>NC_091768.1:36759156-37062186 GCF_029378745.1 Bos indicus
AAAGTGAAGTCGCTCAGTCGTGTCCTACTCTTAGAGACCCCATGGACTGCAGCCTACCAGGCTCCTCTGTCCATGGGATTTTCCAGGCAAGAGTACTGGAGTGGGGTGCCATTGCCTTCTCCGAAGTTTTATATAATCATTAATTATAACAAAATTAGACTAATGAAGGATTCTCCACTGAAAACTAGGGAGACTTAAAAAAAAAGGTAAAAAAGAACAGATATAAGGAGAGGCCATTGGCCCTGAGAGTATCCCAAGATGAGCCCACCACCTGACCCAAGACTGAGACCCAGATTCTGGAGAGGACACATCTATGGCTCTCTGGCTGGCAGAGAAGTCACTGGGGATTGCATGGATGGAACTTGCTGGGAATCCACCCTCCAACAGTTGCTAGAAATTCTCCTAAGGTGGTAGGGAGATGCTGCTGCCCATTGTGTGATGGGTCCACGTGCCAGAGAACTGATTGGTGATGCAGGAGCCAGGTGCCAGAGAAGCCATTCACGCTGCAAGAACCTGCGGAGAAGAGCACACTGGAACCAGAGAAGCTCCTCCTCCAGCGCCTTTTATTGACACTTGGTATTGTGCCAGCTGGCAAAGTAGAAGTATTTAAAAATCAACTCTAGCATTGTGGTGCAGCCAATAAAGGATCTATTTGGAACTGAGAGGAAATAAACTCATAACTGGCCTGATCTTCTTCCCAAAGGACCCTGGCAAGAGCTATTCTTTGTAATGGAGTGGTAACAAAACTTGTTTTAGAACACTTGCTGAAGCCAGGTAACATTGGAGTAGCTGTAACTACTTAATGCTTAGTAAAGCTGTATAAGGTAGTATAAAGATCACTACTTACTGTTTTTTTGGCCTTGGACAAGTTTCCCAAGCTCTGAGCCTCAGTTTTCTCATTTATAAAATGGAAATAATATTAATTTCGGATAGATATAAAGGTTAAAGAGGAGATTGTCTCTGGTCCTTCTTAAAACCACTAATATATTTTTTTTGTTTCTCAGATTCTCAATCATGTCCCACTCTGCAAGCCCATGGACTGTAGCCTGCCTGGCTCCCCTGTCCTTGGGATTCAGCAAGTAAGAATACTGGAGTGGGGTGCCATTTCCTCCTCCAAGGGATCTTCCTGACTTAGGGATTGAACCCGCATCTCTTATATCTCCTGCGTTGGCAGGCAGATTCTTTATCACTAGCACCACCTGGAAAGCCCAATAAAATATAAAAAGGAGCAAAAACTAAGTCCAAAAGGAGAATGGAAGTGGATACCACAGCAAAAAGAGAAAAATGATCATTTTGAAAAGTTACAGAAAGTGGTGACTGGAACCAACTCCTACAAGGATGAAAGTCAGGAAGCAGTGAACTCCAGAAAGGCTTAGAATGGGAAGCATCACTGAAAGCTGCAGTGCTGAATGAGAATGAAAACGGGAAAACTGTGATGTCTTCAAGAGGATCAGCTTGATCTCCCTAGCCTGAGAAGCCCAACAGGCACCCCTGTCCTCCACCCCAACAGAAGAGGTTTGCCCTCTACAAAAGCTGGACCAGATTGGCTCTGGGCTCAGAAACAGAAGACCTGAGGTGACACCCTGAAAAAATGAAAGCCTTAATGCTAAACTGTGAGACCCGCTGTGTCTCAGTATAGATCTCCTCATGCTTATAATTCTTGGAGAGCATTGAGCTTATTAGATTTGTTTGTAGATTCATGTATTTCAGCAAATTTGAAAAGGCCAACAAAACTGACAGTTTTAACTCAGCTGACTAAGAGAAAGAGAATGCATAAATAATTAAAATCAGCAATGTAAGTGCAGACATTGCTAGCAAACTTACAGAAAAAAAAGAGGATTATAAGAGAATACTATGAAGAATCATATGCCAACAATTTAGTAAACTAGAAGGTAGGGATAAATTCCTAGAAATACACAAATTATCAAATCTGACTTAGAAAATCTCAATAGATATAGCAAATAAAGGGGATTGAATCAGTTCAACAACAACAACAACCCAACCTCCCTACAAAGAAAAGTCTAGGACCAGATGACTTCACTGGCGAATCCCACCAAACATTTAAAGAAGAATTAATGCCAATACCTCTCAAACTCTTCCAAAAAGTAGAAGAGGAAGGAGCACAGTATCTCATCCTTGAACCCAGTCTTTCTCTGATACCAAAGCCAGATGAAAATATAAGAAAAAACTACAAACAAATATATATATATATATATATATATAAGTGTGTGTGTGTGTTAGTTATATATATATTATATAATTATATATTAGTATTGTGTGTGTGTATATATATATATATATAGTGAAATGTTATAGGAATGCAGTACTAATACAATGTGGATGAACCCTGAAAACATTACAGTGAGTGAAAGAAGCCTGATACACAGGATCACAGATCATATGATTCCATTTATATGAAATATCAAGAATAGGTAAATTGTTAGATAATGCAAACTAGTGGTTACTAGGGTAGAGGGGGAATTTGGAAATAAGTGCTTAATGGGTATGAGATTTCCTTTGGAGGTGATGAAAATGTTCTAGAACTGGATAGAAGTGATGGTGGCACAACATTGCAAATGCACTAAATGCCACTAAATTGTTTGCTTTAAAATGCTCAATTCTATGTTATGTGAATTTTGCCTCAAAAAAAAAAAAAAATCTACATTTCTGTTAGACTCTCTTCTGAATATTTCTTATAGCGTTCACAGTACTGGCCCTAAATCTAATCTAATCTACCTTCTAGTCTCATGAAAGAGGCAGCATTAGATAAGCCAACAAGTAGACAATTATGTGGTTATGATTGTGGTCAGTGCTATATACAACAGAAAAAGGTGTGGCATAAGAAGAATATGAAGAAATTGAGTTAGATTGAGAAGTGAGGGATAGAGGCTGTCAGGAACGTCTATCTAAGAAAGTAACTTTTCAATTGAGAGCTAAAGAATGATTAAGAGGGTCTTACCTGGTGGTGAAGAATCTGCCTCCGAAGGCAGGGGAAGCAGGCTCAATCCCTAATCAGGGAACTAAGATGCCACATGCTGCAGGGCAATTAAGCCCTTGTACCACAACTAGAGAAGCCTGCATGCTGCAAAGAAGACCCAGAGCAGCCCCCACCCCCCAAAAAAGGAAGGAAGAAACAGCTTTGTAAATCAAATATACTTCAGTATAAAATGAAAATTAAATTGAATTTAAAAATAAAGAATGAATAGAAAGTGTCCTAGTGAGGAGTTAGGTATTACAGACTCCAGACAGAGAAGGCAGCATGCCTAGTGTCCTGCAGCAGAGAAGAGCTCGTACATGTGAGAAATGCAAAGAGTGGCCCAGCTCGGGCCCAGTGAGTGCCCTGAGTGACCTCAGTCAGTCCCTTGAGGGGCACAAGAGTTGCTCAGCGCTGTGTGGACACCCTTCAGTCTGCTCAGACTCTGACAATCCACTTCAAGTCTCCTGGAGGTGTGGGTAATTTCCTTGACTCTGCCCTGTCTAGTAAATTTTTCAAATCAATTTTTTTCAGAAAGAGAAGGTAAAGAAAAGAAAGAAGGGGAGCAAAAGATCAAAATTGGAGTCTTGTCTCTGCCACTATTAGTACTTAATTTAAGGTAAGTTATTTACTGTTGTTATTCCATAATTAATCAGTTCATTGGCTAATTAATTATCTTGTAGGGAGAAAAAGATGTCCTGTGGTCAGTAAATTAGAGAAATGTGTTGATTGGCTGAACACTTTCTGATCTTTGAATATATTCCTCTTTCCGTTTCCTATATTCAATCCGTTGGCCTTTGTTTCTTCCTTCATAATAACTTTCACTTGTGTCTATTTAAAAATCATATGTTAACATTATATACTAGGCATCTTAAAAACTATAATTTAGTCCTCACAAGAATTATATATGTTATTTCACATTCATTTTCTAAGCAGAGAAACTGAGATTTAGCGAGGTTGGATATTTTGCTTGGGGTCACAGAGCTCATACATGATTGAGCTCTGATTCAAAGCCAGTCCTTTTTAACTCTGAAGGCTGTGGTTTTCCCAGGAGCACAGGCTATTTTCTTTCCATTCTATTGCCGTAACTTCCTCATTTTCCCTATGAACAACAGCAACGGCCTCCTGGTTTGCCTTACTTCCCTCCATCCTCTCTGCTTCAATCCACACTGTCCCACACTCTACCCTGCCGCCAGGTTAATGTCTCTTAAACACATATACCCCCAAAATCAAGGTCCCAAAAAACTTCTGATTGAATCTGGCAGAGGAGAGAGCTGAGGTTCCACTGGATTCATAGAACTTTAGCTGAAGGGAAAATTTTTCTGCACCCATTAAGGTTTTCAGAGGAAAGAAAGATGATAAATTATTAGAAGAAAATGAGACAGTTAAAACCTTCCAGAGTACTTGAGGTCAGGTGGGATAGCCCTCAGGTCAGGTGGGATCTGGAGAGGCACAGGACGTGCTGAAGGGACGAGCCAGTGGTCTGCGTATCGGCCTGCTCTCTCCTCTGTACCCCACCCGACCAAGGGGAGGTGGGTCCCTCTCCATCACACAGGAGACCTGGTCTGGGAAACCTACCAACAATCCAGGATGGAAACTGCAAAAGGAAACTGATGTTTTGATTAAGCAAATATTTGAAATTATTTCATTCCAAAGAAAAATATCCCAATTAAAGTGCCAAGCATTGAGTATTCACAAACAGAAAACAGATGCAACATGTGTTCAGTTTGAAATCGACTTGGGAATAACTCTCCTGAAACTGAATGTGGACATATTTACACAATATAATTCATAACAGAGCTCTGGAAGGGTTTCTAAGAGGAGACAAAGGAGTACTATACACACATTTAGCTATCCCTGGAGTATGAGCATGTACCAAATGTAATAAATATATGTCCGCTATTTAGTTCTGCAATTTCCACATGTTTTTTAAGTGACTGCATTACTGATTACATAAGACACTAAAATCTTTTTAGAAATACGTATAATGGTAATGTTTTTAGAACCAAATTATAAGAATAATTAACAATTGGGAAATGTATTTTTTTCTACTTCTCAAGTTCATTGCTATCCTAAGAAAAAACTTCTTCCTGATTTGGAAAATGAACTTGGAGCCAAGATTTACTTTCTCTTAGGAAGGAAACTTCCATAAAGATTTTTCATCTTTTGATCCTCTTAGGAAAATGAGGTTTATCACTCTTTAGAAAACAAAATTCTTGATGTTTTCTTGCATTCCTTTTACACAAACATAGAAGTGTTTTTGAAGTGCAAAAACAGAATCATAGTT
Organism: Bos indicus; assembly: GCF_029378745.1. Classification (NCBI taxonomy): domain Eukaryota; kingdom Metazoa; phylum Chordata; class Mammalia; order Artiodactyla; family Bovidae; genus Bos; species Bos indicus. The sequence continues at coordinate 36,764,418 of NC_091768.1, forward strand.
TTTTTAAATAGCTAACTTTTAGCCAACCTTCCATCCAAGTGAATCAAAAAGTTTTAAATCCATAAAATACTCCCACATGTTTCTAACTAGAAAGATGATGGTGGATACCAAATTGTAAACTTTTAGTCAATATTGTCTCAGTATTTTTGCATGTATTTTTTTGTTTTGTTATTTTTGCTTGTTTCAACAAACGACAGTTCTCACATTTTGAATGTGTGGTTTTAGCAACAGTTCTCACATTCAAAATAAATTTATATAGACTCTATTCAACAAATGTATATTGAGTATTCCCAAAGTATGAAAAATTATACTGTGCTGTTAGCTTTCCATCTGGATTAGACTTTTATATTGGTTCATATATGTGTTAATTTTATTGACTAATTCTTAATTTTTTAATTAAAAAAATTTAATGTGATATATTTTGCATTCAGTGAAATTTTAAATTATCAGTCCTATTAAAAAGGTAGAAGAAGATTAAAAGAAGATTAAATGTAAGTAAAATTAGAAATATATAGCATATAGTAAGCATATGGTGTCAGGGCTTCCATAATGGTTCAGACGGTAAAGAACTAGCCTGCAATGCGGGAGACCTGGGTTCGATCACTGGGTTGGGAAGATCCCCTGGAAGAGGTCAGGGCAACCCACTCTAGTATTCTTCCCTGGAGAATCCCCATGGACAGAGGAGCCTGGCGGGCTACAGTCCATGGGGTAGCAAAGAGTCGGACACGACTGAGCGACTAAGCGCATATGGTGTAAGACTTGCAGTATAAGCTTGTGTGGACATCTAAGATAGTATGTTATTGGCCCTCGTCGCTCCTCCCCCACTTGCTCTTCTCCATGTCCACACTTTGCTGGATCTCGTTTCCATTCTCTCCCACAGCAGGCATGCCTCTAACTGACTGACTTAGATTGAGTTCATTCTCTACCCTGGGCTTAGTCATTCGAATTGCTTTGGTTAATAGAAGGAAGCAGTCAGTACTTTGCTAGCTCCAAGACTAGGCCTCAAAAGATTTTTCCACTTTATCTCTTGTGCTCCTCCCATCCCTGGGTGCGACATGCCGGGGGCTAGCAACAGGTCCCAGAAGTAGGAATGTAGACATGGAGGGTGAGTTGCCCCAGGCAACTTGTCAAACACAGCCCAGAGCAGAGCTCCCAGTTCACTTGGACCCGGAGCCCAGCTCATATCTGCTATGTTACTTTTTAGGACTGTCACAACAAAGTACCACGGGCCAGGCTGTGTAAACAACGTAAATGTATTTTCCCAGAGTTCTAGGGGCTGGAAGTCTGCAATCAGGGCCTGGTAGGGTTGGTTTCTTCTGGTCTCTCTCCTGGTCTTTCAGATGAGTCTTCAAGATGACATAGTGTTCTCTCTCTATGTATGTCTATGTCCAAATTCTTCTTGTTAGAACACCAATGGAATTGGAATAGGGCCTGCCATAATGACCTAATTTTAACTTGATTAATTCTTTAAAGGCACTGTCTCCAAATACAGTCACATTCTGAGGTACTAGGGATTAGGATTTCAAACTATGAAGTTTTGGAGGACATGATTCAACCCATAATGTTGGCCAAACTTAATCTAGATCAAGCAGCCCAACAGACTCAGGAGCTATAATAATAAATTAGCATTTTAAGGCACTAAATTTTTAAGTAGTTTATAATAAAACTAACTAACCAATACAAATGATATAAAAAGGTATTTACATAGTTACAGGTGATGAGATTTTGAGTAATTTAAAAATATTTTCTTTAAGAGCGACACTACATATTCTTTTAAACTAGTGTTTTTGACTATAAAGTAATACTTTTCCATCATTTTAAAAACAGAAGATATAGTAATATATAAAATATCAAAACAAATATCCAGGGACTTCCATGGGACTTCCGTGGAGGTCCAGTGGTCAAGACTCTATGCTGCCAATGGAGGAGGCACAGGTTGGACCCTGGTTGGGGAACTGAGATCCTACATGCTATGCAGATCAGCCAAATATATATACATATCTGCCAACCTGAGAGGAAATTATCTTCCTATTTACAAACATACATTCATACATATTTTTCCACTAACAGTCATACATATTTTTACCAAAACAGGTATTCTATCATACATACTTTAAACTGCTTTTTTTTAATAAAAATTTTTTCCAAGGAGAGCATTGTTAGTAAGTATAGAGCTCTCTCGTAATTTTAATGACCACATAGTATGCCATTTTATCAATTTCCATAATTTATTTGCTAACTTCTTGTTGGCTATTATATAAATTGTACTTGGAGAAGGAAACAACAACCCACTCCAGTATTCTTGCCTAGAGAATCCCATGGACAGAGGAGCCTGGCAGGCTATAGTCCATGGGGCTGCAAGAGTCGGGCACAACTTGGTGACTAAACCACCACAGAAATTGTACTCATTTTTCATGATTTTTATTTTTCCACTAAACAGAAAAAAATGTAACATATCCTTCTAAAATCTCTGGGACCTGGGATTGAAAACACAAGATACATGTAGAGACTATTCTTGCTAACTGTAGCTTATTGTAAGATTTAGTTTCTCCCAGTCTTACATAGATTTCTGCCAGTTTTACCTTGGTGTAAAGGTAAGTGGATTGAAATGAAAATTATGATAACAAAAAGAGAGAGGATATATGAAGACACATAACGGGCTCACTTTGCTGTGCAGCAGAAAGTAGCACAACATTGTAAAGCAGCCATGCCCCTGCTGCTGCTGCTCACTCACTCAGTCATGTTCAACTCTCTGTGATCCAATGGACTGCAGCCTGCCAGGCTTCTCTGTCCATGGGCTTTCCCAGGCAAGAATACTAGAGTGGGTTGCCATTTCCTCCTCCAACTATACTCCAATAAAAATTAACTTTAAAAAAGAATGATGGTTTCTTTTAAGCAGAGCTGATGGTTTCATTTTATGAAGCATGAATCCAATCAGAATCTCCTCAGTTATCTAGAAAGTGTGTGATGCTGGCCTATGCACTCCAGAAGTGAAGCAGACACAAATGTGGCTTCAACTATCTTCCTCCCGAGCAGGGGGAACAGACAGGGAGGTGTACAGTTGACCCTGAGGAATCGCCACCTTAAGTCCACAAGGTTGCATACGGAATGAGGAAGTAAGTTAGGAAGTAAGTTCAATGTAAATTTGGGAAAGAAGTATGTTTTCTAATGTTTCAATTGATAAACTATACTTCTTCTTAAGAACACTGCTTTTCTTTCTTCAAAAAAGTTTTTTTTAGTTATTTGGCTGTGCTGGGTCTTAGTTGCAGCACTCAAGATCTTTGATCTTTATTGCAGCATTTGAACTCTTGGCTGTGGCATGTGGGATCTAGTTCCCCGACCAGGGATCCAACCTGGGCCCCCTGCACTGGGAGTGCAGGCTTAGCCACTGGACCACGAGGCAAGTCCCTCCTTTTCTTCTTGGTTGTTCTTTCTGAATAAGAGAAAAATAAAATTAGTTTCCCTCACATCTGGATAAATTTAACAACCCTCTATCTCTCTAAGGAAGAACCTCCCAGGTGATTATTTTCTTTGAAGTTCTAGGGTGGTTACTTTGTCCCTGGAGGTTTGGCCAGCCACATGTTAGTTGCGGTTCTGGTTTCTTTCCTGCCTCCTCCCAGTCCCTCTCAGTCAGCCTGGCCACAACAGGAGGTCAGCACTGATCTGACAAGAAGCCTACCACTTCTGACCCCTCAAAGGTGCCCGGTTGTGCTAAACTGTTGGTGCCATTTGTTCCCCAGTTTGGACACCCCTCCTTGGTGGTGACTGGGCACCAGAGAATCTTTACTTCTGGAGAATGTGGTGGTGATGTGCTTGCAGCGTTTCTCCTCCAGGAAGCAAGGTGCTCATTGTGTAAGTAATGTTCCACATAGAAGTGTTTTTCTCTGCAAAGTCAGGAGCTTCCTTGGAGGGAACAATATTTTTATCTAAACACACTGTTTGAATTTAGGTTAGTGTGATACAGAAATTGTACAAAAGCCATGCCAACCTACTTTCTTCACTTCTGTCAGTAAATTTAGAAAGCACAGATTAGTGTAGCTATATTGAGCTTCATTTCATTTAATGCTTTTAGCAATGCTGTATGTTTTTAATATTAGGATTCTAGGGGAAAATATGCCATCTGATAATGTAAACGACAAATGTATTTACTGTGAACTTACTTGCTTTGGATACACTTGGTCAAAGGTCTGGGATTGCATAATGATGAGACTGGGGACCGACAGGTGTACATATATTCAATCAACATGAAAAGGTCTGGGTCAAGGAAGAGATTAGATTTTATACTAAAGGATTCGTTAACAGAGGAAATATTAGAAGTGGAAGATAAGGCTAGAGTCATTATAACAACAACAACAATAATAGCAACATTAATGATAATTACAACAACTATAGTTAACTGAAAGGTTCCTATTGCCAAGCATCAGCCTTAGCATGTCATATACTTACATTGTTTCTTCTCCACAGCATTATAGAGATAAATATTAATATTATCATTATTATGTCCATTTTTCAGATCAGGAGATTGAGGTACAAAGTGATTAAGTGACTTGATCATCACCTTAAAGGTAAGAAGCTACAGAACTGAGATTTTTACCAATCTTGGGCTCTGAATTACAGCAGTATACAGCTTATGATCATCTTTCACCGTTCTGTACTGTGCAAGTTATTATTATCCATACTTTTGTAATAACTATAAACACGGGAGCGGAGAGAAAATTGCTCAAGTCTTCTTGAGAAACACTGTTGCAGGGAGCTAAGACCCAGGCCTCCCTCGCAATGGGCTGCATTATACCTACTGTAGTCATTGCCAAATATCCTTGTCTAGATCTTTCTAAACACAAGATAAAATAGTACTTTTCAGGAATTGCTTTGGGACCTTTGCACAAAGTTTCCTACTGACAAATGCACTGTTCTTGTGGAGGGCACCCTCCAGAGCGTAGGTCCTGGGTTGTCCTGGGTGGTCGGCTTGCAGTAGTTTCTCTCTGGCTGCCTCTCAGAATCATTAATAATGACTTTACCATCCATACTTTCTACACAAATGAACCCCACCCTTCCTCCTAGACCCACTCCTCAAGCCCTGTTTCCTCCTTAGTCACCTCCTTAGTCACCTCCATCCACTTCATTCCAAGGAAGTCCCCGGGCCCAGCCTCCTGGAGAACAGTGCCACTGTCAGTCCACGGATGGCCCAGGCGGTGATCCTGGCAGCCAGGTTGCTAAGGGGGAGAGGGAAAAAGAGGCACTGCCCCTCTCTCACGTGCTCTTCAAGGTCAGCAGAAGCTGCCTTCTCGGGAGCACAGCAAGATTCCCGACCAGTCGTGAGAGAGGGGTCGTTTCTTTACAGATTTAACAAAACTTCAGAGTGATGAATAGCTTCAACATGTCTTACTGATGTCATGTCCAACAGGTATCTATATCCACATTGACTCTTACAAGCTGTGAATCTAACAGCATTTGGGGTAGGCGTTGCACGGCCCAGTAATTAAGTTCATCTCAGGCCTCCTTGTTAAGGCCATTGAGGTCTATGACATCTTGCGTTTTCATTGACTGCAGAGAAGTCTTTGAAATTTTATTGTAATTTGTCCTGTGAATCTGGGCAGCAATCAACACTAAGTACAAAAAAGGAACAAACTGCTGATACACACAGACAACATGGATAAACCTCAACACCTTTATTCTAATTAAAAGACGGTATATGGTTCTACTTATGAAATTCTAGAAATGGCAAAACTATAGCAATAAAAAGACCAGAGGTTGCCTTTGGCCAGAGTTTGGAGGAGGGGGCTGACTTCAAAGGAAGGACACAAGAAAAATTTCCAGGATGGCAGACATGTTTTTATATTAATATCTTATGGTGGTGACTATAAGACTGTACAATTTCAACATTCATCAACTATACATATAACAAGGGTGAATTTTATTATGTGTAAAGTATACCTTAATACAAGTGGAGGAAAACAAAGTAGCTTTAAAGACAATGTGAGAGGAATAAGCATTATGAAAATTGAGAGGAAGGGGTCTGTTCAGACGACTTTAAATGAAGATTGGTTTGAACACCCAGACACGTCATAGAGGCGTCTCCTAGTTTAGCTCCGCAGGTCTCCCACTGCAGGGTTTGTGAAATTCACTGTACTGGGTTGTATATACAAAACCATGTTTCTGTGGATCACTTCTTGGATAATTTAAGGTATTTTCAAGAGTAACTTTGACTACACACGTTTGTGTTTCCTGTTCACTTCAGGTCCCATCGGGCTAGAAGACGCAGGTCCACAGTCATAGTGCTGGGATGGGGCAGCTGGGTTGGATTTTAAGGTCAGGATCTAAGGCTGGACAAACAGCCTTCGAAAGAGAAAGCCGCCCTCTCCACCCATTCCCAAGGCTCACTCCCAAAGCGAGCCGTATTGCGTTCATCATAACTGGCTACCACATCACTTCGGGTGTTCACACTGTTGCTTCAGACACACAACTGCAGCAGTTGTTAGCTTCCAAGAGGGAGGTGTTTGCAGAGCTGGCCTCGTAATTACTTATGTTGGCGTCAGCTTCTCCTGGCATCACCTTGATCAGGGCTGTCACGTTCCCCCAATACATAAGGCGGAGGTGAACAGCTAGCAGCTATGCAATCACCCAGGCCTCACTTTTATCTTGGCAGGATTCTGTGTTAACTTCTCTGGTGTCGACTTGGTCTCTTGACAATGGAATGTTAACCATTCACCCTTCCCTAAGTGTCAGCCAACACGCATTAACGCTCTCTTCTGACTCCATCCAGGCCTTTGCACATACTGTCCCCTCTGCCAGGCCAACTCCTCAGCATTCTTAAAGACTCCACTTATATCCCCTGCTCTTCAAGGCAACTCTCCCTGCTGCTTGCCACCCTCCTCCTCTGCAGTTGGGCTGAAGAGCCCCTCCTGGGGGTTTCCCAGTGCCTGGGTTTCCACCTGCCCAGTGAGGACACTCATCTGCGTCCTTATTGGTCTCCCCACTTGGCTCTGTGTACCCTAACCCAGAGATGCAAAGAAGATGGCTACTTTTCTTCTAAGCCTTATTATGACTTGTAAGAGTCTGGAAAATTTGTGTTAAATAGTAGAGGAACCGAATATCATCCCTCTAGGGCTTCAAATGAGATAGTGGATGTAAAGCATAAAACCTAACACCTGACGCACAGTAGACACAGTAGACAGTATTAGTCTTGCGTTCACTCCCCTAACTCCTCCAAATCCCGCTTTTGTCTGACTCTGTCCCGAGGGGAGAAGTGATTCAATGGAATCCACTCAGAGTGATCCCTCACTGCAAGGAATGATGGGATTTGGTTAGGAAATGTATATTTTTGGAATAGTTTCAAACTGAACTAGTTTTAAGAGGATATAGGTTCATTGATGAGGACATTTTATAGAGTGACAAATGATGACCTCACTTCTTGGGGATATATCTAGGAAATTAGCTTGTACATTAATTAAGTGATAATTGCATTTGGTGTGATCTGAAACTCAATAAACACGTTATTGAAAACTGATAATTACAAATCATAACAATAATAGTAGATGTTTAAATTTACTGTGAATATTATTGAGCATATTCAGAACATGGCAAAGAAATATTTTAAAGTACAAATTCAGTTCTAGAAGTTAAACTTTTTTACCATTAAAATTAGTTAAATATGAATAGGTGGCACAGATTTGATCAGGTGATAAGGACTATTTTGGCCACTAGAGGGAGCTCATACTTTAAAAAATATTTGTAGGGACCACACTGTGCCACCAGCTGCCAATGTGGGTTTTAAAATTAGTAATAACGGTGCCCTGAATTTTTTTTTTTTTTTTTTTGCAGCTTCTTTCATTATTAACGTTCCAAAGGGATGGATAAGTGACAAAAATTGTAAATCAATATGAATATATTAGAAATGTTTTCTAGCAATGTTCAAAAGGGTAATCTCTGATGGCACATACAGTTACAGATATAAATTACTTTCTCTTTTTTTCTAGAACATAAACTGTTTTTTTAAAGGTACTTTCTTTTAAATACAACATTTATTCAAAAGTAAAAGTTTTAGAATTATTTGTTTTCATTTTTTTCACGGATGGGAGAATTGGTATCATAATTTTACTATTTCACATACAATACGTGTGTGAAATATATAGTGTTCAGGGTCATATGAACCTCTGGAATGTCTCCTAAATCTAGTTTTACCCTCTTCTTACTGCCACACCAAGTGCAAGAGCTTGTTCTCCCCAGATGGTAGTAACACTTTTTTATTGGCCTCCTCTCCGTCATAGACGACTCCTGCCTACTGTCTCCCAAATGCAATTGACTGTATTTATACACTGCTCTCAGACTAGTTTTCCTGAAAAAAGTTTTTTATCACACACCTTTCTGCTCAGAAACCCATAGTAATTCCCTATTTCTATAAAACAAAGCCACAAATTCCTTCTTGGCATTTAAGATCCAATTCGATATCACCTCCTCTTCAGGCCCACGAGCTTCGGGCTGGATTAATCCTCTATTTTCCTCAAGTTCTTTTTTTTTTTCCCCCCAAGTTCTCATGGTACTTTTTCTCTGTGAAAGTGGAAGTGTTAGTCGATTAGTCATGTCCACCTCTTTGAAACCCCATGGATTGTAGGCTGCCAAGCTACTCTGTCTATAGAATTCTCCATGCAAAAATACTGGAGTGGGTATCCATTCTCTTCTCCAGGGGATCTTCCCAACCCTGGGATCAAGCCCAGGTCTCCTGCATTATAGGCGGATTCTTTACCATCTGTGCCACCAGGGAAGTATTGACCTTTATTTTATGGTTCCTTGTGAGCATGTCTCAGAGAAGGCGATGGCACCCCACTCCAGTACTCTTGCTTGGAAAACCCCATGGACGGAGGAGCCTGGTAGGCTGCAGTCCATGGGGTCTCTAAGAGTTGGACATGAGTGAGCGACTTCACTTTCACTCTTCACTTTCATGCATTGGAGAAGGAAATGGCAGTGTTCTTGCCTGGAGAATCCCAGGGACGGGGGAACCTGGTGGGCTGCCGTCTATGGGGTCGCACAGAGTCGGACACGACTGAAGCGACTTAGCAGCAGCAGTGAGCATGTCTAGTGTAATATCCAAGAGCAACTTCTCTAAATGTATGAGTCCTTCCTCTGACCAGACAGCAAGATTTGCCTAAGCAAATATTTGAAGCCAAAGTTCTGCCTAAGAGGACCAGACTGGGGAGACATTCAGAGGCGGCATGGATAGAACCTGGTGTTCTATTGCTGTCAAGCCATCACACAATTATTGGTTTAAAGTAACAATTTGATATTATCTCTCAAGATTCTGGGGATTGTCTAGACCCAGCTGGATCATTCTTGCTTGATGTCTCAAGTGTGTTTGCAGTCAGATCGTGGCTGGGCTGGAGTCATTTGAATGCTCAACCAGGCTGGACGTCCAAGATGGCTTCTTCACTTATGCATCTGCCATCCAGGCTGAGAGGGCAGAAATCTCTAGGGGCTCACCAAGCATTTTGTTCTCTTCATGCAGTTCTTCCATGTGAACCACATAGGATTCCTCACAGCATGGTGGTCTCAGATTAGACTTCTTACATGGCAGCTGACTTTCCCCTGAACGGCCATTTCAAAAGACCCTAGTATGAGCAGCAAGGCTTCTTGGACGTCACATGGGATCACCTCCTCCACAGTGCCGGTCCAGACTCAGTGTGGGAGGGGACTGCACAGGAGCCCTGTACTGGGAGGAGTGGTTGTTAAGGGGCCATCTTTGGAGACCAGCTCCCTCACCTGCCAACATTTTCAATATGGAAATCACCTGAAGATAGACCAGTCAGAAGAACTGAGAAGATCAGGGTGATGAAAACTTAATTGCAAGACAAAAGGGAGGGTCAGTCAATATTGTTTAGTATGTCCATAGATCCTTTTGCATTCTCCCCATCGAGAGATGGGGGTTGTTTCCTCCCTCCAAAACTGGACTGGCTTTTCTGACTGTGATGCTATGTAACTTCCAAGGAAAGTTCAAAAAAGGCAGTCACGATATTTCTAACTTGCCTATTGGAATACAAGCTCTTGTTACCTTCAACTTCTATATAAGCAACCTACCTTCCTGAGGCTGCCATGTTGTGAGGAAGCCCAATACAGTTCACATGGGATATTGTACATACGGTCATTATTTAGATGTCATATAAAGTGCAGGCTGGGAATTCCTGATATCCTCTCTCTGGAGGGATGTTTAAATTCTCAGATGCTTAGGAGAGGGTCACGGGATTTGGATAGAGAAATGATTTTGTAACCCTAAAGACCTTCTTAAGACAAAATTGAAGGCTGAATTAGGACTTGGCATGGGCAAGAATAAAGTTACAGAAGGAAGGATACAGAATATCCATCAAATAACTTTGGACCAGCTGCTTTTTCCCTCCTATTTTAGGCTAAGTGTTTAGTGTACTGTTCTTTCCTTTAGTTCACCCTTTGAAACTCTTTTCTCTTTTCTTTTCTTTTTTTTTGTGTGTGTGTTTTTGAACTTTTGTATTGAGGTATAGCTGGTTAACAATGTTGTGATAGTTTCAGTTGAACAGTGAAGGGACCCAGCCATACATATACATGATCCATTCTTCCCCTAAACCCCATTCCCATCCAGGCTGCTACATAACATTAAGCACAGTTCCATGTGCTATACAAAATGTCCTTGTTGATTATCCATTTTAAATATAGCAGTGTGTACATGATCATCCCAAATGCCCTCATTATCCCTTCCCTCTGGCAACCATAAGTTCATATTCTAAGTCTGTGAGTCTCTTTCCATTTTGTAAGTTTATTTGTATCATTTCTTTTTATATTCTACATATAAGTGATGTCATGGATTATTTCTTCTTCTCTGTCTGACTGACTTCTATCAGTATGACATTCTCTAGGTCCGTCTGTGTTACTTCTAATGGCATTATTTCATTCTTTTTAATGGCTGAGTAATATTCTTTCGTATATGTGAACCACATCTTTTTTATCCATTCCTCTGTCGATGGACATTAAGTTGCTTCCATGTCTTGGCTATTGTAAACAGTGCTGCCCGAACATTGGGGTGCATCTATCCTTTCAGATATTCTCTGGATATATATCCAGGAGTGGGATTGCAGGGTCATATGGTAGCTCTACTTTTAGCTTTTTAAGGAACCTCCATACTGTTCTCCATAATGGCTGTAGGAATTTACATTCCCACCAATAGTATAGGAAGGTTCCCTTCTCTCCACACCCTCTCCAGAATTTGTTTGTGGATTTTTTTGATGATAGCTATTCTTGCTGGTATGAAGTGATATCTCTTTGTAGTTTTTATTTGCATTTCTTGATTAATTAGTGAAGTTGAAGATCTTTTTATGTGCCCATTGGCCATCTGTGTGTCTTCTTTGGAGAAATGTCTATTTAGGTCTGCTGCCCTTTTTTTGAGTGGGTTATTTGTTTTGATGCTGTTAAGCATCATAAGCTGTTTGTATATTTTAGAAGCTAATCCCTTATCGGTCACATCGTTTGCAAATATTTCCTCCCAATCTGTGGGTTGTGCTTTCATTCTATTTATTGTTTCCGTTGCTGAGCAAAAACTTCTGAGTTTGAGTAGGTCTTATTTGTTTATTTTTGTTTTTATTTCCAATTTCCTGGGAGATGGATCAAAAAAGATGTTGCCGTGATTTCTGACAGAGTGTTCTGCCTATGATTTCCTCTAGGAGATTTATAGTGTCCAGTCTCACATTTAGGTCTTTAATCCATTTTGTGAAACTCTTTATTTCTTTAAAGATCATTTCACTTAAAAGTTAAAGACTTGCCATGGGCGCTGTAGGTGTGAAAAGCCTGGAAGGAAACCGTTTGGGCATGTTTGGGGAAGTTATGATTGGAGGGGCACTGGCGCCGGGGTCCCACACCGACGCCTTTAGTCCTGCTGCTCTGCTGCTTGTGTCTCTGCAGCTCAGTCGAACATTCCCAGAAAAGTAGTAACAAACAAGCATCCAGTTAAGGAAAGAGGATGACATCGTTAGAGAAAAGAAAACGGGAAGACTTCTGGTCAAGAAGAAGAGATAGTTAGGGGGAAAAAAAAGTCTCGAACCACTGGTCACTCTTTCAGGCTTCCCAGTGGAAACTTGGTGCTTCAGATAAACAAAGGCATTGGCAGGAAGGAAGCTGAAGCTCAGAGGAGGGGGCTGGCAGGCCCACGCAACTAGCAGGGACAACTGGAAGAGAAGCCTAGGCTGGCAATCCCTGGGTCTCTTCTTCAACAACTTTTGGGTCCCTCTTTCAGAAAGAAGGCTCCTGGGGACACCCTCTGGCCTGAGGGACGTGGGAGACTCTGAAGCTGCCCAGAGAGCAATAAATACAGGTTTTTGCGCTTGTAACTGGAAAGAAGTGGGCAGCACTAGAAGCAATAGGGTTGAGGGTATGAGGGACCTTCTTGCCAAACCCATTCCCAGACTTCCTAACTCTCTAGGAACAGAAGAGAGAATGCCATGGCCAGTTTCCTGTCATTCAATCAGTGGAGTCGGGGCCCCCACAAGTGTTCACTCTGAGAAAACAAACGCACAAGAGAAAAGGACGAAAAGCCAGCTAGGCAACTCCAAAGGAATCAGTGGCTAAGCTCATGGGCAACCCGCTTCAGTGCAGGAAATAAGAAGATCCGAGTGAGGTCATTTATTTTGGGGTGGGGGGGGAGGGGCAATAGTGCATACCTGCGCAATTAAGTCAGAGCTCCAGATTTGGGGCGCAGGGAGGAGCAGCCTGCCCGCACGCATTGTAGAGCAACCAGCCTGCTTGCAGAGCAGTCGCCAAGTCCCTTAGGGTCATTAAGAAACTAACCGAAGTTCAACACCAAGAGTTGCTTTCCTGGGAAGTTGCCCCAGGGAGGAGGGGTGGGGGCACTGGAAGGTAATGAGAGTTCCTAGGAGAACTTTTGTGATCCACTCAGAGTATGTTTGCAAATTCCTAGATGCATTCAAAGAGTTACCTTTTCATGAAAATGCCTTTCCCTCAATAGATCGTACTGACGTTTTGGAGTCACTTCTTCAGTGACTTCTTCAGTGATGCGCTTTTCCTTTATGGCCTTTGATCGTCAACTCCCTGCGTGATGTTACTTTGGGGTGAACAATAGATAATAACTTTCTCATGGACTGTTTTGCTCAGCATGTGTTTCTAAAGACAGCTTGAGGAGCTTTGGGGTGTGAAAGAGTATCAGCATGGCCTATCACACAGTATTCTGTACCAAAAAATGAATGAGTTTAGGTATTACAAAGAAAAGAAGGCATAGGTCAAGAATCCAGAAAGGTCAGTAGCTCACCGTCTTTCAACAAATAGAGATTCCTTCACTCTTGGGTGGTACTTCCCACTCTTTTACAAAAGGTGGTACCTTTCTTTTGACTTAACTCATTCTGTTCATATTTTTCAGAACTCCAAATAGGCAGAATTGATTAACTTAATAGTGGGGGTGGGGAGAGCAAATGCTCAGATAAAAAAAAAATCTCTCCTAAGGACTTTTAAGTGGATCCGGCTGCTTTCACCTGATAACTGCTATCTTTTCTGACACTTTCTACTCTCGGTTATGACAAGTCACACCAGCCTTGTGAGCTCACAAGTCACATAGAGGGAAAGGTGGGGACACCTTGGTGCAACAATGGACCCAGAATGGGAAAGCAAAGGGAATGGGCAGCTGGCCACATTAATCAGATGATTTTGTATCCCAGGGAAATGTACAGGCTGCTTCTGGGTCTAAGATGCAACAAGACATTTCTTTGCAGGCTCCTCGCACATGCCACAGAGAGGGCCCTGACCTGGGCCTGCTGGTCTTAACATTTTCCTTTACATTTTTTTTTTTTCCACTTAAACTTTTTCTCTGGAAACAATCACCTGGTGAAGATTCACCCTAGATGTCAGTGAGGCGTCACTAGACACAGCTGGGTTCTCACACCGGTAGAAATGTGTATTTTATTTTATTCTACAGCAGCATGCAGCTCGAGGGATCTTCATTCCCCCACCAGGGATCGAACCTGCCGTCTCTGCAGTGCAAGTGTGGAGCCCTAACGCCTGAACCACCAGGGAAGTCCCAGGAATGTGTCTCAAATGGAATGCCCTGGAATGATTCATGGGGAATCCAGTGAACTGTTTGTGGTACAGGCCTCTGTTGCATAGATGTTGGTCCAGGCAGTGCTTTTTCAAAATGGTAGAAGTTACAACTGAAATTTAATACAGTTAAATATATCTACATATATATTCGTATCTAAGACAGCTGCATAAGAAAGATGCAGTTTTAATGTATCAAATGGGACTGGTTTTCCCTCCCCAACGTAATAATAAAACTTTCCTCTTTCTCTCCTGCAACTTTTCTATGTTTGATTGTGTGCTTAAAGCAGATAGTCTAAAGAAGTTGTAACTATTGCCCTGTGATTGGCTTACAAGAAGCTGAGAAATGAAGAGTTCACTGTTGTGATTATTTAAGTATAACAGCTGCAACAATAAAAATGCCTATATTTGACTGCATTGGAATCTCATAAAATGTCCATTTAAGTTACCCAAATTCAACCACCATTAGTAATAAGGGCTGATAACTGCCTTCTGGTTGTCTCAGTAGCAGATTATTTGGACTGAGCTTCCAACAGGAGACTGACTCTTCACCTGGGCTCAGCCAACAGTGTTGTGTTCTAATGTCGTACGAAAAGGTCACTTCATGTGACATACGTAGAGCTTGTACGGTGGAAGATTTTGAGATCTGTTTTGACTCTTCACTGTTTCTATCATACATATGGATGATGTGTTTCCACCTGGATACATGATGGTGTTCCAGTGAGGACTAATGGAGACAGGCAACCACGAGACATTCCTCTCCATGTGCTCTCACTCTTGATGCTTTGACCTGGAAATTAGAATTAGGAACATTAATATCAGGGAAATGGAAGTCAGTTACCCTGACATTCTCATATTATTGGAGAAAAATCTAAGTATAGAGCTTTATTATTAAAATCAAGCAATTTTATTAGAAACAAAAATATTTTCCTGCTTTTTTATTTCAAGTAGAATATTTGTCTGAAAACTGAGATTTTCTGCAGCCATCTTGCTGGGGTTCAGATGTGAGAAGGGATTTTTGCTCTCAGTTGAAACCCTCTACATCCCAATGCCACTCTTGTGCTCAGAGACAAATAAGTGACTGAGCTTGGTTTGGTTTTAAATCGTAGTTAGGATGGAGTGTTTGGTAGGGGTGTTTGAGCAGGGACTGGGCCTAAGGTTGCTTGGCTCATGAGGCCTGATGTTTTTCCTGACTGAGGTGCTATGATTGAATTTATATGTTTTTATGACTGCAGGCTTATTTCCTGGTTTTTCAGATTTAAAGAAACTATTTGAAATAATAAACTTCCTTTTTCTCTTGTGATTGAATCTATGCTGGTAATAAAAAAAATAAGGAACAGCTGTGCAGAGGGGTAACCATGACTCCAAAACTTCTTGCCAACTTTAGTTAACAACAAAGGCCTGAAATGCAAAAAGTGAAAATCTTTTTGGGAGCCAGCATTCTGGTCAGCTTCATCCTAACCCTTGTGGTATTCTTGATGTTGCATGCTTGGGAGAAAGCGGTGAATCACGGGGTTTTAATCCTGGAGATTTGGGAGCTGGGGGAAGCATTATGGTAGAATTTCCTTTTTGCTACCTGGTCTCATTTATTGGTAAATCTGAACCCCACCATCAATCCCTCTTTTCCTCTCTCCAGGTATATATACCTACTCAACTCCCTAATGAAAATA
Organism: Bos indicus; assembly: GCF_029378745.1. Lineage (NCBI taxonomy): Eukaryota > Metazoa > Chordata > Mammalia > Artiodactyla > Bovidae > Bos > Bos indicus. The sequence goes on from NC_091768.1 coordinate 36,780,143, forward strand.
AACTCTTCAACAGCAGACCTCATCCTAGACAAAAGCAGAAGGGAGCTGAACACGGACTTAAGGAAAGTGTATAGATTCCTTATCCTCTACAGGGAGAGAGAAAGTACAGAAAAATAAACATTTTTATTATCTAATATACACAGTTTGACCTATGTTTAGTGCTGTGCATTATTATTATACTGGAACCTGAGTCTCAAGAACAAGCTTCTGGAATGCAATTCTGGTCTGCATGTTTGATTCTGTCAAAGGTGTTTGGGAATTGAAATTCTGTCTTATTTCCCCACTAAACTCACAGTGATTATACATGATTTTCTGAAACTGAGCAGAGCCAATTTCTCATGTCTACAAATGGTTCATATTGACACAAGGTGGTGAGGAGATTGCTGAAATGGCTGTATCTTGGGAAAACTTTATAAGAAAGATGGTGTATGAGAAATGTTTGATGAAGGAAAAGGACAGACAGGTGGAGAAGAGAAGCCAGGGGGAGTTTGGAAGGGGGCAAAGAGCTTGGTATTGCAGGAGTGGGTGTCATGTGATGGGGTGGGATGAGTGGAACCGATTGGCTAGAACTGAGACCTCTGTCGAGTTAAGCAAAGGGTTGCAATGGAAGTGGTGTTTGGCATGAACCTTAAACTAATGGTTATGATCTCTAATTTAAAGAAGTAGGTTAGCAACTTAGATTCATGAAATGATTGAATGTTAGCTGTTGGTAAATTTCTCAGTGAGGTGCTATAGTTAAAACGGATAACCGAGGACCTACTGTGTAGCACATGGAACTCAGCTCGATGTTATGTGGCAGCCTGGATGGGAGGGGAGTTTGGAGGAGAATAGGTGCATGTATATGTATGTTTTAGTCCCTTCACTGTCCATCTAAAACTATCACAACATTTTTTGTTAATTGGCTATACCCCAATACAAAATAAAAAATTAAAAAATTCTGAGTGAGGGATAATGTCATGAAAAAGAGGCATGAGAAAGATTATTCTTAATCCCTATGGGAGAATCTAGAGGAATGAACTGTAGAAAAGGTTGAATAATCTACAGTGGGGCCTAAAGGGCCATGACTTGAGTCAGGTGTGTAGCAAGAGAACAGATCAAAGTATTGTACGTGAAGGAAAGAATTACTGTGAGAGAGTGACTCCAGGATTAGAGAAGAGGCTAAGAAACACTGTGGTTGAAGGGAAACCCAAGGTAAAGTAATGCCACCAATGACAATGGAGGAAGTGGAAAGAAAGAGGAACTGCTGCAGTAAAAAGAATGATCAGTAGGTGTAGAGTATGGCACGTAACAACTTCTTGAGAGGTAAAGTTAGCAGAAAGTTGTGGTACATAAAACATTTTGTTGATGTCTAAATGGCCATGTTTAAATTTTATGTTGTTATTATTGCTGTTCAGTTACCCAGTCATGTCTGAATCTTTGAGACCCCATTGACTGCAGCACGCCAGGCCTCCCTAACCCTACCCATCTCCCTAACTTTGCCCAAGTTCATGTTCATTGCATTGGTGATGCCATCCAGCCATCTCTTTCTCAGCCTTCTTCTCCTTCTGCCCTCAGTCTTTCCCAGCATCAGGGATTTTTCCAATGAGTCAGCTGTTCGTATCAGGTGACCAAAATACTGGAGTTTCAGTTTCAGCATCAGTTCTTAAGATTGACTGGTTTGACTTCCTTGCTATTCAAGGGACTTTCAGGAGTCTTCTCCAGCACCACAGCTTGAAGGCATCAATTCTTTGGTGTTCTGCCTTCTTTATGGTCCAGCTCTCACAACTGTATGTGACCATGGGGAACACCATAGCCTTGACTATACACACCTTTGTCAGCAGAGTAATGTCTCTGCTTTTCAACACACTGTCTAGGTTTGTCATCACTTTCCTGCCAAGAAGCAATCATCTTCTGATTTTGTGGCTGCAGTCACCACCCACAGTGATTTTGGAGCCCAAGAAGAGGAAATCTGTCACTGCTTCTACCTTTTCTCCTTCCTCCTTTGCCCATTTGCCATGCAGTAATGGGGCCAGATGTCATGATCTTAGTTTTTTTTAATATTTAGTTTTAAGCTGGCTCTTTCACTCTCCTCCTTCACCCTCATCAAGAGGCTCTTTAGTTCCTCTTCACTTTCTGCCATTAGCGTGGTATCATCTGCATATGTGAGATCATTGGTGTTTCTCCCTCCTGTCTTGATTCCAGCTTGTAACTTGTCCAGCTGGGCATTTCTCATAATGTGCTCAGCGTCTAGGTTAAACAAACAGGGTGACAGCAGACAGCCCTGTTGTACTCCTTTCTCAGTCCTGAACCAATCATTGTTCCATGCAGGGTTTTAACTGTTGCTTCTTAACCCACATATAGGTTTCTCAGGAGACAGGTAAGATGGTCTGGTATTCCCATCTCCTTAAGAGCTTTCCAAAGTTTGTCATGATCCACACAGTCAAAGGCCTTAGCTTAGTCAATGAAACAGAGGTAGGTGTTTTTTTGGAATTCCCTTGCTTTCTTTATGATCCAGCAAATGCTGGCAATTTGATCTATGGTTCCTTTGCCTTTTCTAAAACCAGTTGATGTCTACAAGTTCTTGCTTCACATAATGCTGAAGCCTAGCATTCAAGATTATAAGTGTGACCTTACTAGCATGGGAGATGAGTGCAATTGTCTGATGATTAGCACATTCTTTGGTACTACCTTTCTTGGGGATTGGGATGAGGATTGACCTTTACTAGTCCTGTGGCCACTGCTGGGTCTTACAGATTTGTGGACATATTGAGTGCAACACTTTGATATCATCATCCTTTTGGAGAAGGCAATGGCACCCCACTCCAGTACTCTTGCCTGGAAAATCCCATGGATGGAGGAGCCGGGAAGGCTGCAGTCCATGGGGTCCCTGAGGGTCGGACATGACTGAGCAAATTCACTTTCACTTTTCACTTTCATGCATTGGAGAAGGAAATGGCAACCCACTCCAGTGTTCTTGCCTGGAGAATCCCAGGGATGGGGGAGCTTGGTGGGCATCATCCTTTAGGGTTTTGAATAGTTCTACTGGAATTCCATCACATCCACTAGTTTTATTAACAGCAGTGCTTCTTAAGGCGCACTTGACTTCACACTCCAGAATATCTAGCTCTGGGTGACTGAGCACACCATCGTAGTTATTTGATTCATTAAGATTACGTAGATAATGTAAAAGACTTCTCAGAAAGATGTTTATTTTGATCTTTACCTTAGTGACAGCAGTTTGACTCACAAATGTGTCTTTTAGCAGCTGGTAATTTCTTCCAAAGAATCACTTCCTTGGCTCTGGGAAGGCACACTTTAAGAAGTGCAAGAGCTGGGATATGAGGGCACAAGAAGCAAAGTAGATGAACAGTGACATGGGGAGATTAAAACAAAAACAGAGTGAATGTAGGTACCATGTCAGGAGGTCTTGCTTGTGCTTAATGGGTTCTGGAAAATCACTGATGGTTTTTTAAGCCAGAGGGTGACATGGTCAAGTGCATGTTAGAAAAACCCAACTGGCAGCAGTTAGGACTGGAGATTAAAGAAGAGGGGATCTTACAAGTGAGACTGCTGCCTGCAAGGGAATTATTTAAAGAATGAATAGAAATCCCATTTGCTAGAAAATATTAGTTATGAAGATTCTGATATTGGGACAACTAAATCACTTGGGCTAAATTTCCATTATTTTTAGACTTAACAGTATGAACAGGGTATATTAGAGCTATACTACAGAAGGTCATTGGATAGTTAAAGGTTGAAAAGGAGAAGAGGAGACTTGCATGGTGGTTCAGTGGTTAAGAATCTGCCTTGCAATGCAGGGGATGTGGGTTTGATCCCTGGTTGGAAACTAAACTGCCACATGCCACGGAGCAGCTACTGAAGCCACGTGAGCCACAACTAGAGAGTCTGTGCGACACAAAGAAAGGAATCACATGACACAGCAAATATCCCAAGGGCAGCAACTAAGACCTGAGGCGGCCAAAGAAATAAAAATTAAAAAAGAAAAAAGGAGAAGGTATATAGAATATTCTTAGGATATGTGTGTATACAGAAAGAGAATTGGTTTACTCAGCTGTGGGGGCTAACTAAACAAGCCCAGGTCCACAGGATAAGCAGTTAGGAAGGGAAAGTAACTAGCCAGCTCAAGTTCATGGATTTCCAATTCATTATTCTGAGAGAAAATTATACCAAACTGTTGCCTCCACTTTTGATAGGAAGAAACTGGTGACAATTTCTATTTTCAACTTTTTTATTGTCAACTGTTTTTAAATAAGAAAATGAATGTAAGGTCTCCTCTGGTGGCTCAGTGGTGAGAAGTCTGCCTGCCAATGCAGGAGGCACGGATTCTATCCCTGATCCAGAAGGATCCCATGTGCCACAGAGCAGCTAAGCCCATGCACTACAACTGTTGAGCCTGTGCTCTGCAACAAGAGAAGCCACTGCAACGAGAAGCCTGCACACTGCAACTAGAGGGTAGCCCCCACTCTCCACAACTAGGGAAAGTTCTCATCAGCAACAAAAACCTGGCACAGTCAAAAATAAAGAAATAAAATTTTTTTAAAAAAGAAAATGAATGTGAAATACCAAGTCAGGCAATACATTAAAGATTTCAAAGAGTAAGACAATGTAAATGAGGAGCTAGATCATATGAAATTGCTGGAAGAAAAAAGAGGAGAGAATAAAGAGAAAGGAGGAAAAAAGAGAGGAAGGCGTCTAGGCTGGCATTTGCTGGAGTAGACACCCACTTAGACCTAGCAATACTGCCACCCTCCAGTGGTTTGGACTTTTTATTAAAGAGTTTCAACTATGCCGTGCAATCCTTAACTTACATTGCTAAAGTAATTTATTCTTTCAATAGGTATCTACTGAGCCTCTACTACATGCCAGACATATGGCATATGTAAGAGCTAGGTAAACAGCAGTAAGCCAAGGAAGGCTTGTTGTGGCTGTTTCGTTTACCGCATCTTTTCTCAAGCCTGTGCATAATGAAGTAGGAATACATATAGGGAATGTAAGATATATTTTCATCCTAAGATAAAATCAGAAGATTAAAGAAATTCTAATCTGATGTTTAAATATTTCTCTGATGCTTCTATGTTTTTATTTTCATAGAAGGAAGTCATGATTATTACCCCTGTTTAGACACTTCCAGTCAGACATTACATGGTTTGTCCAAAATGATGCTTGTCCAATTTTTTTGAAACTTAATATAGATAATGAACAAAAAAAATCCAGAAAAACTGTGATTTTCCCAATGTTAAAATTTGATCATCAATAATTTCCCTTTGGTCTTCAGGAATTAAATTTGTTTAAAGGTTTTAAATTATCTTATAAGAGGCCTTGTCTTTTAAAGTATTTACATATCAAATAATGTGACGCTTAGAATTTTCTTCAAAATAATCTGGAGAAGAGAAAGTACATGAATGTATGGATGAAATAGGATTATGGAGTTGACAATTATGTTGAAATAGGAATTGGAGTTGATAATTATGAAAGCTAGGTGACAAGTACATTGTTGTTGCTATTCAGTTGCTCAGTTGTGTCCGACTCTTTGAGACCCCATGGACTGCAGCATGCCGGGCTTCCCTGTCCTTCACTATCTCCCGAGTTTGCTCAAACTCATGCCCATTGAGTCAATGATGCCATCCAACCATCATCATCCTCTGTGGCATTCCTTATACTATTTTGTCCACTTTATATATACTTGACACTTTCCATAATAAAACACTTTTTAAACTATCATATGATATATAGAATAATATATCTAAATATATATGTATATATGGCATGTAATATATAATATATTTTATATAAAATATATAAACTATTATATGACTTTCTGGTGTGCTTAGAATCAGAATGTGAATGACAGATGAATTCAACCCACAGAATAAGAATTCTGCCACAACAGTCCTTCAACAGTGTTTTCAACCCTCTGAATGAAATGCCAATGTGATTTAATGAGTCAATTCAATGGTCTTTATAACAATATTTTATGTGTACTATCCTTGAGGGTCATGTTCTTGAAAAGAATTAGATAACTAAGAGAAGGAAAGAAAAACTTGTAACATCTCAGTTGTTTAACTAATTTGGAAGGAAAATAAACAAAAGTGTTTTTAGAGCCAACTTGAACATTTGGTGTCCATGGAGAAATGAAAACACTCTGAACTGAGATTGTAGATACAAGGCAAACAATACTACTTACCGACTGGAGAACCACGGCTGAGCAGTCACGTGGCGGGTGCTGTAAGTGGGCTCGCCTGGTATGCACACAAGCCATGTGTTTAATACAAGTATTTATGTTGAGTGATTCCATAAACACAGAGTTTATGAAGAACTGGGGCTTATGAGAGTGTTTACATAATAACAAATACCTGATGGAAAGTTTAACTTATAATAATCAATTTTAGTGTTCCTGAACATCTGAACTTTGAGTACTTTGCAGTACTTCTAGTGTTTACTGGATACTTATACTGCTCCAGGCCCCACTCCAGGAACCGGAAAACCCAGAAGCAAAATGAGCAAGTTCTTGCCTTCATGAAGCTTATATTCTAATGGAAAAAATGATCAACATAATAGAGATGAATGTGTTGAGGAACAAAGTAAACAGGGCTGAGCAGGAAGTACAGGAGTGGGCGGGTAGATGGAGGAACAGTTGTCATTTTATAAAGAGAGCTTGGAAAAGGGGCCTGGCTAAGGACACTTATGATTCTGTCAACACGCAGACATTCGGGGACAGAATGCCACGCAGAGAACAGTGAGTCCCAGGCACTGAGATAACAGCATCCCTGAGGTGCTAGAGGACACCAAGGGGGCCATGGATCAGGAGCAGAGAGAGCAGGGGAAAGAGATGGAAGCAAAGTGGTCAGACCAGGAAAGAGGTCTGAAAGGTCTCTCCACCCCCACTGGGAGCTCGGCAGCAGCAAAGACTGCTTGTTAAAGTGGTCGGGGTGAGTGGAAAATGATCAAGTCCCTGGCCACCGCCTTAGTCCCTGATGGGACCACTGAGAAGAGTCTAGAAGGCTGAGATGGAGCCTGTCAGCTCAGCAGTGAGAGGCTGTCCAGGCAGCCTACTCCCCACAGCTGAGCTTGAGGTCTTTCTGGAAGCTCACATAGAGACACAAGCAGAGCCTCCTTTCAATAAGTAAAATATCCAGGTTTCTCATGGACATGGGAAGAGAAAGAAAGAGGAAAAGAAAAAAAAAAATCCTGGCTTTTTCTTTTTATTTATTCATTGGAAGGACTGATGCTGAAGCTGAAGCTCCAATACTTTGGCCACCGGATGCAAAGAGTCAACTCATTGGAAAAGACTCTGACGCTGGGAAAGACTGTAGGTAGGAGGGGAAGGGGACGACAGAAGATGAGATGGTTGGATGGCATCACTGATTCAACGGACATGAGTTTGAGCAAACTCCAGGAGATAGTGAAGGACAGGAAAGCCTGGCATGGTATAGTCCCTGGGATCACAAAGAGTGAGACACGGCTTAGTGACTGAACAACAATGACAGTTCACACTTAGGGTTTTACCCCTCCTTTGGCTAAGTCCTGCTGTAAACTTAGAAGCCTCCAGGGAATGAGGTGGGCAAGCCTAGCTGGCTTTTCTCTCCTTAGCACCCCCTCCATCAGTTACTGAGTGTAGCCTGAAGGGAGAAGGGATTAGAAGGAGGAAGTTCCCATCCAGTGAGGAGTAGGGGCCTCCCCTCCCGGTTATTGTCTCAGAGGCGGGGCTGATAATTTACAGTCAAGGATGTATTCATGGCCTCCGAGGAGAGAATTTCAATCCAGGGCCAGAGACAAGGCTTGATCGCTCAGAGCTTTTGTGTAGCAGAGTCTTGCTGCTGCTGCTGCTGCTGCTGCTAAGTCACTTCTGTAGGACCCCATAGACAGCAGCCCACCAGGCTCCCCCGTCCCTGGGATTCTCCAGGCAAGAACACTGGAGTGGGCTGCCATTTCCTTCTCCAATGCATGAAAGTGAAAAGTGAAAGTGAAGTCGCTCAGTTGTGTCTGACTCTTAGTGACCCCATGGATTGCAGCCTACCAGGCTCCTACGTACATGGGATTTGCCAGGCAAGAGTATTGGAGTGGGGTGCCATTGCCTTCTCCAGTGAAAAAAGGAATAGAGAAAGCCTCTGACATAGACACCAGAAGGGGGCAGAGAGTGCCCCACTCACTAGTTTGGGTGGGGCTTTATATACTTTTTCAACTGGTTACTAACAATAGAAAGGTCTTACCAGACCCACTCCCACAGCTTGAGTCTTAAGATAACAAGATTGGTCAGAAGGTTCCTTCCTGTTAAGGAGAAGCGGGTCCTGTTGTTATATAATCATTAGTATAGAGCTTAAGGTAAAACATACCCTGGAGCTAGATGGGTGAGGAGAAGGAGGCACTCCCCTCTGCACGAAATTTAATGAGGCACCCCTAAAGTGCAGTAATCAGAATAAAAGTAATATCTTAGTGGAATTCTATAAAACAGAAATTAATGCAAAAAACCTTGATGAATGAGCTATCCCATCCTTCACAGCTGGTCTAGGACAGGGGTTATAGGCACCTGCGGCTTTGCTCTGCAGCTTTGAACCGTTGAGGCAACAGGGAGCTCCACTGACCAGCACGCTCTCGGACCATGTGTGCGCCTGCAGCCCACAGATCCACCAGACCTGCCATTCAGCACCTCTGTGACCAAGTCCTTCCTCACCTTGCCAACCTGGTGTGCCTCTCACTCCTCCAGATCCAACTCAAGGATCCTCTGCTTCATGAAACCTTGTGGACAGAGTGTTTGTGTCCCTCCAAAATTCCTATGTTGAAATCCTAACTCCTGAGGAGGTGGAATCTTTGACAGGTGATTAGGTCATGAGAGTAGAGCCCTCACGAATGAGATTAGCACTTCTATAAGAAGAGACGCCAGCAAGCTTTCTTCTTCCCCTCCACCAAGTGAGGAAACCATTAAGGAGGCTCTCACCAGAACCCAGTCCACTGGTGCTTTGACTTCTCAGCCTGCAGAACCAAGAAAATATCAATTTGTTTAAGTCATACAGTCTATGGTATTTTTGTTATGGCAGCTTGAACTGACTAAGACAGTGACCCAGCCTTTTCCCTTTTCCCAGAAGTTACTAATTCCATTGCATCACCCTCATATCTCACTCACCCTGATTTTGCATCTCTCCAGTAAACCATGACATCCTCTAGATCACAAAAACCTTTCTTCCACTTCTTCAGATCCTGCAGAATATCTGGAGCATAGTAGATACCTGGAATTTTCTCTCAACAATGTATTTTGGACATTATTATGTTTTTTTTCAACCATCTAATCTATTTTGTTTTACTGATGTACCATAGTTTGTTAAACAGTCTCCTAGAGGTGTTTAAGTTTTTCTGATATTTTGCTAGAAAATTCATGCTGCAATGACTTTTGTTATGTTGACATCACTTTGCACATGAATAGAGTATTTGATCAACAATTCAGAGACAAGGAAGAATCACATTTGAGATTCTGTTCAAGTTTTATGTTTTGCTGAAACATCATAAACTTTTAAATTCTCACTATGTAGCACACCTTTTAGCATTTTTCTTTCTTCTTCTGCATATGTCTGACTCATAGAACTAATTATTTAAATCCTAAAATAGCTTTGATACATACAAACAAGTTGAACGTCAGTGGCATCTGTCCCTTCATCCAGTTTTTTTGGTGAGGACACACAGTGAAGCTCAGCATAAAATTAATGAAGAAAGAAAAGAAGAGAAAACAAAAAGCCATGACTCTAATGCATTTACTGTTGAGTGGCTCTTGTGGGACTGATCAACTACATAGAGCTTTCTGAGTATTACTTTGCAGATTTAAGAAATAGAAGCACATGAAAACAATTACACAGGAAAAAATCAAGGAAAGTTAAGAGAATTTTTAGGTTAACTAAATGAAGCAAAAACATAGGTTTAGAAACATCTTTGAAATTCAAACTAGATTTCTTGAATTATTTTGGAATAGCTGAGGACTGATGCGAAGAACCACACACTTCAGACACAAATCTGCCTTCCAATTCACTGCCATTTTGTAAGAGATAGTTTGTGTGTGTGTGTGGGTGTGGGTGTGGGTGTGGGTGTATAAAATACAATGTTAAAAAAAAAAAAATCAGGCCAACCATTTATAAACAAATCTTCCTAAATTCCAAGAATTTTCTGACAAAGTATGTCAACTCAGAATGTCAAAGACCAAGTTAATTAGCTGAAGGCTGACCTCAGAGGATACTCATTAGGCCAAGTGTTTCCAACTGCACATTGCAAAGTGATGGAAATGGACGCCTGAACACCCGAGTTCTGCACTCCTCCGGGTGTTCACCCTCAGCAGGCTCCTCAAAAATGCAACTGTAGCGGATATAACCTCTCATTTAGGGGTTGTTATAAACCTTTCTCCAGTCTCAGGCCACAGATGGTCTACTGAGTTCCACCGAGAAGAAAAATTTCTGCAGCGCTTGCTCTCCTGGCCCTCAGGTGAATGAACATGGTCCAGTAGGCTCACACCACCCTGCTGACCTTGGGCCTTCACTGTGAGCCATGTGACGCATGTTTAGGGTGCCTAAGACATGTAATGCCTCAGCTTGGGCTAAGGCGGGAGCCTCTCTGCAGGTAAGCACATCCATCAGTCACTTCCTGACACCCCTGGGCTGGGACCCTTTCCCTGGATAGAAACAAAAGAGATTCCTGCCTTCTTCCTGTTATCCTTTTCATTTTCCTCTTTCACTTTGTTTTTCTGTGATCTCTAACTCCAGCCCTCTCCTGTCTGATACACTAAGGCACATGCCACCCTGGGAATGTTATGTCATTGCTGGAAGGGTTAGTTCCTATCATCTTTCTTCCCATCCTAAACCAAAAGAAGCTCATGCTGTTGCAAAAAAAAAAAAAAAAAAAATCTAAAGCTTTCATATTCATAAAGAGTCTAAAAGGACATATGAGGCACTTAAGTAGAGATTACCTATTGGATGGGTGTAGAAACTGGACAATTTGGGGAAAAAGATGGGAAGGATACCTTTTGTTGCATATATTTTTGAACTGCTAGTTTTTGAGCCATGTACATTATCTAGTCAATGAAAGTATAATACAAAAATAAATAAGAAATATATCTAGAAAAAAATTACTTATTGCTACTCAGATCTCACTTTTCCATAGAGAAAATAATATAATAGGTCTATTTTGTTTTAAGTATATTAGTTTTGACAAATAAGTTTTTCTTTTTACTGAAATGGCCATAAATATGAATTATACTGTATCTGCATTATAGTATAAGGCAATAGATTTTTTAAAATGTCACTTCAACTTTCCTTTCTTATTCCATCCAGTGTGTAATAAAAATTTCTTGAGTGAAATGTTAACATTTGCAAAGTGCTTTCAAGTTTGCAGAGTCCTTCACATGCTCTGCCTAATTACGACGTTCACAGAAGCAGCCTGGCACAATTCTTTACTTTGCAGCTGAGGAAATGAGTTCTGACTTGTTCAAGGCCACAGAGCAAGCCAGTGGCAGAACTAGGATTTGAATCCAGTTCTCTTGGCTCTGAATGGTGCCTTAATGTTTTCTCTAATTTCAGGGTAAAATTCATATATGAAAAATTTAAATTCGGCTTGGAAGACTAGAAAGGAAAATGAAAAACTTAAAAACTACCCTACTGACACCACCATCATAACTCAAACATGTATTTTGCACTTCACTGTTTCCGTTTCTCTACTCCTAGGTCTCCAGTGTGCTGCCCAGGAATGCTCATCACCATCTCAGAATCCAAAGTGGACATATTTATAGTGTCTCCTGACTTTGAAAGGACTTAAGAGCAGAGAGCAGAAAATAGTTGGTCTGAATGGGAAATGAAAATCAAATATTCTCTTATTCTAAAGGGTGCTGTGAACAAGAATTAATAATGTAAGATGCAAGACATGCTATATAGCACTCTGAAAAAATATGATGCCTACGTATTTAGATTAAGGCAAAATGGTAAGTTGGATTTTTACATGTGTAACATATTATGAAAAAATGTGAAGAAAGGAGAATTTCACTGATGTTGAAATTTATGGGTTTTTTTTCACTCCCACAAGCAATTACCATTTTAGCAGAAACTGGAGAAAACCAAACATTTATTTATATCATTTAAGTGTTCCATTTTGTCTTGTCATCATCTTTTGGTTGAATACAAGTGAGTTTTTAATTGAGAAAATCTTAACAATCTAACTGCAGGGATTAAACACACGCATACATGTGCTGTCATTCCTTAGCGTAGTTGTTTAAGGATTCTGGAATCAGGGTGCCTTGCTCAAGCTCTGTCCTCATCCTTCCTACCTGGGAGACTTTGGGCAACTAACTCAAACTCTCTGAAGACTCACTTCCTACCTTAGAATTATATGACAATCAAGTAAGATTATGAATTTAAAGCGAAAGTATACTTCTTGAAACACTGCACTGATTTGTTCACGCATACATTCAACTAATACTTACCTGTTATGTGCAGGCCTCGAACCCAGCCCCGGAGAGACAGCAGTGAACAGAACAGCAACCCCAGCCCCAGGGAGTTTACCTTCTCTGAAGGGAGACAGGAAATAACAGATAAGGTAAGTGCTACTGAAAAAAATCAATGGAGAGAGAGAGGAGAATGTCTGGGGCACAATTTTAAGTACATTGACTAGGGAAGACGATGCTAAGAAAGAATGGCTTTCCTAAATATTAGTTGTTATTATTATCATAATCTATTATTCTACATTCACTTACCCCATTTGCAAGTCTTTGTGAGTAGATGGACGAATTTGACACGGTTGGTGGCAAACAGAAGATTATCAGACACACACCGTCACCACAACCACGCTCATCCCACTTCTCTGCAAATAATTTAATATCCTAGAATTGTTCTCTGGCCCCCCTGTGATTAAACACCTGTTTTATGTGCAATTTTATAATACATCTGGTGTCAAGGTTATAATAATGTTATGATATAAACTTGATATGATATATGATATGAACTTGTCAAAATAAATGTATAGAGTATATCTGTCTCTTTTTTAAAAAAAATGCTCTCTGCCATGTGGCCTGTCCATTTTGATTTTCCTCAACTTGGCAAAGTCACTTGCTCTGAGTCTAAGCCTCTCTTTGAAGCAGTTGTCGCATCTGGAGCAAACAGGCCCCAGCATCTGGGGTCAAAACATAGGGAATAGGTGTTTTATTAATTTGCAGGAAAAAACAGAATCCTTATCCAGATCCCTTTTATTATGATGACTTAGTTTTTCCCTTTCGTTTCTCACTTTCTTATACTTTTCTTTCTACCTTTTCCCTTCTTCACTACCTTTCTTCTCTCAGAGTCCAGCTTTTCATCCTCTCTTCTTTCCTGTTTTAGCCCTCTTCTCACTGTGAACCATTTAAAGTCTAGAGAGCAGTTTGCCATGGAGTGAGAACTTCTTAGGCTCTAATGCAGGACAGGAATCCCCCCAGTTCCCAGGCCTCCGTTACCCTGGGCAGTTTGAGTCATCTGTAGGCTTTGCCCAAATCTCTCATAACAGGGAAAGAGAAATGGTGCCATGCACCAGCTGTGTGGTCCCAGGGAACTCAACCTCTGCAAGTCTCAGTTTCTTCAACTAACACAACTATACTTTCTGGTTAAAGCTTGTTTTGTAAGTTAGAAATAATATTTGAAAAGTACTTGGTCCCTTGGCATTGCAATGCAACTGCTGAGTGACGTACATGAATGAAGTTTTGAAGGATTGTGGTCTGCTCATTTCAATTCCAGTAAGTATATTAAGAACATTTTTAAGGGCCTGGCATAGTCTAGGCACTAAATAATGAGTTATTATTACCTTACTAGGCACCATCCTCAGTAGTTTTCTCTTTGAGCCTGATCCTTCCTTTCTGTTCTTTCTGGTATGTCTGTTCTTCTCTAAGATGGGCTTTATTTTTCTCAGTTTCTTTGCATGTTCCTGAACCACAGGTCCTTTCTTTTCAAGTCTAAAGACCCGGGCTTAGGCCTGGGCACGTGTCAGCCGAGCATTGTCTTTCACAGTGAGGCGTTGGCAGTGCCAGGGCAGGAACGGGGGGCTCCTTGACTGCGGGAGTGGGGCCCTTCCCTCACTGCACCATATGGCCTCTGAGAACCACATTTGATTTTCATTTAATTGAAATTCTTGTAGTAAACCACAACAATAGCATTAGCAGTAACCAGCTCTTTTAATTGTCAGAAGAATCCTTGTCTGTTTTTGTGCAGATGTTGTCTTGTGCCCAGGGCAGCTGTGAGTGTGTGAACGCCTCATCAGCGATTGCGGACACTGCCCAAATGGTGATCAGCACAGAAACCTTATAAAATTACCAACAGACTACCACTTCTGTCTGCCAGCACTTTCAATGCCAGCCAGCCTTGGGGCTTGTTTTGTTTGTTTTTTTGTTTTTTTTTTTCTATTGGAGTAGGTTGTGATTTAGAATGAGTGTTTGTGGACCGTAAATGAAAATATAGGCTCACACCCAATTAACTAGTTTTGACGAATCAGAAGGGACATACATGGTTTATTTGCAAGAATGAACAACAACCTAGAAAACTAGGGATCTTTTTCTCCCTTCCTTTCCCTTAATAACCTAGGACAAATGTAATCAAACTCTCTTTCCCGCTCTGTCTTCATATGCTATATGTTGTGAGGAATACCAAAGAAGTGAGTTATACTTCCTGTCCTTCAAGGGCAAATATAAGAAGGTTGAATCACAATGACTGTGGTTTGAATCATTTACCAGGATATAAAAATATTAAGCTGAAAGTATCTATTTACATGTGATTCTATCTCTTTTGACGTCCAAAAGATGTGAGTGACATAACATCTCAGTTAGATGCAATTCCCCCAGTACCGAAGTGAACGTCTTTGTCTTATTCTTGCTTGGGTTACATAGTCATCCAATTTCCCCCAATGCCTCCTGCAACTCTCCCTCAATGACTTCTCTTATTTGTACTTTACAGGATCTCCAGAGACTCTGCTTCTGTGAGGCCACCTAAACTATGATCCCATAAAATTAAAATGATGAGATGGAAAACCACAGAAAGCACCACACACCTGGCAGCTGAGCGGAACTTTGTGTTGCCAAAGGGGCCCAGGCCTGGGCTTCTGCCATGTGATTCCCTGCCCACCTTCTACCCAGAGGGGACTGCTAATTTTTAAAAATAGGTTTAATACAGTTGTACACTCTAATGTACTCTGTACTATCTTCTTCCTGTGGGTGCACTTTTCAACTGTTACAAGAAGTTCAGTCCCTTGTGAAGCATGAGTTTGTAAAGATTTATATCAGTTTTGTTGTCTCTGTTAATTTTAACCAAGTGGTGTATCCTGATATATTATATGAATTTAGAGTTAGTAGATCTCATTTCTGGAGAAGGAAATGGCAACCCACTCCAGTGTTCTTGCCTGGAGAATCCCAGGGATGGGGGAGCCTGGTGGGCTGCCGTTTATGGGGTCGCACAGAGTCAGACACGACTGAAGTGACTTAGCAGCAGCAGCAGCAGCAGATCTCGTTTCAACACTCTAGAGTTTGGAAAGTGTCCCAGAAGCCAGTAAGAAACCAAGCTTCTGCAGAACTGTGGGCAGATGCTTTCACCTCTGTTTTCTCATCTGTCACCAGGGCACTACTATGGCCATACAAGTCTGTATACAAGTGTCATACAATTTCAAGGAGACTGTTCACATCGTAACTGAACAACAAAGCGGTCTGTCTGTAACAGGAAGATAGGTGAGCAAATTAAATCATCTTTCAATCCCTTTGAGCTAAAATTTAATCATTATGACAAGGTGGTATTCCAACTTTTCTCTAGATTTTCTTCACATTTACTTTTTAAAATATCATTTTTTTTTTAAACCAATGCTTTCAAACATATGTTCTGGACTAAATTTGGTTTAGAAAATAGTTTTAAGTTTTGTACTATTTTCTGTAAAAGAATGAAATAGTAAATATTAAAAATTTTAGTGTTTTAAAACTTTACAGATTTCACAAAACCCAAAAATACATAATAAAAATAGCTTGCCACGGAGGTCTTCTACACAATGATTTAAACTGAGATTGCTAACAAATTAAATGGATTATTAGGTGTTTAACACTGTTGCTTTCCACTGTAATTTGAATGGAATACAGTTGGGCCTTAAACATCACTATAGACACTTTGCTCTAAAGCAAACCTATCTTTATCATTGGTCTTGGAATCTAATCAAGGGAGCTTAGGTGCTGAATTGCTGATAGAACTCCCTTGATGAACTGATTCTCCCTGTTAAGCAGCCCTAATAGTGTCAGAATCCAGTTCTTTTCCTATAGATAGTAATATGTTTATGTCAAATCGCTACACTCCATATCCAATTAGAAGGACACAGAGAAGCTTCAAAGTTTATTAATACCTTGTTAAATGACATCAGGTAGCTTTGCTTTGTAATTTCCAATTCAGCAAGATCTTACAGTTCAATGTGCAGGAAGTCTACAAACTTGAAGCCTAGCGTTTCCCGCTATAAATTAAACCTGTTTCCTTACTGGTATAAGCAAAATACTTAATGATGACTCTCCTCTTTCAATATCCTTTCACAGCATTAAAGATTCTTTGGTCTTATTTTTTTCACCTCTAGAAAAGGATATTTAAAAAAAAAAAAAACTTTCACCATTTTAAGGACTCTCCTGGAAACCAAACCTAACTTAAAAACTGAGTAGAGAATTCCCCATGATATCTCAGTGCTTGCTCCGTACCAGGCACTGTTTGTGATATTGTTCTATTACATATGTTATTACCTCATTTAATCCTCACAACAACCCTAAGAGGTAATTCCATTATTGTTATTTTATAGGTGAAAAACCTGAAGAGGCTAAGTAGGTTACCCAAGGTCACATCATTAGAATTCAGCAGAGCAGAACCTTGCTCTTTACCACCAGTCCCCACTCCCCATCCCCGCTTTGAGCTTACTTATTTGGTAGCCAAATTTCTAAACACTGACGATGCATGTAACTTATTGCCTTCGGAACACTTCTGGTAAGCAATATTATTACAGGTTTATTATAGTGTTATTACAAGCTTGCTAACAGTACACACTCATCAGTGAAAAAAATGATGCTCTAAGCGTGCCTAGCCTGGCGCTGGCTCCTCCCAGACTTCTTCCACCTGTTTTTTTTTTTTTTTTTTGATTGTCTGTTTTGCAGATGGTGCCTTTGATATTCCTTTTTCGTGTTGAATACATTGAATTTCACTTTAACTCTGAGATATTGTCCGTGCAGAATTTTTAAGGGAACTAAAATATAGAGATTGCATAGAAAACAGACTAGAATTGGTAGTCGAAAAGTAAAAAAGAAAGTCGATAAAATTACAATATAAACAAAATATAGTATTCTGAATTTTTCATACGATAGGCTAAAAAACTTCCTCAGAAACAATTTTCTATACCTCATTCTTATTCAACCATTACATGGGACAAATGTATATTTTCAGATAATTGGGGCGAAGCTAATGACTTCAAAATGATAAAAGCCTGAACAAACGGGAGCCATAGTTTGAAAGCTAAAACCCTATTTTCAGTAAGTCTAACTGTTAGTGTTTAAACTGCCCAGGAGTGTCTTTGCCCTTTGAATTGAAAGTCACTGCACACCAGTGGCCTCTTTGTGTCACTGTTGAGCTTTCCTAGGCCCCATTCTTGAACGTGTTTCCACTTAAGTGCCACAGACTTTCTTGCAAAGGCCACTGGAGATCATGGCTTTTATCACAGACAATCTTTTCCCAAGACATATAGGATTCAGGATGAAAAGAACTCTCCTGGCTAATTTATGTTGCTTAGAAAGCTGAAACAGATAAAGGAATCGCCTCTAAAAATCACCACCACACTGTAATATAATCAGGAACTGGGTGAACTCAACAATAGAAGGAAGTTGAATAGGCTGACCTTTCCCAACTTGTTTTTAAACTGACATGTGAGTGGAAGTTACTGGTGTGGTTTAGTTGCAGCTTCTGTTTTCCTAAGAAATTTGGAATTTGATCAGGGAAGTAGCCTTGTTCTTTAGACATAGAACAAGAAAGAATACACCCATCTTTCTGGGGTGTGGGGAGAGTAGTGGGTATTATTGTAGCTGGGATCCATTTCCCCAAAAGATACAAATAAAATTACCAACCAGTAACTTAAACAAGAAGTACTATTTATCTCTTACTACTGACCCATATAGTTCTACACATTGGTAGAGCTTGAGGGGAGCAAGGTTTCAAAAGGAGTATCAGAGTACACTGAGTTAATAAAAGGGTCTCTTCTCTCAAGAAGTTTTTACAGTTTAACTCAAAATTTTGCATTTTAAACATGTTTGAAAGTGCTTAGCTTTCTTCCATCATCATTTGTCAACTTTAAAAGTTATATCTGTAGTGTCTACATAAATTATGATTCCCAGGTTTTCTAACATGGTGCCAGAATACTGTGTAGGTAGTATATTATGCTGTCTTTTCATGTAAATATACTAACAAGTCGCCAAAAAGTAGGAGCTGTTGTTAAACCATGTGTTTAGAGTTGAATATAAAAAATACAGTCATTTGAGCCATGCCTGAGTGTTATGAGTGGACTTACCCAATTTACGCTTATCAGTCAAATAAAACCTCGGCAATACATTTCTAATAACCAACACTAGAAGCCGAACCCCAGTCAGTCATTCCTTGGATTGTACCTGCACCCAGAATCATCCTGTGTTTGAAATCTTTGACTTCAAACCAAGAATCAAGTTGTCTTCTCCTTGTCTAACTTCCCTGCCCTTATTCCCATTCTGGGTCCTCTCCATCTGCTCATTTCTCATTGTCTCCCATTTCTACTGAATTCCTGTCTAGGATTGCAGGATTTTATACCCCTCATACTAGGGTCCTTCCACATTCTTTTAACTTCCTCCCATACCTGTCCTGTCCATTGTCAACTGTGGATCAGTTCATTATTTGTTTTCTCTGTATCTGAGTCAGTGGAGAAAAATCTCATTGCTGTTGATGGCAGGATTGCAAGCGCAGATATTTTTTGACCTGGCTCGTCTTCTTGTTCTTGCTTCTCTTACTCATTTCCTATAGAAATGCTGCCAAACTTTTTCATTCTGTCTAAGCCTTCCCTCTTATCCTGAAAAACTCATATTCAAGGGATGACCTTGCCTCCTCTTTCACATAAAAAACAGAAACCATTAGGATTGACCCATCTCGATTTCTTCTCACTATAATTTACCAATATTTTCAGGCTTTTCACCCTTCAAGCCCTAGCATAAAAGCTACTCTGAATCATTCTCTCTCAGTACAAATTGTCAGTTCTGTTTTCTGAGCTCCAATAATGTTATGAATATAAATCCTATAAAAATGATGGATTTTTAGGAATATATCTTAAATTTCCTACTGTCTATTAAATATACCTAATGAGATAACAATTCATATTTTAAGGCAAGACAGGAAAAGTTGAAACATCTGGCCCTTTGGACCTCCTTCCTCCCTTCTAGGATGCATCATCTCAGTCACTCAGTAGTGTCTGACTCTTTGTGACCCCATGGACTGTATCCAACCAGGCTCCTCTGTCCATGGGATTCTTCAGGCAAGAATGCTGGACTGGGTTGCCATCGGGCATCTGTATTATGCATAACCTGGATCTGTCCAATGGCAGAGATGCTTGCTCAACCATGAAGATCAAATTTTCTCCTCCTGGTGCCAGCCCTGCCACTCCTTAAAAGGTGACCTTCTTTTCTCAATCCTATAAAGGGTCATAATGACCTACTACTTGCCTTGTGTATGCACATGCATGCGTGTATGCTAAGTCACTTCAGTCGTGTCCTACTCTTTGCCACCCCATAGATTGCAGCCCACCAGGCTCCTCTGTCCATGGGATTCTCCAGGCAAGAATACTGGAATGGTTGCCATGCCCTCCTCCAGGAGGTATTCCTGACCCAGGGATCAGACCCACGTCTCATATCTCCTGCATTGGCAGGTGGGTTCTTTACCACTAGTATCACCTGGGAAGCCCGTGCATGTAGATACTTTTGGTGAATTTTATGTACAATGCCAAAATATTATTTTGCTTAAAGATAGCAACTGCTAGAGAATAGACTAGGTCAGATGACCTGGGGAGATATTAGGCCTTACCTAACAGAAGTTCTTAGCTTAACCTATTACTTATATCCTTATTGTTACTTGCTATATTACTTATATTCTGCTTATTTATGAAATTATTGTTTCTTGTACTACCAGATGTGTGACTGAGCTGCTGATAAAATTAATGATGATTAGATGACTTGAAATGATTGACCAAATGTATAATTTTATGAAATCAATGGCTGTGTTAGTAAAACTTGAGATATGGGAAGAAGCAACAAAAGAGAAACATTTCCTGAACCATAACAGACATAATAAGTTAAGACAAATAGTCCAAAGGCTTTTGGCTACTGTTAACAAGACCTAGTTCAGTAATAGCACATTACCTGTCAGTGAACCCCTTAGCTGACCTGGGAATGAGCAACGTGGGACAAGTTGGTCATGAAATGCTTCCCAAATCCTCATTTAAGTTAAGGCTGAAAAGGGGGGATTATAAGAATTTTGCCCACTATCAAGTTCTATAAGAATCAAGTCATTATCCACTACAGATGCTGACATATAATACACCCGGAAATGAATTCAGGGTGAAGATCTGAGCACGTTGTGCTCTGGGAAAACTGACAGAACCGGCCCTCAGATAGTCAGAGGTTTGCAGGAGAAAACTTCGTGAACTCAGTGTCTTGCATCTTCCTGTATGTAGAAAAACTCTAAAGTTATTAACTAAGATACCTATTCCTCACAAGGAGCAAGATGTGTGATTGATTACGTACATGTGCCCCTTCTCTAAAATCACGAACATACTGGCCTCTCCCCTTACCTTTTTGGAATAGTCCTTTGAGCTATCAGAAAGACTGTTTCCTGGGTTATAATCCTCAGGTTGGCTTAAGTAAAATTTTCCATTTCTTTCCGAATTGACTATTGATTGTTTCATCACGTATCTTTAGGAAATGTAGCCTGTAATAATTACTATGTTATCATTTTTATAGTTTAACATTTTAAAATAAATACTACCTTCATATTATGAAACATTCAAAAGGTAAAAAGAGAAATCACTGAACATTCTTCCTCTGGGTCTAGCTACCCAGTTTCTTGTGTATTCTCTAAAGACGCTCCTGGGTGCATGTAAACAATTAAGTATTCTCCTCATCCACACTTTTTGTATTGACAGTACTATCATATTATATACACAGTTATATACCCATTAATTAACAGTGCATACCGGAAATTATCAGATCAGTATATAAAGTATTACGTTTTTTCTTTTTGGTAGATTAAAGATGGCCACAAGTTCTTTGCCATACTTTTACTTAAGAGAAAGAGTCTATTTCCCTTGCTTTGAATCTGGCCTGGCCTTATCACTCGTTTTGTCAATAGAATGAGTTAGAAGTGATAATTTCTAAGGCTGACCCTTAAAGAGAGCTACAGCTTTATGCTCTGGCCACACTCCCTCTTGGAAGTGAGCCATCTTGCTGGAAGAAGCCCAAGCCATAAGGAGAGGACACATGGAGAAGAGCTAATGCTAATACACTATGATCAACAGTCTCAGCTTACTTTCAGCCCAACAACCAGCACCAACTGCCAGCCATCTGAATGAGCCATTTTGGACAATACAGCCTCATTGAGTCTCCAGATGACTGCAACCCCAGCTCATATCACATAGAACAGAACTTCCCCAGCTAAGCATAGTCACCCGTCGAATTTTGAGAAGAAATCAATAATTATTATTGTTTTAAGCCACTATGTTTTAGGGTGGTTTGTGAATAGCAATAAATAACCCCAAAGCCAAGTATTCCATCATATATATATACCCCTACTTTACTCAACTTTTACTGATGGACATTCAGGTTGTTTCTACTCTTGTTACCTTTTTGCTACTACAAACAATGCTGCAATTAATAATAATGTATATGTGTCATTTTACATGTATGGATATAATTGTGGGATGAATTTCTAGAAGTAGAATTTCTGGATACAAGGAAGTATATGTGTATAGTTTTGATGGATATTATAAATTGTTATCAGAGATTTTGCTGACTTACACTACTATCAAAAATGTAATAGTAAAGAAACTTTGTATTCTGTTACAAGTTAATCACTAAGGGGATGCTGCCGTTAAGCTCAAATTATACTACATGGTGACCCTTCTTTGGGAAACCTGCCCCTCTAATAATGAACATTAAGCTAAAATGCCTTTGTGTAGCTCACAACAAATATCCTGACTGGCTGTTGTAAA
Organism: Bos indicus; assembly: GCF_029378745.1. Lineage (NCBI taxonomy): Eukaryota > Metazoa > Chordata > Mammalia > Artiodactyla > Bovidae > Bos > Bos indicus. The sequence continues at coordinate 36,802,400 of NC_091768.1, forward strand.
GATGAAACTAGCGTATCCCCTCCAGAGTCTGACCAGAACCAGGACTTTGCCTACTCCCTTTGGCTCAGATGGTAAAGAATCTGCCTACAGTGTGGGAGACCCAGGATTGATCCTTGGGTTGGGAAGATCCCCTGGAGAAGGGAATGGCAAACCACTCCAGTATTCTTGCCTGGAGAATTCTGTGGACAGAGCAGATTGGTGGGCTACAGTCCATGGGGTGGCAAACAGTTGGACATGACTGAGCAACTAAAACTTTCACTTTTAGTATAAAAGAAGCCTGAACTCTACTTCTGGGAAGAAAGTTCTTTGGAATTCTTGTCTACCATCTTCTCAGTCTGCTGGCTTCTAAATAAAGTCATTATTCCTTGCTCCAGCAACCTGTCTCTCGATTGATTAGCCTGTCATGCAGCAAGTAGTACAAGCTTGGACTCGGTAGCAATAATACTTGAAAATTCTCCCATAACTCTCAATAACACTGTGTTATCAGATTTTTTGATTTTTGCTAATCTAATAGATAGGAAATGATATCATTTTAATTTGTAGTTCTAAGTGAAGTTGAATATATTTTAATATATTTCAGAGCCATTATATTTTCTGTTAAGTGAAAGGTCCATGTCCTTTGCTCAGATTATATTAGGATTTTTTTTAATTTATAAAAACTCTTCAGGGAATTTAATCCTTTATTTATAATATAAGCTGTAAATATTTTCTCCCCAATTTGTCCTCTTTCTTTTGACTTTGCTTAGAGTACCTCTTGCTATGTATAGCTTTTTGTTTTTATGGGTCAAATCATCAGAATGGGGTCTTTCCCATTCTAAGAGTTTGAAATTGTACCTTGGATTCCTCTTCATATTTTCGTTTTAATTGTTTATTTCATTTAAATCTTTTCTAAAGCATGAATCTAAATTTGTTTTCCAGTTGGCTTTCTGTTGTATTTCCTAATCTATTTACAAGTCTTCCTTATACCTCTTGATCTCCTCAAGGGCAAGAACCTTGACTCTTTATGGACATGTCCTAAATGCCTAGCACAATGGCTCATCTATAAGAGACTGTTGGTAAGTACTGATAACCATATGAAAGAAATTTTCATCCAGCCCTAGTTCCACAGATAAAACCACTCTTGTTGACATTATCTGGGCAGAGTTTGTTGAGAGAGAACAAATATGCTACTTAAAAGAAAATTATTTTAAACAATGCATTTTTTTTAAAGAATTTATTGAATTTGTTACAATATTGCTTCTGTTGTTTATGGCCCTGAGGCATGTGGCATCTTAGCTCCCCAACAAAGGATTGTGCCTGCACGCCCTGCATTGGAAAGTCAAGTCTTAACCACTGGACTGCCAAGGACGTACCTGGATGCTATGTTGTTTTTTTTTTTTTTAATTTTTATTTTATTTTTAAACTTTACATAATTGTATTAGTTTTGCCAAATATCAAAATGAATCCGCCACAGGTATACATGTGTTCCCCATCCTGAACCCTCCTCCCTCCTCCCTCCCAATACCATCCCTCTGGGTCGTCCCAGTGCACTAGCCCCAAGCATCCAGTATCATGCATCGAACCTGGACTGGCAACTCGTTTCATACATGATATTTTACATGTTTCAATGCCATTCTCCCAAATCTTCCCACCCTCTCCCTCTCCCGTAGAGTCCATAAGACTGTTAACAAGCACACTGGAAACTCTAGGACTCAAGTCTCAGTGATGTAGGAATACTTCAGTCTCATTTTTATCTGGATATACAGTGTTGCTCCATGTCCTTTGTGATAGGTTCCAGGACCACTGAAGAAACCAAAATCCCTCAGATCCTTAAGTCGCTTATATAAAATGGCACAATATTGGCCTATAACTTACTCACATCCTCCCATATACTTATCTCTATGTTACTTATGTAATGTAAACACTACGTAAATAGTTGACTATAAGGCCAATTCGAGTTTTGCCTTTTGTAACTTCCTGGAATTTTTTTCTGAGTATTTTCTCTCTGTGGTTGGTTGAATCTGAGGATATGAAACCCACAGATACAGGAGGGCTGACTGTATTTCCTATCTATTAGGTATAACTGCTCTTTCTCTTAATGCTGATTATTAACTCAATGCCTCAAATGCCAAAGTCTTATTACCTTGCACACAGACCTCTTTTAAAAAAAAATATTTATTTAGATTTATGTATTTTTGGCAGCACTAGGTCTTCATTGCTTTGCACGGGTTGTCTCTAGTTGTGGCGAGCAGGGGCTACTCTCTAGTTGTGGTGCATGGGCTGCTCATTGCCGAGGCTTCTTTTGTTGCAGAGCACAGGCTCTAGGTACATGGGCTCAATAGTTGTGGCTCATAGGCTGTAAAGCAAGGGCTCAGTAATTGTGGTGCACGGGCTTAGTTGCTCGGTAGCGTGTGGGATCTTCCCAGATCATGTACTGAACCTGTGTCCCATGAATTGGCAGGTGGATTCTTATCCACTGCACCACCAGGCAAGTCCAGATACAGACCTCTAATAGAAGTCTGGAAATCACCTTCAAATTTACCTAATTATCAAAACTTTTTACCACCTGGTCTCCACTCTAGACTTCCAAGTGATTAACATTTTTAATGGTTCCTTGTAATTGCTCTGATATGATAATGTATGCAAGCACATGTGCATTCAAAAATATTCTTTCTTCTTTCTTTTCATTCCTGTGTGTTTTGGTCAGAAGAGGAAATGTTTTAGGAATGAAGATATAATGAGGAATTTGAGAAACCACTGATATCACTGTGATGAGCTGTGGTTGAGGGGAACCCAAAAAGATAACAAGAGTAGTTCTTTCTTTCCAAGTATGGCCAAATAATGATGAATGCATTTACTTAATTCCCCTTAAATGAATCAAGTACCTCTCTTCCATGGGTAAACTGTGTTATATACTGTCTTTTCCTTGTGTTTCTCAAAAGACTACAATAAAAACATTCTCCTTAGAGGTTTACTTTATTATTATTATTTTTGCTGCTTTTTGTGTTAGTTGTACATACTTCACATAGTGGTTGAACATGTAATAAAGATATATCTTTATCTTTGATGACTTGATGACATGGCTATCCCTATAGCAGATTGTATTTATTCAGAAGGGCTTCCCAGGTGGCTCAGTGATAAAGAATCTGCCTGCAATGCAGGAGACTCCCTGAGTGCAGGAGACATGGATTCCATCCTTGGGTCTGGAAAATCAACCTGGAGAAGGAAATGACAACCCAGTGAAGTTTTCTTGCTTGAGAAATCCCATGGACAGAGGAGCCTGGGCGGTGGGCTGCAGTCCACGGGGTCCTGAAGAGTCAGACATGATTTAGTGACTAAACAACAATAATTTATTCAGAAACTATGAAGTTGCCTATTTGAAATTATTTCCAGTAAAGTTTGTTAAAATACAACAGATCCGTTTGTCAAGCTTCGATACTCCCCACCCCTCACCCTCCACCTCTGTCTGAGCCAAGTGAAAAAAAAAGTGGAATTCTTATGAAGTTTAGTAGATTCCCAATAGGGTAATGCCCTAGGAAAATAACAAATGTTAGGCTGCAAAAATAATTGTGGTTTTGGTGAACTTTGACGTTTGATATTGGAATACATTCTTAAATATATTTTAATGTGCATTTCTCTATTTTTTTTTTTTTGCTAATGACTTATTACTTGCTGTGTATTTTATATTTATTTTAGTCTAGGGAAATAATATTAGACAAAAAGCAAATTCAAGCAATTTTCTTATTTGAGTTCAAAATGGGTCATAAAGCAGTGGAGACAACTCGCAACATCAACAACACATTTGGCCCAGGAACTGCTAATGAATGTACAATGCAGTAATGGTTTAAGAAGTTTTGCAAAGGAGATGAGAGCCTTGAAGATGAGAAGCATAGTAGCTGACCATAGGAAGCTGACAACGATCAACTGAGAGGCTCATTGAAGCTGATCCTCTTAGAACTACATGAGAAATTGCCGAAGAACTCAACCTCAACCATTCTATGGTTATTCAGCATTTGAAGCAAAGTGGAAAGGTGAAAAAGCTCGATAAGTGGGTGCATCATGAGCTGACAAAAATTTTAAAAATCATCATTTTGAAGTGTCATTTTCTCTTATTCTATGCAATAGCAACAAACCATTTCTTGATTGTTTTATGACATACAATGAAAAGTGGATTTTATATTCAACCACCAACAACCAGCTCAGTGGTTAGACAGAGAAGAAGCCTCAAAGCACTTCCCAAAACCAAACTTGCATCAAAAAATTCTTCAAGGATCTCAATAACTTTTTGCAAGGAAAATGCTTCCACAACCGGCAGGAGGCAGAAAATGTTTAGAGTTTGTCGAATCCCGAAGTACAGAATTTTACACTACAAGAATAAACCAACCCATTTCTCATGGGCAAAAAAATGTGTTGATTATAATGGTTCCTATTTTGATTAATAAAGACGTGTTTGAGCCTAGTTATAATGATTTAAAACTCACGTTCTGAAATCACAATTACATTTGCACCAACCTAATAGAATCTGATGTATCTATTTCAGATGGTGTTACTGAATTATGTCCTGCTGATTTTGGAATCTTGATCATTGATGTGGCTAATATATCAATAAAAGTGGGGAAAATGTTAGTCACTCAGTTGTGTCTGACTCTGTGACCCCATGGACTGTAGCCCACCAGGCTTCTCTGTCTGTGGAAGTCTCCAGGCAAGAATACTGGAGTGGACTGACATTCCCTCCTCCAGAGGATCGTCCCCACCCAGGGACTGAACCTGGGTTATAACTAATTAAATGTGGCTAATTATATCATTAATTAATGTGGCTAAAATATATCATTAAATGGTATAATTTTCTATAATATACAGTAATGGTGCTTACTATATGACTTTTGTGTTTATATCCATTTATAATATATCAAGGCATAACTCCAGGTTCTTTGAAGGACACTGCTTAATAAAGAGCAGTGAAAACTGAGGAGTTGATGGAAATTCTGACATTACTTCCACCTTCTTCCCCTACCACTGCTCTTACCATCCACAAGAAATTGTTCATGACCTCAATTTGGAGTCATCTTTTACTCAGGAATATCGCATCTGTAACAGGTATTTAGTGCTTTAAGATGGCTAAAATTGCTTTGACACTCCTCCCACTAAGAAGTTGTGTCCATGTCCTTCTTTCCTAGAGTCGGGATACACTCTGTGACTCTTTTAACCGAAACAGAATAGCAGAAGTGAGTTGTGCCAGTTTCTGAGACAAGGCTGTAAAAGACTGGCCGCTTTTACACCCTGTCTCTTGGATCGTATCTTGAATCTTCACCTCAGGGAGGAGTTAGCTGCTGTGCGTGAAGCCTGACTATACTGACACAGCCATGGGTGAAGACTACGTGCTAAGTCTTTGCTGGCCCAGCCATCCCAACCTGGGCACCAAGACCAGTAGTCAAGGAGCCATGTTAGGCCTCCTAATCCCAGCAAACATGCCAAGAAGAAAAATGAAGATCCCAGACATATGGCCTCAGTCTAGCCATCCCAGCAGCTCCCAGCTATTCAAGCAACCCCAGCTGTGGCCACAAACGTCATGTATCAGACTCTCAAGCTGTCCCTGCTGTGCTGTCTCTAATCCCTGACCCACAGAATCATAGGCATCATGGACATAGTAAGAGTTTCACAGGTGTGTATATGTTTGTGTATATAAAATTTTGCTCTTTAAAAATAGATGGTTTATTATTTATCCATTATATAGCAAAAAAGCTATTGGAAAAGAAAAAATTTAGATTATTGTTGCTATATACCACTGAGTTTTCAGGTGGTTTATGATCTGATAATAGATAAATGAACATGCATCTTCTATATTTTATGTTTGAGGTTTCCCTGGTGACTCAGTTGGTAGAGTCTGCCTGCAGTGCGGGAGACCTGGCTTCAATCACTGGGTCGGGAAGATCCCCTGGAGAAGGAAATGGCAACCCACTCCAGCATTCTTGTCTGGAGAATTCCCCATACAGAGGAGTCTGGTGGGCTATAGTTCATGGGGTCACAAAGAGTCAGACACAAGTGAGTGACAAATGCTTTTATTTAGTAAAATTAAAAATATAAACATAGACAACATATAAACTTAAAAGATATATCAAATAGTTTTTTAAATAATATTCAATTTGTTTTAATGTCTATGTGATTAAGACTATAAGGTCATTGAATGTTTGACTTAGGAGAAATCATATTATGGATTGGTAGTAGTAGTGTTGGTATTGTTTTTAAGATGAGTGACTTTCCCACCAGAACAGATTTGAAGCATGCAGTATATTCACTCATATGTTCCCAGATCCCAGTCCTTTCACTAGACCACAGTAGGTGTTTAACAAATGTTTACTAAAATAAGAAATGAAGTATGAGATAAATACTTAAGTAGAAAACTCTCCTTTTGTTTTAATATCTTTATCTTGGACATCCTAAAACATGTTGCAAAGAGTTGCAGTGCACCAGCAGAGTGCATCTGAGGTATTCAATATTAAACCAAAAATTCAGATATATAATAACAGTGGACACTGATGAATGCCTCCTAAATGCCAGACATTAGAGTTGATGCATTCCTTCCTACTAACTGACATTCTTTTTATTCTCAATTTTACACACAAGAACAGTGAGGCTCAGAAAAATAATATACCTGATATTGTAAAAAGTTTTCATGTGACTTCAGCACCTAAGTGCCTAATACTGCTTCATCCTTAGACTTTTTTACACAATAACATTATTTACTAAACAAATTAATATAAAATATCAATAAATTAACTTTATTTTCTAAATAAAATAACACAATTTGACCACATTGACCATGAAGAATAGGACCTAAAGAACACAAAAGTAAGAAAAGTCAGTAATCTTTATTCTGCCCATTTCTTCTTTATTGTGGGCCACATTTGTATGATGGTTATTATACCTGCCTGTTATAAAAGACTAATCAGTGGTTAAAACCAAATTAAAGATTCTCATACAAAGAATTTTCAGAGAAATCAACTTCTGATCCAAAAAAAACTTCCTTTAACCAAATCTTAAACCTCATTCCATCATTGTTTTCTACTCTATAATTTTAAGGATTCAGAAGATATGATAGTATATTCCAAAGACTTCAGGTAGCAAATGAAAGAGGTGAAAAATTAAAACTAGAGGGGAAATTTTTAAAAAAATTTTTAATATTAATAGTAGTGAGCACATTCAGATTTATGCCTGATTTTATATATATATATAGAGAGAGAGAGAGAGATTTATAAAATATTTGTATGCTTGCTATATTAATTTAGTATACATACATAAATTTCTGTATTAATTATATATATATAACTTGTAAATATAGTTTTGATAACAAAATTGGTATACAGGTCAATAAGAAATTAGGGAGGAAGCATGCTTTATGAGGAAGCATGCTTTTTGGAGTAGAATGTGGCAACCCACTCCAATATTCTTGCCTGGACAGAGGACCCTGGTGGGCTACAGTCTGTGGGGCCGCAAAGAGTTGGACATGACTAAGTAACAGAGCACATGCTTTACAAATGGCTAGTTTTAATGAGTCTTCTTGATCTAAACAGAAAAGTATCAAAACTCTTCATTTTCTCATTACATATGTTTATTCTGTGTTTTAACTTATGGCAGAAATGTTTCATAGGAACTATTCACTTTCTATTACTGTGACTGTATTTTTTAAATTAATTGTACTGGTTCTTTGCCCACTAAACATTAATAAGCATGAAGAATCATTATGTTCTATATAAGAATGTTGAAAAATGTAGATTTTCTCAAGAGAGATGAATAACAACTTTCACTATAGTCTTGAAAATAAAACAAATGCTAGTATATTTTTTGTTTATTTTAATGTCTTTTTTTTTTGGCCACATGGTACAGTATGTGGGATCTTAAGTTCCCCAATCAGGGCTCAAACTCACACCCCCTGTACAAGAAGTGCTGAGCCTTAACCACTGGACCACCAGAGAAGTTCCGTGTTTGTTTTAAATAAATACATCATTGGAGTGCTCATACATTTCATTTTTGGATCAAATGGAATTTTAAATTTAGAAGGTATGTACCAATATAGTTTTTAAAATTCTAATTAAAAATTTTTTATTCTCATTCCAAAATATCTACCAATAGTTTACGTTTTTAAAATATTGAGACATATACAATAAAAAGAAAATCAGACATTTATTTGTACTAGTGTATTTCAATACTAGAACTATATAGTGTCCCAGAGATGGAAGGAAAATAACATTGTTAAGATAATTAATTTTTCTAGTTAAAAATCAATATTTTATAACATGACCTGACCAAGTCCATATACTTTTTTTCTTTATCGTTTCACTGTGTTCTCTAATCTATAAAAATGTTATATATTTTAAATTATCTATTGCCTCTTCCAGTGCTTGCCAATTTCTAAAAAGCACTAAAATAAGTAGCTCTAGGCTGTAGTTTGTTTAAAAGAGAATATTACTTTATGGTCACTTAAATTCAACTTTCTCCAACTTCTTTATAAAAGCAACCAATTAATCTTGCCATAAGAGCCTCTGGGCTCTACAGTGAGTATAGTTTTTCTTTAAAAATTGCAATATCATTGACCCATACTCCATCACAGAAGTTCTAGTATTTTGCCAGGGAAATTAGTAATGCCTACTGGGCAATATGTTCTATTTAGTGTACCACTTCATCGAGTGCTAACATGTATGTCTCTATCACTAGTGACTGCTGAGTCTCCTCATGCCAGACATTGTTCTTACTACGTGGAGTAAGGTGTTAAGTTGATAGATTTTGACGACATTTAAACTGATTACTCAGCAGTAATTATTGGGTAAAAGAAAAAAAGACTGCACTGTCTCCCGTTTCTTTGAAATTGTATAAACAGAAGCCTTCTTGACATGACACCTCAACTAAAATTTAGTAAGGGATGTTCCAACACTTAAATATGTAAATTCATTTAGTTTGAGTAAAGTAAATATCGAGTTATGTTTATTTTTTAAGCACATTCCCCAGTATCTTAATAAAATTTAAACTGATTTCATTTATTGGTTCTATAACTTTAAAAGATAATCTACCATGAGTCCATTGGAGCATCATTTACATTGTTTATATCAAATAAGTTTAATTCTATGAATGTATAATGATACTAAACAAAAAATACTATCATTGGTCATCTTTGGAGGATATTAGGGAACCAAAGCTTTATTCTGAAAATCAGTAATTAGAGGGAAGAAATCAAACACTTATTCTGCCTTTCCATAAACAAATGTGCCTCAGGACAACCAAATGGTTGACGAAGGAAAGTTTCTTTTTATATAATTAGCTGCTCAAATCATATAAAAAGGAAACTCAATAAGAATAATGCCATTTTATCACTCTAAATTAGTTAATGGATTTAAGCAAAGATAAATTACTTCAAAAATCACAAAAAGTCAGGTTGCCTTCTGATAGACATACACACCATTGCCTATGACGTAGTCCTTTGAACCTGAATCTGATCAAGCCTCTTGATCTATTGATCAATTTATAGAAAATACAGGAAATACAGAAAATACAGAAAAGATGAAGGAATATGTTAAATGACAACAAGAAGTAGGGTTGGCAAAATTCACACTGTGGAAATTATAGGACAAACAACTCAGTTTCTTGCACAAATAAATTGCAAGGAAAATAAACAGTGATGGATAAATTCAGACATAACATTACATAGTATTTTTAGACATTTTTTTATTATGGCTGACAATATTTTTAATTTTATTTATTTATGGGTGACAATATTTTAAAATTTTAGTTATTTATTTATGGCTGCACGGGGTCTTTGCTGCTGTGTACAGGCTTTCCCTATAGTTGTGGCGAGTGGGTGCTGGTCTCTTGCTGCTGTGTACAGGGTTCTCCTTGTGTTGGCTTCTCTTGTTGCAGAACACAGGCTCAGTAGTTATGGCTCACAGGCTGTAAAGCATGGGTTCAGTATCAGTAGCCCATGGGCTTAGTTCTGGCATGTGGAATATTTCTAGACTGGAGATTGAATCCATGTCCCCTGCATTGGCATGATTCCCAACAACTGAACCACCAGGGAAGTCCCTAGACAATGTCTTTTTCTTTTTTTTTAACTATTTGTGTTTTAGAGGTTGTTCCTGTTGTTGTTCAGTCGATTAGTGTCTGACTCTTTGTGACCCCATGAACTGCAGCACGCCAGGCCTCCCTGTCCCTTGCCATCTCCCAGAGTTCGCCCAAGTTCATGTTCATTGCATTGGTGATGCCGTCCAGCCAGCACATCCTCTGACGCCCTCTTATCCTTCTGCCCTCAATCTTTCCCATAATCAAGGACTTTTCCAATGAGTCGTCCATTCACATCAGGTGACCAAAATACTGGAGCTTCAACTTCAGCATCAGTCCTTCCAGTGAACATTCAGGATTCACATCCCTTAAGATTGACTGGTTTGATCTTGCTGTCCAAGGGACACTCAGGAGTCCTTTCCAGCACCACGGTTTGATGGCATCAATTCTTTGGCATTCTGCCTTCTTTATGGTCCAGCTCTCAAAACTGTACGTGGCAGCTGGGAAGACCATAGCCTTGAATATACAGACCTTTGTCGGCAAAGTAACATCTCTGTTTTTCAACACACTGCCTAGATTTGTCATCACTTTCCTGCCAAGAGGCAATCATCTTCTGATTTCATGGCTGCAGTCACCATCCACAGTGATTTTGGAGCCCAAGAAGAGGAAATCTGTCACTGCTTCCACCTTTTCCCCTTCTATTTGCCATGCAGTAATGGGGCCGGATGTCATGATCTTAGTTTTTTTTAATATTTAGTTTTAAGCTGGCTCTTTCACTCTCCTCCTTCACCCTCATCAAGAGGCTATTTAGTACTTCTTTGCTTTCTGCCATTAGAGTGGGATCATCTGCATATCTAAGGTTGTTGATGTTTTTCCCGCCTATCTTGATTCCAGCTTGAAACTTGTCCAGCCTGGTATGTCTCGTGATGTGCTCAGCATATAGGTTAAACAAACAGGGTGACAGCAGACAGCCCTGTCATACTCCTTTCTCGATCTTGAACCAATCAGTTGTTCCATACGGGGTTCTAACTGTTGTTCCTTGACCTGCATACAGGTTTCTCAGGAGACAGGTAAGATGGTCTGGTATTCCCATCACTCTAAGAGTCATGATGCACGTAGTCAAAGGCTTTAGCGTAGTCAATAAAACAAAGATAGATGTTTTTCAGAAATTCCCTTGCTTTCTCTATAATCCAGCGAATGTTGGCAATTTGATCTCTAGTTCCTCTTCCTTTTCTAAACCCAGGTTGGACATCTTGATTCATGTCATGCTGAAGCCTAGCATGGAAAATTTTAAGCATGACTTTTCTAGCATGGAGATGTGTGCAATTGTCCGATGGCTAGCACATTCTTTGGTACTACCCTTCTTGGGAATTGGGGTGAAGGTCGGCCTTTTCCAGTCCTGTGACCACTGCTGGGTCTTCCAGATTTGCTGACATAATGAACGTAAAACCTTGATGGCATCATCCTTTAGGAATTTGAATAGTTCTGCTGGAATTTCATCACATCTACTAGCTTTATTAACAGCAGTACTTCTTAAGGCCCACTTGACTTCGCACTCCAGAATGTCAAAAGAGATAACTTCCTATCAACTCATTAATAAAGATTTAAGATAGAGATATCTATTTTTCTAATTTTTAAACTATCATTTCTTTTTTCTAGGGTAATATTAATAATAAAAACCTCAAGCTAGAAACCAGTCTCTCTTTCTTTGAAGGAAGAGAAAAAGTAATCATGTAGAATTCTTTACATCCTGACCTAAGGACAGACAGCCTTTCCATTCTTACCCTGGAGTTTGCTAGGGCTGCAATAACAAATAGTAGACTGGGTTGGCTTTAACAGTAGACATTTATTTTCTCAAGTTCTGGAGACTAGAAGTCCAAAATCAAGGTGCTGACAGGTCTGGAGTCTTCTGAAGGAGATCTGCAAATCTCCTTGTTTTGCAAATGGCCACTTTTTTCCTGTGTCCTCACATGCTCTTTTTCTCTAAACACATGTGTTCTGGGTATCTCTCTGCATGTCCAATTGTTTTTCTTCTTATAAAGACATCAATCACATTAAATTAGGGATGACCCTGACACCCTTATTTGAACTTAATCACCTCTTTAAGATTCTGTCTCTAATAAGTCACATTCTAAGTCATATTCAACATGAATTTTGCAGGGATGATTCAGCTGATAACAAGGCCTTTCAAAATCTCACCATGTTCATTTGTAATATCAATGCCATGTGCATGTGAGCTAAGTCACTTCAGTTGTGTCTGGCTCTGCAATCCTTTGGACTGCAGCCTGCCAGGCTCCTCTGTCCGTAGGATTCTCCAGGCAAGTGTACCAGAGTGGGTTGCCATTTCCTCCTCCAGGGGATCTTCCTGACCCAGGGATCAAACCCACATCTCTTATGTCTCCTGCATTGGCAGGCAGGTTCTTTACCACGAATACCACCTGGGAAGCCATGTTAACTGCTTAAAATGGTTTGAAATCTAGAAAACACTTCAGTGTTGATGTAAAAGCTAAGCCCTTGAAGCTCATGCAATTAATTACAAAGCTACACTTTGCAAATAGTCTGTAGCCAAACATTTCTAATCATTGACTCTCATACCCTAATTCTCCAGACATGAGCCCTCCAATATGGCAGCCACATGTGGCCATAAAGTGATTTTTATGTACACTTGGAATGAATGGTCCAAACTGAGATGTCAGTCTAAATCACTGAATTTCAAAGTGTTATTAAGGAAAAAACAAGTCAACTAAGTAATTTTTTTATTGATTACAAGTGCAAATATTTTGGATATGTAATTATTAAAATAATTTAATGTTTCTTATTTAAAATTATGGTTACTAAAAAAGTTTAAAATGACATTGTGGCTAGAATTATATTTTATTGGTTGGTGCTTTCCCAAATGCAGGTATGTATCATCTGAATTAAGACTTGCTTTGAGTCTTTCTTAGACTTCCAATTTATAATTCATCACAAATCCCTTCTCTTTCTGCATCCCCACTAATCTACCCAGGGACAGAATTCTAGCACTTTATCCAGTCCATAACACATATTTCAAACCTAAGAGACACTTGCCATTTGTTGGGAAGACAATCTGTAATGCTAACAAATTCAACTGAAATGTTATATTTATTGAAATTCCAAGTGATGAGTAATCCTATTGCCTTTCATCTTTCCCCTGAGAGAATAAGAGTAGTTGACAAATATACTCACTTCTCACTTACTAGTAGTACTAAGAAGTCTTATGTTCTAATTTCACCAAAACACTAGAACTGAGATTATTAGGGTTTCTAAAAATTTTAAAGTGATTATTTTATGTACATGCAGCTGCTAGATCCTATGGTGGGATATGTGTTTTGGTTTGTTTTTAAAAATGTTGATGAGTTGAGAGGAAAAACCACAGATAGTATTTGAAGATCAAGAATTTATCACTTTTTTAGGAACATAAAATATGGTTAGCATTCACACCTTTTAGAAGTATTTATTTTCCATTTTTAAAATAGCATTGTTGGGTGTAATTTAAAGAAGTGCTAGAACTTGAATCCCCAACAGGGACCGGCACATTTACAGACTGAAAGCATTTTAAAATTTCTGTTTGCTATACCATGGTTTAAGCTCTTTCATATAGCTGGAAAGTGGACAGGGGGAAAAATGCTCAGTTTGCACAGTGAATAATTAAAGGAAAGATAAAAGCTAATAGTCCTGTTACTTAACCAATTTTTTAATTTTCAAAGCTAATTGGGCTATGTTCAACTACATGCCCCTCCCAGTTGGATCTACCTGATATATAGAAAAGCAAAAAGGAACCCTTCCTCCAAATCCTTAACCTTAATTGCAAAAGTTTATTGTTTATATCCATGAGGGGGAAATGTAAATAAATTACATTGTTTCTCAAATACATTAAGTTCTATCATTAAAGTTTTTGACTTGTGAGCATTGTAACTCACTTTCAATGGATTTAATTTTATATCCTACGTATGATGTCAAGCATACCTTCTAAATTCCTTAAACTGAATAAGTTATACTTACCATCAACACTGAAGATGTAAAATTTTTCTTTAAAACTTGCATTTTATAGTTAAATCTGTAAAAAATCCTATTTTAGCAAGCTTGATTATATCAACTGTTAAAACTTTATTTTACAAGCAATAGGAATTGGATCAAATAATTATTATAATCCAGAGGAATTATTTTATAACCATAGCAAATGCCATTATACACACTGCCAATACAGATTTAATAGACAATACTGAACTGTACAAGAAGTTATTTATTTTTCCTTAATCTCAAAGCTATTTTAGTAATACAAAAAGCCATATTAACATTTCTCCATTAGAAAACAATGTGATGTACAAAACTTTGGATGAAAAGATATATGTCAAATTTCACTTAATCATTTGGTGGAAAATCCACCACTTCATCCATACCACCCAAAGTGTTTTAGGCAATGATTAAAATCAAAGTAAGCATCTTAATAAACTCCAGCTGTTAAAAAAAAAACAGACCTAGCAATATAGTTGGCTACATAGTATTTTTGACTACTCAGGGTTACTTTTTAAAATCCATTTTTTTTTCTGAGTCCTACCACATACCAAGTGCTGTACTTGTCCAAGTAGGTATTTGAGGAAAAGTTGGTAAGGTAGAAGACCCCATAAAGCAGTCCTTTGGTTACCGTATTTGACTTTTAACTTTTAAACGTCCTCCAAGATCAAGGAACCCCAACTAAAAGTACACACTCTTCCAAGTGTTATTTGATTTTATTAGTGGGGAGGGTGTTGGTAAAGAGGTCATGAACTATTATTTATAATCCATTATTCCAATTAAAAGCACATGTCAGAAACTAATTTGTTATTTTTCTAATGAGTTTAAGATCTGGCATTCAGTTATTACCAACGTGGTTCACCCTACAAGGCACACTGCTCAAAAACAGCAAAGCAGGTATGCATAAATGCTTTTCTTTGCATTTAGTGAAGTAATATTTGATAGCCATATTTATCTTAAAATTCAGTTTTTTAAGGTTCAGTGAAGAAAATAAATCCAGTTATGGGGTGGTAAAGAGCAAAGAAAGTTAACTAGTAAATTATTTCTATACAAAGAAATTTTATTCTCTATCTTTTCCTTTGAATAACAAGATACTAACACACTATTAAAAAAAAAAAAAAATGCTTGCAACTATTTAACTGAAGCAAGTACAAAGGCCCATAAACCAACAGTATCGTCCATTCATCACCATTACTTCTTTACATTAAGCTTGTTCTCCTAAAGTATAATGCATACTCTAAGCTATAACTTGGAAATTAGCCAAGCACTAAGCAATTACAATGGCAGGTAATACACCATCAGTTTTTAAAACACTTTCGGTCACTTTTCATGACCCACCTCCAGTTTGAATTGAATATATTCTCAGTATAAATTTGTTTTGGGATCCGCATGACAAAAAAAAATGTAATTTTATGACATTTTCACATAAGACATTTAAATAGTCTTCAGTTCATACCACTTTTGTATTAAATGATTCATCCTGACATGCTATATATAACTACAATAAAAATAACCAATTTTTAAAGAAAACTAAATGCAGATGTTAACAGATTTGACATGGAATGTTGTAAGATATTCCTGTACGTAATCTGATACTACTGATTATAAATTTACGAGTTTGAAAAACTTCAGATTAAAAACCACAAGAAAAATTTACTCTTGATGGCATGCAAGATCTTTTTCAAAATGAAACCAGGACCTCAAAGTCTCAGTATTTTATCAGAACATAAAGAAACACAACAAATTTGTACATTTTATTCACATTTATTTTTCGCTTTTAGTGTGCTCACAGAAAATTAGAACACCTTAAGCAGGAGTTTAATAGCAATTTTTGTAAGCAAAGTTACATTCCATCTCTAAGTCAAATTGGTCAAAGCTTCTCCAGTATTTACAAAACATGATAGACAAGATGCTACACAAAACCATTGCATCTGAAGATTTTTTCCTTATTCTCAAAGACGACTGGAAAAGAAAGCATTGTCTGCTGTAATCAAAAACATACCACAGTATAAACAGTAACCATTCCACTTATCACAGCTTGGTTGAGTTTAAAATTTGTGTTTAAAAGGTCCAAGATGACTGCAGTTTTACAAAAATGGGCAGGGTGGAAAGTTGCAAACTTCATGTGCTTCTGGATATCAAGATTTGTTTTTATACAATAGTCACAGTTAAAAACACCCTGCTGGTAATACATAATTACACTTTATTAAGGTCATAAACCAGCAATAAACAATAAAGCCTATACAACTTGTAGTTCTACTTAATCACTGACTGGTACAGCTAACATGAGATAAGTGAAAAGTTCCTATGGTTTAAATGAACTCCTAAGACTATGATCTTTTTAAAAATCTGGGTATCGGTGTTTTTTTTTTTTCCTCTTTCCTTCTTAGTCAAGACTTGTAGTGTTGTAAACCTGCCTCACAAAATACATCGTAATAACTTTTCTTAAAAAAAAAAAAAAAAGACTAAGCCTTTACACCATCATTTCTAGTGGTACATTATCTTGGCAATGTTATGCACCACTTAAATTTCTCCATGGTGGCCCCTATCACTTCATCTGATATCCCTTTTTGACCCACCCATCTCCTTCATATATGGGCATGTCCATAGATTGACAAAGAAAGTTTACAATTTTGAATAAAGATGCAAAGTATGCAAAAAACATTAATACTGATGCAAAAAATAAAAATAAAAGAGAAACAAGGCAGAGGAAGGTATTTAAGCTCTCCTCGACCTGTTGGAATGGTGGTAACAGAATGATCTGAGATGGGATCTGTGGGGAGTGGGTTAAAAACAAAATTTGTTGTTTAAAAAAAAGTAAAATAAAAAAAGACATCTTTAAAATCAATCCCTGGTTGTAGACAAGTTCTCCAAAACCAGTACCTGGCACCACTCCAACAAACAAACGGGGGGAGAAAAGTTCTTCGATTATCTCAAAAAATCTTGCCCTTTTACTCGGCTGCCTCCGCTGGGGGCGCTTCTGGACTGCACTCGGGCTGGGCCTCCTGTGAGGGGGCTGCGCAGGCTGACGACGCCGGGGCGGCCGCTGCCTCCTCAGCGGGGGCCGCCTCCTGCTCTGGGGGCACGCCGGGCCCGGCGGCCGAGGGCGCCTCGCAGCCGGCCGCGCTGACCCCGGCCTCTTCTGCCTTCTCTTCAGCCTTGCTGGGCTCCTCGACGGCCTTAGCCTCCTCGCTGGCGGGCGGCTTCTCGGGCGCGACGGCAGCCTCCTCGGGCTTGGCCTCCTGCGGGTCGCCCCCCGCCGCCCCCTCCTCGCCCGCGGCCGCCTCCTCGCCTGGCGCCGCTGTCGGCTCCCCGGGGGCCGCACCCGCCTCGCCGGCGGCCGCAGCGGCGCCCCCAGAGGCCTCGTCCTTGCCGCCTTCGGCGGAGGCGCCGGCGGCCCCTTCGGCCTCACCGCCCTCTCCTGCCTCCTTCTTGTTCTTCTTGAAGGAGAAGCCGCTCAGCTTGAAAGACTTCTTGAAGGAAAAGCGCTTCTTTTTTTTTTTCGGCGTCTCGTTGCTGGGCGAGGGCGTGGCCCCGTCCTCAGCCTTCGGCGAAGACGTCGAGGAGGCGGCAGAGGCGGCCTCCCCCTCGGCGGCCGTGGGTGAGCCGGGCTCGGCGGCCTCGCCCTCCACGGGGGCCTCCTTCTCCACGGGGCTGGCCCCGGCGTCGGGGGCAGCGGCGGCCGGCTCATCTTTCTCGGCCGCGGCAGGCGACGCTGCCCCACTCCCGGCGGCCGCGGGCTCCTCCTTGTCGGCCGCCGGGGCGCTGCCGTTGGCCTGCAGCTCCTCCTTGGCGCCGGGCTCGGCGGCCGCGGGAGAAGCATCGCCGTTTACCTTCACGTGGCCATTTTCCTGCGGGGCAGAGAAAGCGGGAGGTCACTGAGGGGGCCCGGGCCTGTCATCCCCGCCCCCACTTCTGGACCGGGAGGGTCCACCGTCCCTCCGGGCCCCTCAGGTTTTGCAGATCCTCTCCCTTATGGGGAGGCGGGGTTGGATGCCCCGACGAGAGTTCCTCGAAGACCTGGGGCAGTGGTGTTTGGGGTGCCTAAAGGCACTGCGAGGGCCTTGACCACGCAACAAATTCCGAGGCCTTAAGAGGGCAGAGACTGAAACGTGGAAAGCAAAGGGTAACACATTCCAACCTTCGCCTCATGGGGTTTAGGATAAGAGTCCTATAATAAATGATACACCAAACGCCCGTTGGAAGGAGACACAGACACAGTACCAGAGCCGGTGATCTGTGCCTAGGTTACACGTCCCCTTTTCTCCCTAAACTCCAAAGGCCTCTTCAAAACACCAAGAACTCCCAGGGGGGATCCCAGCGTTCCAGCCCGAAGCGCATGGACTGCGCGCGCGAAGGCCCTACGCCCCAAGACCTGGGGTCGGCAGGGGGCGCTGCGCCTCCACCAGCTGACCTTGGCGCAGGCAGGCGCGGAGGGGCGGGGCCGCCCGGCCACCCCGCCCTACCCGGTCGGGCCCTGCCCGCTGGCCGAGGCGCCCCCGAGCCCGGATAGCGCAGCCCAGAGTCCGCAAACAAAGCTCAGGTGGCATCCTGGTCGGCATAAAACCAACAAGGCAGGGGGAAAACCATTATTTCAGAGGTCTTGTCTCTGCTTCCACGCCCACCTTTGCCTGTGATTCTGAGAAGCCCGGGCGCGCCCCGGCGGCTCATTTTGCATTTTTAACGGGTTCAAAGCCTCTTGGCAGAGCCTGCCTTTCCTATTAGGTTAGGGCAGGCGAAGCAACACGGTCTCTGCTCTAGGAAAAGAGGCGTGGTGATTGCCCGGTGTTTGTGAAGCAGCCACCCTTGGCCGACCTCTCGCGCCCACCCAACTGTGGCCATCTGCCTGGATTCGGGCAGCGCCGGGGCAGCCCCCGCAGTGGTCCAGGCGCCACGCACACCAACAATCTCGACTGAAACACACGAACTGCCTCCTGTTGACCATCTGGACAGGTTCTTCAAGGACCCACAGTCTTCCCACCCTAGGGAGACCATTTAAAAGTCAGATGGGTGTGTAATTCCACAGACAACTACGAATAAAGACTCAGAACAGTGAGAAAAGCCCATCGAAAGGTAGTGAAACCTGCCCACCTCCAGCCACCCAGCAACCTTTCCAAGAACCCAGGTCACGCCACCTCGGTTTACAATAAGACAGCTCTCCTTCCCTCCTCAGCCTTTCTTCACCGCCATCCCTACTGCGCTCCCCCCACCCTTCTCTACCCACACACACACAATCACACCAGAAATCCTGAAGGCGACCCAGTCTCGACAACAGAGAGCCACCAAAACACCTTTGTGCCCACCAAGCACAAATGCAACCTGGCTGGGGGTGGGGGTGGGGGTAGCACCTAGCTAGTCAGGTTCTGCCAAGCTCCAAACACGCCATTTTAAACGATTTATCACTTCTTTCCTCCCGTCTACACAAGAATTCGCCAGGATTCTCTGGGAACCATTACTTTGGGAGTCAGAGGAGACCCCACCTATGAGAAATTGACAATTTGGCTATCGCTTTCCATTCAACTTTCAGACTGGAATCTGGCCACGCTTCTCTCCGCCGAATGCGCCTCGGGCACGACCAAGGAGGGAAGGGGAAGGGCCGGGACTAGAGAAAGACACCAAATAAATGACCAGAACCATAGGTAGAATTTACCTGCCCATTCGCTTTAGAAGGCGACGAGGCCACAGCCGCCTCCCCGGGCCTCTCCGCGGTGGCTTCTCCCTTCGCGGCGGTCTTGGAGAACTGGGCACCCATGCTGGTCTTCAACAAAGAAACTCAACAGATCCAAGGGGGGAACAAAGAGCTTCGGGTTGGTGTAACGACGGGGCAAGCGGCAGCAGCAGCGGCAGCAGCAGCGGCGGCAGCAGCACACACACCGGAGGGAGGGGGGAGTGGGGGTGGTGAAGAGGACAGAACAGAACCGATTAAATACACGCCGGATAAAAAAATTTTAGTCGTAGAGATCAAAAAGCAGCAGCGCAGGAGGGAGGGGAAAAGGGTGGAAAAGTCGAGCACAAAAAAAGGAGCCCAAGTGTAGTTTTTTTAAAAAAAGAAGTAATAAAAAAATCCCAGATTTGTAGCCGCACTGTAGACAAGAGGAAAATGGAGAAATCTCCCTGGTTGCTAATAAGATGCGGGGTCCAACGCCCAAGTGCACAGATGAATGGGCTCGCGGGCGCTGACGCGGCCCCCGCGCTCGCCGGCCAATCCGCGCGCCGCACACAAAGCAGGGGGTGGGGCCTGCGCTCCCGGCGAACAATGGAGCCGCGCTTTGCAAACGGTTTGAAAATCAGCCTCAGACCGAGAATTAATGTCCTTCAAATAAATAAATCAATTAAAAAATACCTGCCTTTCGCCTCCTTCTGCTTGAAAATAATAATGCGGTACTGGATTGGCTTGCTTTGTTTGTAATTAATTAACGCGGGGGGGCGGGTACTTGTGGATGAGGGCGGAGAAAGCGTTAACTTGACTCGCTTTGGCTCTAGTCGGTTTATAACCGTGTCTGTCTCCTTCCACTCCCTCCCCTCCCCCATCTTTCCGTGTGTTTGTGTATGTGTGTGTATGTACGCAAGTTTTTTAGACAATGGTTGGGATTTGGGTGCAGCATGTTTTCTATGTCTGTTCTATATAGGTTTCACAGATCTTGCACAGGGTTTGTTCTTCTAACTGTTGCAAATGTGAATTCGCCCCAAATCCAAAGGTATTTAAACCAAGAAGATCGAATTTCATCAAAAGAGATTGCGAGTTAGAATTAGGTCTGTAGGCCAGATGTGGAAAACGCAAAACCAGCAAGCAGACGAAGCCACACTCCCTTCTCTATTCCACATTGACATGAAATAAAATATTTTGAGATTGGCCTCTGCGCTCATCAACCCTCGCCCCTCCCCCATCCCTTATTAGTGATTACCACCCCCCCCCCCCCCCCCCCCCCGGCACACACAACATTATAAAGTGAGAATCATGAACAAAAGATCGAAAAGGCTTGCATTTTATCACTGTATGAAATGACGGTTTTCCTCTATGGTGAAATGAGACAGTCTAGAGTGTGCGAATCCATATTTACAGTCGGGATGCGATTCGCGTCGCTATGAATCTTTTTCAGTCTGCTGCCAGGATCAGATGGACTCTCTTTTTTCTGAACGTGTGTGAATGTGCAAGCAAGCGAGTGGGATCCTAGAATGAAGGAGGCAGCAGCGATAAAATTCTGAAAAACCGGATTGATTATTACAATTTCTAAGGAGAAATTACATATTGAGAAATACCAAGATCCATGAACGCTCCAAGCCTAACTTGGGTTAGAGAAAAAGCTTCTATAAGGAAACCCAGGGTATCTCCAACTGCATCTCTTGTCGCGGAAATACCAGACGCTATTTGTGCGTGAAAGACAGCGCGCTGATTTAAATAATGGAGGGGGAGAAGGTAGGGGCAAAAATCAAGGATACACACACTTACACATACTCTTATAAGCATTCTCCTACCACCTACATTTTTGCTCCCAAAGTTTTCACTCGTGTCCAAATCAGACTACCTTTTTTCGTTTACATTTAGTGATCCTAACAAGAATAACCTTTCGTTTATGGAGGTGAGAAGCAGTCGAAAGAATGGTTCATTTCTCCTGGTGCTGGCTCTGAATTCTCAAACAGTTTTATTTTTCTGCTCATTGTAGGGAAATGGGTCACACTCTAGAGTGAAAAAGACGGTTGGTTCAAGCCAATAACTGTTTGTTCAAGTATTGCTTTGAAAGTCACCAAGTTGCAGATCTTTACAAGCTTAGTCTTCTCACTGTCCACTACTTCAGATGCATCATTATTCCATCACGAAGTCATACTCCCCAGAGCCGACGTTAAGGCGTTTCCGTCGAGGTGTATCTTGCCAAACATGTTATCACCCTTAAGGGAGCCCGCTGGCCTGACCCAGGACCCCAGCTGCCGCGATGGATACGAATCCCTTGTAATAGCGGAGTTCCAACTCGAAAAGCAAACTGGTTGATTCAAAAACCACCATCCAGGCGATTCTCAATAGCTCTTTTAAACCGTTGATATCCACCCACCCCCAACGTGAATCGTGCCCCTTTCTTCTGCATCCTCCTCCTGGTTAAACTTGGGGTGTTGCTAGCTAGCTGTCGAATTTTTTCCAGACGCGTTCTTAGCCCTCCATTTGGGGGCTGCTTTTATTGCTCCTTTGTTACCAGGCTGCCGTGTAGCTTTCCCCCCTTTTCTTTCTCGAATGCCTATTTGCCTAGTATCTGCTTGTCTCCTTGACAACGGCCGGGGAAGATTCGGAGCCCAGGGCGGGGGGAGGGGGAAGGGGCGGAGCCGGCGAGAGGGTGGGCAGGGAGGTGGTAGAAGGGAAAGAGGTGCTGAGCGAGAGACAGGGAGACAGACAGCGAAGCAGATGGCCGCGCGAGGGGGCGGGGCCCAGGCGGGGCGTGCGGGGACCCCGAGCGTAGCGAGTGCGACGGAGCCAATCAATTCCCTCAGCTGCACCGGGGCTAGAAAACAAGTGTAAACACGTAGATTCCCTCGCCTGGAGCGGTCGGGTAACTTAGTGTGGAAAAGAGTTTTCTTTAGATAGGAAAGCGCATTTCTAGCGCAGGTTGGAAAGCCGACAGGCCCCAGTAACTGGCGGGGGAGGCAGCTTGCGGGACGCTGCCGGGGGTGGCGGTTGCTGAGGGCTGCGCCAGTGTCGCCTCAGACTCCCCCGGCATTGGGCCAGACGGGGGGGTAGGGTGGGGGGGAAGCTCAGAATGCTCGAGGGGGTGAAGGCGGAGGATGGGTGGGGAAGGAAGGGCTGGAAAATGGGAAGAGGTCGCTCTGTCTCGGAAACTACATAATGGCTGGGAAGGACTGCCAAACAAGACTGAAACCGGTAGGAAGTTGTACAATGTAAGTACACAGTTCCTCAGGAGTTCGGTGTTCACACACCCAGAGCTAAATGTTTCAAAAACACCTTTAAGTTAAAAAAAAAAAAAAAAAAAGATTATTTATATAAATAAGACTAAGGAACCCAAGTGGTCATAGTGAAAATGTAAAACTGGTAACCAACTCACCAGGAGTACAAATTCTTTATTTGCATTTTTAAAGCACACACTAGGATATTTCTAAGATGTTAACGATCTGTATATAGTTTTCTCTAGAAGAAGAACGCTTTATTTTATTTAAGATATCTCAAAGTTATTTTTTCCCCTTATGTTAGCAGTAGAAGGAATTTTTAGAAATGGTTCCACAGATTCTTGAGGGACTACTGTATGCCGCACATATTGATGTAGGCCTTGTTTTCTCACTAGTGAACAAGAGAGACGAAGTTCCTAGCCTCAAGGTGCTTACTTCCCATGCCGTCGCTGCTTGCAGGTTCTTGTTCCTCACAACTTACTGAATCCTTGTTCCCTTGCTCCCTGTAGTGGAAGGACAGAGTCCTAACCACTGGTTTTGTTGTTGTTGAGTTGCTAAGTCATTTCCAACTCTTTGTGACCCCATGGACTGTGGAACGCTAGGCTTTCCTGTCCTTCACTATTTCCCTGAGTTTGCTCAAACTCATGTCCATTGTGTCCATGATGCCATCCAAGCATCTCATTCTCTGTAGGCCACTTCTCCTGCCCTCAGTCTTTCCCAGCATCAGGGTCTTTTCCAGTGAGTCAGTTCTTCGCATCAGGTGGCCAAAGTATTAGAGCTTCAGCTTCAGCATCAGTCCTTCCAATGAATATTCAGGGTTTATTTCCTTTGGGATTGACTGGTTTGATCTTCTTGCTCTCCAAGAGACTTTCAAGAGTTCACTAGCACCACAGTCGGAAAGCATTAATCCTTTGGCACTCAGCTTTCTTTATAATCTGACTCTGTACTGCCAAGGAATTCCCAAGGAGCTTGCATTTTAGTAGATAGTCTGCTTTAGAGGAAGTGGATTATCTAGTTTCATCTCTTCTCTTACCAGATATTGTCAGTTGGCAGAACCAGGAATAGAGTTCACTGCCTTGATGATTCCAAGTCTCCAGCTTCTTCCATTACTTCTGGTGCTTACCTTCTTTTGATGGCACAGATTTATTGGTAGGTTGCTTATTCATTCCCGAATTACTTAATTCAGCTCCTGCTGAGTACCTGGAAGGTGCTAGACATTCAGCTGACACCCCTGACGCCAGGGAAGAGGATGAACATGTCTGTCCTCACTTGTAACTTCCATTTCACATTATTATGTCTTAAAACTTCTTAGAATATGAAGAAAGAGAACAAAGGATGGGATTATGTGTGGTTAAAAAAAAAAAAAAAGATGAGGGGCACTTTCTAGATTCCAAATTAAATATACCTTTTTCATTTGACATTCATTCAGCATTCATTCATTCAGAAAATACAAGATCCCACTGTATTTATGGTGTTATGCTCCATTTTTCATCTCAGATTTTATATTATCTGAACTTTAATTCCACATAAGTTGATTAGTTTGGAGTATAGCATGGAGCAGAGCAGACACAGCCTCTCATTCATTCAATAGGTATTTTTTGAATTCCTATCACGTGCTAGGCATGTGAAACATCAGTGAACAAAAGAGACAAGAAATCTTTATGGAGCTTACATTTTAGACTAGGGAGAAAAACAAAATTTAACAAATATAAATAAGCAGTTTATCTTTTTACCTTTTCACACTGTTCATTGGGTTCTTGAAGCAAGAATACTGGAATGGTTTGCCATTCCCTTCTCCAGTGGGCTTCCCTGGTGGCTCAGAGGTTAAAGCATCTGCCTGGAATGCGGGAGACCCGGGTTCGATCCCTGGGTCAGGAAGATCCCCTGGAGAAGGAAATGGCAACCCACTCCAGTACTCTTTTGCCCGGAGAATCCCATGGAGGGAGGAGCCTATGGAGGGAGGAGCCTGGTAGGCTACGGTCCATGGGGTCGCAGAGTCGGACACGACTGAGCAACTTCACTCACTCACTCACTCACTCTCCAGTGAAAGAAAAGAGTGAAAAAGCTAGGTTGATACTCAGCATTCAGAAAACTAACATGGTAGGCTACAGTCCATGGGGTCGCAGAGTCGGACACGACTGAGCAACTTCACTCACTCACTCACTCACTCTCCAGTGAAAGAAAAGAGTGAAAAAGCTAGGTTGATACTCAGCATTCAGAAAACTAACATCATGGCAGCCTGTTCCATCACTTCACGGCAAATAGATGGGGGGAAAAGTGGAAACAATGACACATTTTATTTTCTTGGACTTCAAAATCACTGCAGATGGTGACTGCAGTCATGAAATTAAAAGACACTTGCTCCTGAAAGAAAAGCTGTGACAACCCTAGACAGTGTTACTATAAGACAGAGACTTCACTTTGCTAACAAAGGTCTACATAGTCAAAGCTAGGTTTTTTCCCAGTAGTCATATACAGATGTGAGAGTTGGATCATAAAGAAGGCTGGGCACTGAAGAATTGATACCTTCAAATTGTGGTGCTATGGAGTACTTTTGAGAGTCCCTTGGAGAGCAAGGAGATCAAACCAGTCAATCCTAAAAGAAATCAACCTGAATATTCATTGGAAGGACTGAGGCTGAAGCTCCAATTCTCTGGTCACCTGATGGGAAGGGCTGACTCATTGGAAAAGACCCTAATGCTGGGAAAGAGTGAGGGCAGGAAGAGGGTGACAGAGGATGAGATTGTTGGATGGTATCAGTGAGCAAACTGGGAGGTAGTGAAGAACAGGGAAGCCTGATGTGCTGCAGTCCATGGGGTTGCAAAGAGTTGGACATGACTTAGCAACTGAACAATAACAACAAGCAGATTATATGGAAAACTAGCAGTACATTAAGTGTTGGGAAGGGGGTGGGTCTGGAACAAAGTAAGGGGGATGTGAGTGCAGGGTTTGAATTCTATATAGGAGGGCAGGAAAGGCCTTGCTTGCTGAGAAGATAAACTGTGAGCAGATTTGAAGAAGTGAGGGAATTGATAAGGTGCTTCTAACCTAACAAGAGAAGTAAAAATTAAACAAAAAGATCACAAATAGGTAAGTAATTATAAATAATAACATGTGCTCTGAAGGAAAATTTGGGTTTAAGAAGGCCACTTTAAAGTAGGAAACCTAAAGAGGAAACCTTTAGGTATAAGTAGGCTTTAGCCTGGTAAAGAGGTGGAGGGTTGTGTTCAGATGGAGGAAAGCCCCCGAGGAGGGAAGAGTTCAAATGGATTTGGGGGGAAGGTCAAGAGATTGGTTTGGACATGTTTTTGGATGCCTTTAAAATATCCTAGTGGAAGAGTTAAGTGTGCAGATGTAAGAGTCTGGAGCTCAGAGTTTGGTTTGGAATGTAAATAGAGATATGTGATCATTCCATATGTAAATACTTTGTGAAGCCAAGTCATGAAAGTACACCAAGAGAGTGCAGAAGCACACCCTAAATACCTTCTGCCTTAAGAGGCTGGGTAGGTATGTGTCAGTTATACCTTAATAAAGCATAGCGTAATTTAACAAAGTAATAAAATAATTGAACAGTAAAAACAAAAAGAGTGAGGCTGGGTAGAAAAGGAGGCTAGCTGGCAAAGAAGATTGAGAAGGAACCTCTAAGGAGACAGAAAACCAGAAGAGTGTGGGGTCTGGGAAATCAGTGAAGACAGTGTCTCAGGGAGTGGTTAGTTTTGTCAAATGCTGTTGAGAAGTCAAATAAAAGTCTGAAACGTTTCCATTGGTTGTTGCTGGTTACGAAACAGTGTTCTGTATGCAGAATATAGAAGTTACTAGTTACGGGCTGCAGAGCAGTTTTTATCTTACGTTGAAAGTGGAATCCAGATTTAATATGTTGAACAGTTAATAGGAGGTAAAGAAGATGACAATATAAATAGTCCCTTCTTTATGAAGTTTGACTGGGTAGATAGAGGGTGTAGATAGACAGGGAAGTATCTGTAATGGGATGATAGAATATTTTTTGTTTGGATTTGGGTTGACTTGGATGGAAGATAATAGAGCAAAGTTGACTGCTCTGAAAATTAATCCAGTAAAAGGGAAATGTAACCAGTATAACATTGAAAAGGAATAATGAATGGAATGAGACCTCTAAGAATGAAGGAGGGGATGGAGATGTAGGGCACATGCTGAAATACTGAATTTTGAAAGACTTTGCTCCTTTCCTGTGACAGAAGAGGATGGTCAAGACTGACTCCCAGGAAGATGAGAGGTTTTCCTTCTGATGGTTTTTACTTGCCTTTGAAATTCATCAGCTAAGGGTGAAGAAGAGAAGTTTGAGTTTGATTATGTTACAGAAGGTAGGAAATAGTAATTGGGAAGCACAGGATTGAGACTTTTGGGTATAGTAAGATTTTAAAGCCATAATGAGTGCCCATTTGATGTTGATAAATCCCGATGATGATTACTCAGTATATCAGAGTTTCTCTCTTGGTATAAACTCTTAAAATTATTTAATTTTGGCTGTACTGGGTCTTTGTTGCTGCATGCAGACTCTGCCTAGTTGCAACGAGCAGGGGCTACTCTAGTTGTGGTGAGCGGGCTTCTTGTTGTGGTGGCTTCTTTTGTTGCAGAGCACAGGCTCTAGGGCGTGTGGGCTTCAGTAGTTGAGACTCCTGGAGTCTACAGCGTAGGCTCAATAGTTGTGGCACACGGGCTTAGCTGCTCTGTGGCATGTGGTAACTTCCTAGATCAGGGATCAAATCTCTGTCTCTTGCATTGGCATTCTGTACCACTGAGCCACCAAGGAAGCCCTCATACAAACTCTTAACTGAATAGTCATATTTATTACAATCCTCTTTAAGATTACCAGCTATTCACTTTCCCAGCTTATACCCAATTTTTCAAAATTATAGTTGATTTACAGTGCTGTGTCACTTACTGCTCTATAGCAAAGTGACTCTGTTATACACACACACACACACACACAGCCTTTTTCGTATTCTTTCTTGTATGGTTTATCACAGGCTATTGAATATAGTCTCCTGTGCTGTATGGTATAGCCCCTTGTTGTTTATCCATTCTGTATGTACCAGTTTGCATCTTCTAATGTCAAACTCACAATGCAACCCTCTCCAGCCTTGCCACCCCCTTGGCAAACACGAGTCTATTCTCTGTGTCCCTGATTCTGTTTCTGTTTCATAGATAGGTTCATTTGTGTCATAGTTTAGATTGCACATATAAGTGATATCATGTGGCATTTGTCTTTCTGACTTAACTTTACTTAGTATGATATTCTCTAGTTGCATCCAGGTTGCTGCAAATGGCATTATTTCGTACTTTTTATGGTTGAATAGTATCCCGTTGTATATATGTACCACATCACTATCCATTCATCTGTTGATGGGCATTTATGTTGTTTCCACGTCTTGGCCATTGGGAATAGTGCTGCTACTAATTGTATGATGCCTATACCATCAGTATCTGCACAAAAATATAGATTAAACTGACTGCTTTTATAAAGCTCTATTTCAGTTAATCCTGTATGGTTTTGTACAGATATGTATAAACAGAATGGAGTAGGGAAGAGAACCTACTAGGCACTAGGTACTGTACTGTGTGAGCTTGTGCTAGGCTTCTATTTCACCCGTACAGCAGACCCATGGACTTGAATAATTATCCCCATTTTACAGATTTGGAAATTGATGTTCAGTAAGATTTGGAAAGTGAAATTCAACTACTATGTTAACCATTGTCTGTTGAGGGCTATATGATTTTAGGAATCTAATAAAATTTCAAATGATAGTAATAGCACAATGGAATCTCATAGTAGGGGCTTCATTAATTTTTTAATAGGTACCATGTACTGAATGGAGAAGGTGATGGCATCCCATTCCAGTACCCTTGCCTGGAAAATCCCATGGACGGAGGAGCCTGGTCACTTTCACTTTTCACTTTCATGCATTGGAGAAGGAAATGGCAACCTACTCCAGTGTTCTTGCCTGGAGAATCCCAGGGACAGCGGAGCCTCGTGGGCTGTCATCTATGGGGTCGCACAGAGTCGGACACGACTGAAGCGACTTACCAGCTTACCAGCGTGTACTGAAACGTTAAACTTTGCTTTTGTGTTCTTTATTAACTATCCAATAACACTCAAATAGAAAGATTTCTTTCATGGTTGGGAAATATCAGCATCACTGGTTATCTGATCTGAAGACTCAAGGATTAACACACCTACAAAAGGAATGAAGTTTCTGGAATGTTAGATCCCCTCCAGATACTTAGGTGATTACTACAAAACCGCTGGAAGCTTGAGTATGTTTCTGATTACTGCTCTTCAGGCATATTGATTAACTTAGCAAGATTTTTTATATTTGAAAAACTTACCGAAGGGTAAGATACATTCTAGGTGATAGAAAGATTAAAGAAAAAAAAGGAAGAAAACAAAATTTTAAAGAAAAAAGTTTTTGCCAGAAATTTTGAATCAAAGCTTATCTACAGTAGCATTCCCTAGAAGTTGCAGTATTTACCCTTCAAGGGACAGGCTGAAAACTTTCCATGTCAGCTTTTGAAAGACCTGAGTTAAAAGGGAGAGAGAAACAGGCAAGTAAATAAAGAAAAGCAATCAAAGTTAACATTAAAAGGATCAGGTTCCTAGTCTTACAGAGTTATCTAATTAACTAGTTAGCCAGAAGGGACAGTAGAAAATTCACATGGAAAAAAGTTGACTCTTCAGTGTGATAGCATAGGAACCATGTAAAGGTTAGTTTTTCATTGTTATTTTAAAGACATAAATACTTTCTGATATTAAAAAGTAGATTAAATCCCTGGCTAGAATGAGATACTTAAACTATTCTATGGCTCAAGAAATTAAATTATAAAATTATATTAAATATCTTTATTACAAATAATAATGGCATCTTTAAAAAATGATATGTTAACCTTTAGAAATCACTTGTTGCAATCAATAAATTGACAAGTTTTTATTAAGCTACTACTAAACCAGACCTCTGTAAGACCCCCTCTGTGTAATGGACATTTCAGTGTCTTCAGTGCTCTGTTGGGCTTTCTGATGGAATGATTGGGAAGGATGCTGACATTCATTTGCTCAGCTGGTATTTATTAAGTTTCTACTTTACACCAGGCACTGGATAATAGCACTCTGCCTATGATAGCTCACCGAATCCCCAGAGGTTACGTAATACGCTCAGATTTTTGTTGCTTATAAGTGGTCTGGGCTGGATTGGGTTGTGAATCCAGCTCTTGGTGGTTCCAAAGCTTCTGGCACTGTTTCCCTGGATACCATGCTGTATTAGAGTAAGAATTTTATGGGATGTTTCCAGTTCTCCTGGAAGTTATAAAAATGCCCAAGAGACACTAAAAATTAACTAAAAGGCATTCAAGTTCATTTATCCATTGTGAGAGAAATACTTAGGGCCAGGTATAAAATGAGAATTAGTATTCAAAAAATGACACACACACACACACACACACACACACACACACACACTCACACACTCACTCACTCAGAATCTGAAAGATCAGATTCTTGAACCTGGCACCATCCTTAGAAACTTTATCCATAATATAGTTATTGCAGAGTAGATACTGGTATAATTAAATTAAAACATGGTTAAGTTGCACTCAGAACTTACCTTTATCTTTTCTGGAGACAAAAATGTGAGTCTGGGTGAGGGCAGAGTGAAGCCGTTGGAATGTAGGTAAAATAGAATGTAGAACTCAAGAGAGGAAGTTACTTTTGGGAAGGAAATCAAGATATGAGATGTGTCTGGGAGCTGAGACCAGAGATGAGAAGGTGCAGACCTTCACAGCACCACTGTGGGAAGTCTGTGAGCATTCCTGGGAAGAAAGAAAATTGTAACAGAGAATGTAGGGGTGATAAGAATGGGGTATTCTTCCATTAAGTCTGCAGTTGAAATTTGATGTACATTTTGGTTGTATGTGCTGCGTAGCTCAGTTGTGTCTGACTGCTTGCGATCCCATGGACCGTGGCCCCCCGCCAGGCCCCTCTGTCCATGGAATTTTCCAGGCAAGAATACTGGAATGGGTTGCATTTCCTCCTCCAGGGGATCTTCCTGACCCAGGGATCCTACCCATGTGTCCTGTATCTCCTGCATTGGCAGGCAGATTCTTTCCATTGTGTCACCTGGGAAGCCTCTTGGGTTGTACAATAGGTTTTAAAATGTAAAGCAGTATTACGTATATTTCATTTGATACTCACAGTAAATTCAGGCATCAGTTAATTCCCAGTTATAAGAGAGCTGAATAATTTGCCTGAAGTTCTACATATGGCTGCTCACACCCGCCAGTATCTTGTGGTCGGCTGGGACAGGCAGGGACTGTCTCAGTGGCTCTTCCTGCTGTCTCTGCCCTTGTGTAGCATTTTTCCGCTCCCATTCCACCTTAATAACTTAATAAAAAGAGAATCATGCCACATTTCAATTGATTTTGAGTTTTATTCTCATTGCTTCAAATATTACTTCTATGCTAGTGATGTTAAAATCAGAAATTCCTGTCCTAACTGCTACCCCACATTCCAGATCTGTATTTTCTGCTATATCATTACTGATCTGGGCGTTGCTGTGGGTATTTCTCACCACTCCCTCAAACTCAGGTTATCATTTTCCCACCTAAACCAGCATCACATTATGAAAGGATTTCTTTGGTTTTCTTGACATTTTGACTTATTCCTCTCCTTGACTTTCCAGGCTAAGAATAGAACCATATGTAAGACCTTCTTCAAGATTCAGTATGACCAAACTAGTCTGCTACCAATTAGAATTAAAAACTAAAACTACTGGTTCCATGTTATGTATGTATGTATGTCTGAGTCCCTTTCCTGTTCACCTGAAATTATCACAACGTTGTAATTGGCTATACCACAATACAAAATAAAAAGTTAAAATAAAAAAAAGAAAAAACTAAAACAAACTAACCATCTAAAACAAAACCTGAAGCTTTTACGTGTTTAGTCAGCCCATAAACTTCTCTTTCCATCTCTACTATCTTTCTTTAACATTTTGAACACAGTTTTCTTATGTTGACTATTACTATTATTTACTATTAATAAATTACTATTCATTAGACTTTATAAAAATAATTCTATAACAAGGAAAGTACTGGGATTTTCATTGTATAATTTATTGAAACTCAGAATACTCCATAGATCATCTTTCTCAAGTTATGTTGATTTTTTTTCCTTTCAAACATCTTTCATATTTTCTCAATACGTGGTAAAACTGATGTCAAGATATTTAAGGCATCTGCCTAAATTACCTCATTGCTAGTTTCTCCCCTTTGTAGGGCAAGCATAGACCATATGCCTAGGGCAAGCATATGCCACCAGAAGGGGTAAAATGTCCCCCTGAGAGGAGGAGAAGAGAAAACAGCAGCTAAAAAAAAATCATAGACATTGCCTTCTGATTATGTGGACAAGACCAGTTTTTCCTTCTTCATGAAAAAATTTTGTATGTAACATTTCTTTTTCTCACACTGACACTTAATTTCCTTGGCTGGATCTCTCTCTTTTTTTTTTTTATCTGCATTGTTTTTTAAATGTCCTAAGTACTTTTAGTGAATTTAAACTATACAATGTCCATTAATTGACTAAAACAGGTAATAATTCTCCCTATATTTTTAATTGGAGGCTAATTACTTTACAGTATTGTGTGGTTTTGCCATACATTGACATGAATCCGCCATGGGTGTACATGTGTTCCTCATCCTGAACCCCTCTCCCCTCTCCCTCCCCATCCCATCCCTCAGGGTCACCCCAGTGCACTGGGCCTGAGCACCTTGTCTCATGCATCAAACCTGGACTGGAGATCTGTTTCACATATGATAATACACATATTTCAATGGTATTCTCTCAAATCATCCCACCCTTGCCTTCTCCCACAGAGTCTAAAAGACTGTTCTTTACATCTGTGTCTCTTTTGCTGTCTCGCATATAGGATCATCATTACCATCTTCCTAAATTCAATATATATGCATTAGTATACTGTACTGGTGTTTTTCTTTCTGACTTATGTCACTCTGTATAATAGGCTCCAGTTTCATCCACCTCATTAGAACTGATTCAAATGTATTCTTTTTAATGGCTGAGTAATATTCCATTGTGTATATGTACCACAGTTTTCTTATCCATTCATCTGCTGATGGACATCTAGGTTGCTTCCATGTCCTGGCTGTTGTAAACAGTGCTGCGATGAACATTAGGGTACACGTGTCTCTTTCAATTCTGGTTTCCTCGGTGTGTATGCCCAGGAGTGGGGTTGCTGGGTCGTATGGCAGTTCTATTTCCAGTTTTTTAAGAAATCTCCACATTGTTCTCCATAGTGGGTGTACTAGTTTGCATTCCCACCAACAGTGTAAGAGGGTTCCCTTTTCTCCACACCCTCTCCAGCATTTATGGCTTGTATACTTTTGGATAGCAGCCATTCTGACTGGCGTGAGATGGTACCTCATTGTGGTTTTGATTTGCATTTCTCTGAAAATGAGTGATGTTGAGCATCTTTTCATGTTTGTTAGCCATCTGTATGTCTTCTTTGGAGAAATGTCTGTTTAGTTCTTTGGCCCATTTTTTGACTGAGTCATTTATTTTTCTGGAATTGAGCTGCAGGAGCTGCTTGAATATTTTTGACATTAATTCTTTGTCAGTTGCTTTGCTTGCTATCATTTTCTCCCATTCTGAAGGCTGGCTTTTCTCTCCCTATATTTGTATTCTTTTCATTAGAAGGGAAAAGATATCTGCAATTTTGAGTTGACAAAATTCATGTTGTTATAATGTGGTGCCTTGAGAGTATCTCATAATAAGCAAAAAACTATTATTATATTTTAGACGTTTTTTTAATAATAATTTGATATTTATTTGATTCATTCAATTTAATGGGAGAAAACAGTGAAAAATTATTTGACACCAGATAGGTAAATATTATTATGTCTGTATCTTTCAACTTATTTTTTTAAGTTGTTAATGAGTCTTGAGAATGACTCTGAAACACATTAAGATGTAGTTTATGTCACTGTATAAATATATATGTTACATCATATATTATTTAAATTTGAATTATATATTATATATCACATATAACTATTATAGTGAGTGACTATGCATGGGGTAAAATAGGAAGTTGAGAACATTGATTTTCATTGCCACCATATCCACACTTATAGAAACAAGCAACTGTACTTTGAAATGATCACTTTATCAGAACACCCATCAGACAAATGCCAATCTTCAGATCAATTTGGGGAACATTCCTCTTTGGTTGGGCCTCATGAACCACACAAGAAACTGCTTCAGTACTTTATAATTGTGTTTTATGATGATAATTTTTATTATTATAAACTGTGTTACCCACTTTGATCACTCACTTTAATAATACTAACATCTTCTAGGTACCTGAAAATGTGTTCAGTTAACTTGTAAAGTATAATTTTATTCACTGTGCTTTTCAGTTCAGTTCACTTCAGTCACTCAGTCGTGTCTGACTCTTTGCAACCCCATGAATCACAGCACGCCAGGCTCCCTGTCCATCACCAACTCCCGGAGTTCCACCTATACCCATGTCCATTGAGTCGGTGATGCCATCCAACCATCTCATCCTCTGTTGTCCCCTTCTCCTGCCCTCAATCTTTCCCAGCATCAGGGTCTTTTTGAATGAGTCATCCCTTCGCGTCAGGTGGCCAAAGTATTGGAGTTTCATCTTCAACATCAGTCCTTCCAGTGAATATTCAGGACTGATTTCCTTTGGGATGGACAAGTTGGATATCCTTGCAGTCCAAGGGACTCTCAAGAGTCTTCTCCAACGCCATAGTTCAAAAGCACCAATTCTTTGGCGCTCAGTTTTCTTTATAGTCCAACTCTGACATCCATACATGCTGCTGCTGCTAAGCGCTTCAGTCGTGTCCGACTCTGTGCGACTCCATAGAAGGCAGCCCACCAGGCTCCCTGGTCCTTGGGATTCTCCAGGCAAGAATACTGGAGTGGGTTGCTATTTCCTTTTCCAATGCATGAAAGTAAAAAGTGAAAATGAAGTAGCTCAGTCTGACTCCTAGTGACCCCATGGACTGAAGCCTACCAGGCTCCTCCATCCATGGGATTTTCCAGGCAGGAGTACTGGAGTGGGTTGCCATTGCCTTCTCTGACATCCATACATGACCACTGGAGAAACCAGTGGTTTCTGGTTTTGGTTTCTGGACCTTTGTTGACAAAGTAATGTCTCTGCTTCTTAATATGCTGTCTAGGTTGGTAATAACTTTCCTTCCAAGGAGTAAGCGTCTTTTAATTCCATGGCTGCAATCACCATCTACCATGATTTTGGAGTCTAAAAAAATAGTCTGCCACTGTTTCCACTGTTTCCCCATCTAACTGCCATGAAGTGATGGGACCAGCTGCCATAATCTTAGTTTTCTGAATGTTGAGCTTTAAGCCAACTTTTTCACTCTTCTCTTTCACTTTCATCAAGAGGCTCTTTAGTTCTTCTTCACTTTCTGCTGTAAAGGTGGTGTCATCTGCATATCTGAGATTATTCATACTTCTCCCAGCAATCTTGATTCCAGCTTGTGCTTCCTCCAGCCCAGCGTTTCTCATGATGTACTCTGCATAGAAGTTAAATAAGCAAGGTAACAATAAACAGCCTTGACGTACTCCTTTTCCTATTTGGAACCAGTCTGTTGTTCCATGTCCAGTTCTAATTGTTGCTTCCTGACCTGCATATAGGTTTCTCAAGAGGCAGGTCAGGTGGTCTGGTACTCCCATCTCTTTCAGAATTTTCCACAGTTTATTGTGATCCACACAGTCAAAGGCTTTGGCATAGTCAATAAAGCAGAAATAGATGTTTTTCTGGAACTCTCTTTTCCGATCATCCAGCGGATGTTGGCAATTTGATCTCTGGTTCCTCTGCCTTTTCTAAAACCAGCTTGAACATCTGGAAGTTCACAGTACATGTACTGCTGAAGCCTGGCTTGGAGAATTTTGAGCATTACTTTACTAGCGTGTGAGATGAGTACAATTGTGCGGTAGTTTGAGCATTCTTTGGCATTGCCTTTCTTTGGGATTGGGATGAAAACTGACCTTTTTCAGTCCTGTGGCCACTGCTGAGTTTTCCAAATTTGCTGGCATATTGAGTGCCGCACTTTCACAGCATCATCTTTCAGGATTTGAAATAGCTCACCTGGAATTCCATTATCTCCACTAGCTTTGTTTGTAGTGAGGCTTCCTGAGGCCCACTTGACCTCACATTCCAGGATGTCTGGCTCTAGGTGAGTGTGAGTGATCACACCATGATTATCTGAGTCATGAAGATCTTTTTTGTACAGTTCTTCTATGTACTCTTGCCACTTCTTAATATCTTTTGGTTGTCTGTAAAATTAATACTTGTCTTCAGAGAGTATGCCACTCTTGGGATGAATTCGCTGTGGTATAGTGGAACTCCAGTATTTCAGGACATGGGTTCAATTTCAGGTGCAATCAATTAGTAGCTATGTAATGACCTTCAACAGTTGATAGGTTCTCTGAGCCCTTCGCAAGAAAGGGATAAAAATTTGTATCTTAAAGAGTTGTTGGAACAACAGACTGGTTCCAAATAGGAAAAGGAGTACGTCAAGGCTGTATATTGTCACTGTGCTTATTTAACTTCTATGCAGAGTACATCATGAGAAACGCTGGGCTGGAGGAAGCACAAGCTGGAATCAAGATTGCTGGGAGAAATATAAATAACCTCAGATATGCAGAGGACACCACCCTCATGGCAGAAAGTGAAGAACTAAAGGGCCTCTTGATGAAAGAGGAGAGTGAAAAAGTTGGCTTAAAACTCAACATTCAGAAAACAAAGATCAAGGCATCTGGTCTCATCACTCATGGCAAATAGTGGAGAAACCGTGGAAACAGTGGCAGACTTTAATTATTTGGGCTCCAAAATCCCTGCAGATGGTGATTGCAGCCATGGAATTAAAAGACGCTTACTCCTTGGAAGAAAAGTTATGGCCAATCTAGACAGTGTATTAAAAAGCAGAAATATTACTTTGCCAACAAAGGTCCGTCTAGTCAAGGCTGTGGTTGTTTCAGTAGTCATGTATTGATGTGAGAGCTGGACTATAAAGAAAGCTGAGTGCTGAAGAATTGATGCTTTTGGACTGTGGTGTTGGAGAAGACTCCTAAGAGTCCCTTGGACTTCAAGGAGATCCAACTAGTCTATCCTAAAGGAAATCAGTCCTGAATATTCACTGGAAGGACTGATGTTGAAGCTGAAACTCCAAGACTTTGGCCACCTGATGTGAAGAACTGACTAATTTGAGAAGACCCTGATGCTGGAAAAGATTAAGGGCAGGAAGAGAAGGGGACAACAGAGGATGTGATGGTTGGATGGCATCACAGACTCAATGGACATGAGTTTGAGTAAGCTCCAGGAGTTGGTAATGGACAGGGAGGCCTGGCGTGCTGCAGTCCATTGGGTCGCAAAAGAGTCGGACATGACTGAGTGACTGAACTGAACTGAAAGAATTGTTATTGTATTACTGTTTTAAATTGTACTTTGTAAGAGGTTTTTTGTTGGCATCAGAATGAAAATAGGCAGGAGATAAGAGCAATGTATTGAGGTAGTACATTTAATAGTCTGGGACTTAGTAAGCACTAGATAAATGGTAAATGTGGGGATTCTTTTTCATCTTGGAATAAGGGGGAATCACAGAGCTGTTATTAAGAACTTGTTTAAATAAGGACTTGTAGTTAACCCATATCTTCACTTTTCCCTTGTGCAGAATTCCTTCAGGAATTCTGAGAGAAGCTGACTTTAGAGACTAGAGAAGGTGCTGGAAGGCAATAGAATTGGTAGTTGTCTTTTTCTTCCAGCAAGTCAGGTGCTCTCATGAGGGAGGTGAGATTGTATTTCTCAATTAATATTAATTTTAATTAGCATTTAGACTTTTACATGATTAAGCAAATACTGTATCTCCACATTTTCTTTTTTTTATAACTATCTTTTCTTAATCTATGCTTTTCCTGAAATATCCTGCAAACCAGCGCTGTTTAATGTAAGTCATCGTTTTGCCCTCTTCTCTGGGACGTCTCTTTATCTGAGACCTAGCTGGGAGAGACAGCAGAGAGATGCCAGAATAAACAACAATTTGAAAAATTCGCATTAGATTTTTTTTTAATCCCACCCTTCTTATAGAAAGTACAGATAGAATAATGAGTTTTTCCGGGTTTTCTCTCTTTCTTTTTTCCCTGAGTGCTAATTAAAAATTTTGTTATCAGCAATCTCTTAATAATTTATTTATGTCCTGGGTTTTTCTTCTTATCCATATGCAAATTTAATTTCTGAAGTTTTGCTTTTTCCTCCAGTTTTGAGAAAATATTAAAAAGAGATAATTTGTAACAAACTACGGTCCTTGCTGTAATTATCATCATCATCATGATTTCAAAATGTAAAATGTGTATACCAGGAGGTAGGAAGCATCATAAACTCTCTCTGGTGTAGCAGTTAATAATTTTACAATCACATAAAATTAGCTTTGGGTCCAGGCTCTGTGAGACAAGCACTGGTATCATTTCAGCAATAGAATAGATACCAAGGCATGGAAAGCTTGACCCGATTTTGCTTAGATCACTCTGAAAATAAGCAGCGAATGTGCTCCAGGGGCCTGGAAACTGAGTTTAAAAATGCCCTTTCCCTTTCAGAGCAAGAACGTTAGAACTTCATGGAAGATTGGACATCAGGTTCAAATTGTGTTCTTGCTATGCAGAGCCACCAGTATCATGTGATTCAGAGTTGATGTCTGCCCCAGAGCATCACTGCACCAGAGCATCATGTGGCAGTGGTAGCTCTCTGGAGTTATTGCATCCTCATGGAAAAATTATGGACTTTTATTAATAGATCATGTCTATATCCAAGGTCAGCTTTAAAGGTTGGATTTGTGTATACAGTCCTCCCATAGTGTATGCCTGAGTTTGTATCCAGGACCAGCCTTGGATATCAAAATCCCTTGAGGCTGTAGTTCCACAGTCTGCCCTCCTGTATCTGAGGATTCCTCATCTGTGGACTCAGCCAACTGCAGATCTTAAACTTAGTGTGTGATCCCTGGTTGGTTAAATTCATGGATGGGGAACACACATGAATACCTGAGAGCCAACTGTCATTGTTGTTCAGTTGCTAAGTTGTGTTGTGACCCCATGGACTGCAGCATGCCAGGCTTCCCTGTCCATCACTATCTCCTAGAGTTTGCTCAAACTCATGTCTGTTGAGTCGATGACATCATCCAACCATCTCATCCTCTGTCATCCCCTTCTCCTCTTGCCCTCAGTCTTTCACAGCATCAGGATCTTTTACAGTATGTTGGTTTTTCCCATCAGGTAGCCAAAGTATTGGAGCTTCAGCTTCTGGTTCAGCATCAGCCCTTCCAATGAATATTCAGTGTTGATTTCCTTTAGGATTGACTGGTTTGATCTCCTTACAGTCCAAGGGACTCTCAAGTCTTCTCCAGCCCCACAGTTCGAAAGCATCAGTTCTTCAGCACTCAACCTTTATGAAGTGCAGCTCTCACATTTGAACATGACTACTTTAAAAACCATAGCTCTGACTATATGGACATTTGTCAGCAAGGTGATATCTCTGCTTTTTAATATGCTGTCTAGGTTGGCCATAGCTTTTGAGCAAGCATCTTTTAATTTTGTGGCTACAGTCACCATCTACAGAGATTTTGGAGCCCAAGAAAATAAAATCTGCCACTGTTTCCAGTTTTTCCCCATCTATTTGCCATGAATTGATGGGATTGGATGCCATCATCTTAGTTTTTTGAGTGTTGTGTTTTAAGCCATCTACTCTCTCTTTCATCTTCATCAAGAGACTCTTTGGTTCCTCTTTTCTTTGTGCCATTAAGAGTGGTATCATGTGCATATCTGAGGTTGTTGATATTTTTCTTGGCAGTCTTGATTCCAGCTTGTGATTCATCCAACCTGGCATTTCATATGATGTACTCTGCATATAAGTTAAATAAGCAGGGTGGCAATATACAGCCTTGATGTACTTCTTTCCCAACTTTGGAACCAGTCCATTGTTCATGTCCAGTTCTAATTGTTGTTTCTAGATCTGCAAACAGGTTTTTCAGAAGTCAGGCAAAGTGGTCTGGTAGTCCCATCTCTTTAAGAATTTTCCACAGTTTGTTGTGATCCACACAGTCAAAGGCTTTAGCATAGTCAATGAAGCAGAATACCTGAGAGCCAACTGTATTAATATATTCATTGTAAAGAACAGGGGTATTAGCAGACTCACACAGTTCAGCATTTTACTCTTATAAAATTTTCAGTGCTTTTGTTTTAGCCTGATCTTTATAAAAACTAGAGCTATTTAGATAAATATGAAAAATAAGGAAAAGAAATGAGTGAGTAACAAAACATAGCTCTAGACTTAAGACTTTGTAACTCTGCCAGTTAGTTACCTGACCAAATAGTTTTGTATAAGGTGGGAGCTATGTTAATAAAAATACTGCACACTGCTAATTCTGTTTTTTTCCATAGAAATTTTTAATGAGAAAAGATATATGTTCGTATTGCAATTTTTAAAATGCGATAGGAGAATATAAAGTAACTGAAAAAAATTCCCTTTCACTTTTCCTTCTTTTAGGAATTCTTTACTCTCTGTTAGTTGCTTGTAATATTTCTTTTTGAGTTGTTTTCCTATTCCTTTTCATGCTCACAGACCAATATGTACATGAGTTTTACAAATGGAATGAATGAAATTATTTTCTATAATCTATTCTATTCTGTGACTTTCTAAAACTTCATATCTTCAAGAATGCCCTTAAGAGTCCATATAGAAAAACCTCATTCTTTTCAAGAGGCACATTGTGTTTCATAGTTCATATGGAAGTATTAAAATGTATTTAGTCATTCTTATTTGTGAATATTTAGACAAATATTTAAATTTGTCTCTATAATATCATTGGCTTCCCTGGTGGCTCAGATGGTAAAGAATCTGCCTACAATGCAGAAGACCCAGGTTCGATTCCTGGGTCAGGAAGATCCCCTGGAGAAGGGAATGGCTACCCATTCCAGTATTCTTGCCTGGAAAATTCCATGGACAGAGGAGCCTGGCAGGCTACAGTCCATGGGGTTGCAAAGAGTTGGACATGACTGAGCAACATTAAAATATATATATAGATTTGTCCACATCTGTAAGTATTTCTGTAGGATGGATTGTTAGAATTAATATT
Source organism: Bos indicus (assembly GCF_029378745.1). NCBI lineage: Eukaryota > Metazoa > Chordata > Mammalia > Artiodactyla > Bovidae > Bos > Bos indicus. The sequence continues at coordinate 36,843,563 of NC_091768.1, forward strand.
GTTTATCAAAGGTTATGATTAGTTGTCATAATCCTTAACATATTGGTAGATGTTGCCAAATTGACCTATGAAAATGTTTTCCTTGTTTGTTTTCAGATGTATAGTGATAAAAAATGCCTATTTCCCCATTCCTTTGTCAAAACTGCATAGCACCAATTGTTTGTTTTTTTTTTTTCTTATATGATGAGAAATTACTCAAAATATTAGCCACTTTTCATGTTCTTTGATCACTTTTTCTTTTGCTCATTATTATTCTTTTACCTTATTGTATTGGATTGTATGTTATTGATTTGAAGGAGCCTTTTGTTCTCTACGTATTATAGCAACTAGCTCTTTCTGTTATGTGTTGCAAATATTTTCTTCCAGTCTGTCTTCTCTTTTAACTTTTTATGTTGTTTTTTCCCTTATGTCTTCTGGGTTCTCTGTCTTGTTTAGAAAGGACTTTGTTGCCTTAAAAGTACATACGTATTCTCCTGTATTTCCTTCCAATTTGCTTAAATTCAACTAGTTAATATTTGCGTAAGTTCAACTACTTAGTAACAGAATATTTGCCTAAGTTCAACTAACAGAATAAAGATTAGAATCCAAGTCTTCTGACTGGTGTTACCCCACCATAAGGCAGCTTCTTCTTCGTGCCCATTCTTGGTGCTATCTCTCTTTTTAAACCTACCTTCATGTTGAATAATGAATCTGATTGAAGGAAATATAGCATAAGCTCTTAAGTCTCTGAATCTTAAGAAATGAACAGTAGACTCTTATAAGGTTAAAATTTCTCAAATTCAAGTAATACTTAGGTTGACAGAATTTTGGAATTTATTTTTAACCTAATATTTCTTTAAAGGCCTCACATAAGTGAAACCTCAGCAAAACTTCTTAAATATTTGTCTCAAACTTCATGTACAAAATAAAACTATAAAATGTCATCACATTCATAAAATTGAGAGACATTATAATTAAGCTTAGCATTTGTCTTGCATTTAGTGTTGTTGCAAAACAGAATTGTTTGATCACCGTCAACACTTGACAACAAGATGGAGTTTTAGCAATTATCAGTACAGTGTGACTCTTATCATCAAGTGCTTTGACACTAGAATAAATCTGCAAATTTCAGTAAATAAATATGAAACTGCTGCTGCTGCTGCTGCTAAGTCGATTCAGTCATGTCCGACTCTGTGCGACCCCATAGACAGCAGCCCACCAGGCTCCGCCGTCCCTGGGATTCTCCAGGCAAGAACACTGGAGTGGGTTGCCATTTCCTTCTCCAGTGCATGAAAGTGAAAAGTGAAAGTGAAGTCGCTCAGTCGTGTTTGACTCTTAGCCACCCCATGGACTGCAGCCCACCAGACTCCTCCATCCATGGGACTTTCCAGGCAAGAGTACTGGAGTGGGGTGCCATTGCCTTCTCCAGAAAATATGATACTAGGGATCTCTTATCAAAAACTTATATGGAAGTAGATTCTGACTTAATGATGCATCCTAACAGCTTCTACAGGTGGCTAGTCAAGAAGCAAGCCTGATGCATTGTGTCCCTTCATTATACAAAGATCTCCAGCACTTTCTCTAGAATAAGTAGGTGTGTGTGCTAATTCCATATCATAAAAAGAAGAACACTGAAAGATTTAACTACCTTTGTATCATTTTCCCCTATTTTTAAGCACAGGACCTCAAGTAAAATGCAGTTATGCCTGTTAGATTAGAACAAATATAACAGTAAAAATTTCAAGTGTGTAGTGTAGTCAGCACATGTAAATGTTGATCCAGTCAAAAACAGATTTGGTGGTGGCTTAGTTGCTTAATTGTGTCTGATTCTTGCGAACTCATGGGCTGTAGCCCACCAGGCTCCTCTGTCCATGGAATTCTCCAGGCATGGATTGGAGTGGGTTGCCGTATCCTTCTCCAAAGAATCTTCCTGATCCAGGGATTGAACCTAGGTCTCCTGCATTGTAAGCAGATTTTTTACTGATTGAGCCACCAGGGAAGCCCAAAACCAGATTTAGTAGATAATATAAATGTGACTTGTTCTAAATAAAGTTTAGGAAAGACCTTGTCTGAAGGAATCAAAGATGAGAGGAACCAGGTTGCCCAGAATGGAGGCCAGTTGAAGAAGTGAAGATCACAAAATAGAAAAAATATTGTCTTGATTCAGGAGGTACCTGAATTTCTAGTCCTTGTGGAGACAGTCATCAAATACTGGAGAAGGTTGGGGTATCTTCTTGAAGCCATCTGTGAGAAGGAAGGTTCTGACATGCTTGTTTTTCAAGGGGGTTGATCTTACCTTAATAATGAGCCAGTTATGAACCTTCCATAATATCTGTTGTACAGAAGCCAAGGGAGTGTCCCACAAGTGATTGATGGGACTTAAATTAAGTATTGAATTTTAGTGAAATCCTTACATCACTCTACACAGAGGTCTCACAGGATATTCTGACTCCTGCTTTTGGTGTCTGTGGGTCTTCTCTGGTGAAATTGATAATGGGAAGTCATGGTGCAGAAGGTGATCCAGTACATTAAATACCATTTCTGCTTTGTTTTGGTGTCTTTATCTAGGTACTCTTGACAGGAAATTCATTATTTTTAAAAATGAAGTATTTCATTTTGAAATTGAAAATGTTTACAATAATTGTGTGTCAGCTTCAATATCTCTACTATGTGTTCCTTGTTCTCATTGCTGTTCATGTGAAACCCTCAAGCTCAATCAGGCAAACCTCCACTCTTTCATGAGGCAACCACACATGGAATGAGAACACTTATTACCTGATACCTGATAGACAGGAGTTACAGATAGCTCTCTCAGGATATCACTGTCCCAGCTTTTCACTGAAGAATTGATGCTTTGTTGGCTGACCCATATTTTCTCTCCTAAAGAACATTTGGAAGGGATCTTTGTCTGTAACTTGCCTGGTTGGCAATTTTGTTTCTTTCCTAGCCAAGAAGCAAGGGGTTCATCAAACCAAATTTGAACCTTCAGCTCCACTTGAAAAATCATGGTGGTTGGTGTAAGAATCAGCAAAGTCTTTGAAGTTCTCTAGCATGCAAGACAAATTATAATTTGCTTCTTAGCTGAAATGTAAGTTTCCTTTTGAGTTGTTTCGTATCCTTAGCACAGAGTTCCCAGACTTCTATAACCACCATCATGGGTATTTTTATATTAAAATTATACATTTTGTTTCTTCTTTCTCTCACTAGGTATATTTCATCCTTTATTTGAATAATTAGGCCTAGAGAATACAAATTTAGTCTTGAGTTGAAGAAATTGAAGTTACACAAAAATTGAAATTATTGTGAACCATTTTATTATCATGCTGTATTTTTATATCCAGTAAAGCACCAGCAATGGAGTTTAATCAAATATAATAGAAACTCACTAAAAATGTGAATCTTCTATAGACATTACCAATTAATGGAAATGGATATTCTATTTAAAGTTACTATAAAATATTGGCTATATTCTCTGTGGGGTATAATATATTCTTATAGCTTATTTGGTTTGTAATAGTAGTTTGTGCTTCTTAATCCTGTATCTTCCCCATCTCTCTTCTCTCTCCCCCTGGTGACCAGTTTGTTCTGTGTGAGACTGTTTCTGTTTTATTATACTCATTCATTTATTTCTTTGGATTCCACATATAGGTGATAGTGTATTATTCTTACTCTGATATATTTCATTAGGTGTGATACCCTCCAGGTCCATCTGTGTTGTTGCAGATGCAGAATTTCATTCTTTTTTATGGCTAAGTGATATTCCATTGTGCATGCGAGAGTGTGTGTATATGTGTGTGTGTTTGTATACCGCATCTTCACTATCCATTCACCTGTTGATGCATGCTTGGGTTGCTTCCATGTCTTTGCTGTTGTGGATAATGCTGCTGTGGGCATTGGTGTGCATGTATCTTTCTGAATTCGCACTTTCTTTTTCTTCAGATATATGCCCAGGATTGGGATTGCTGGTCATATGAAAACTGCCTATTTTCAATTTTTTGAGGAGCCTTCATGCTCTTTTCCATGGGGCTGTACCAATTTGCCTTCTCACTAGCAGTATACGGGGATTCCCTTTTCTCCATATCTTTGCCAGCACTTGTTGTTTGTGGTCTTTTTATGATGTCCATTCTGACAAGCATGGGGTGACATCTTGCTGTGGTTTTTGATTTGCATTTCTCTAATGTTGGTGATATTCAGCATCTTTTCAGATGCCCATTGGTGTTTATATATCTTCTTTGGAAAAATATTTATTCAGGTTTTCTTTCGAGCACTGCTTTTTTACGATTCTTCTTGCTCATAGCTTTTACTGTCCGGTGTGTCCCCAGGGTTTCTCTTCACTCTGCTGTTAAGTCTGTGCATCTCAAATGCCCCAAGTCAGGGAATCTTCTGGCAGGTCAGTCACTACCCATAGAGTATGTCTGTTGGACCAAGCCCTAGCACCAGATTAGCACCAGCATAGAGATTGATGGTTATCCTGGTTTAGTAGTTGTTCCAGACTCTGCCCCAAGCAAATGTGACCAAGGGATTGTTGTCGTGTGATGTCTGCATTTGAGAAGCTTCTCAATGTGTTGTGTGGACACACTTGGCACCAGTGTAACTGGCAGAAGAAAATAATCATTCCAGGAGAATGACCTTTGAGGTCACTTCTATCTCTAAGAGTCTCTGACTAATTCTAATGAGATTTAATTCTGAATGAGATTCAGTTAGTATGTGTTGGATGATTGCTGCATGCCAGGTGTTCTTCCATACACTGTCGCATTTATGTCTTGTAACAAGCTAGGGAGTTGTTTTTACCTTCATTCATTGAATCTAAGATGCTACTCGTTATAAGCCAAACCATTATTTTATGTACCATTAAGATTGAAAGAATATTACCGGTTAAATTTTGACACAATATTCTCTTATTCCTTAGCATTTGATTGAACTGCACATATCAAAACAGCTTTCTTACTTATACAGACATAGTTTCTTATTACATATCATTTGTTATGCATTGAAAAGAAAATATAGTAAAATAAATGAGTTAAGGTATCCTGGAAAAAAATAAAGATGGATATTCAATAAATCAGTCAACACATATTTATTTAGTGCTTCTGAGTTTAAAGATTTTAAAGTGCTGCTATCAGACTTTTCTGTGATGACAATAGACCTTCCTAGAACCTGGAAGTGATGGCATTCTCACTGTACTGGATAGTGGATCATTTTTTAGTGAGAGTTAGCTAACCAACCCTCCCCTCTATCATCGATCACTAACCTCACACACTAAAACGTTGACTTCTTGTTGTACTCACAGAAAATAGAACCCATGAGGTGCTCATGAACTTTTAAGTTGAAGTGCCATTATTGAAATTCATGCAATGTGATATAACAGTGTGTGATCTACAACTGAAATAAATGATTACTTCTGTGAGATTAAGAAAAACTGTAAGTTAAATATGAGCATATGTGGTAAGAACTGCTTCTCTTCTAATTGCCCTGCTGTCTTTAAGTGCTTTTATGCTCTTTATAAGCCTAGTATTGCCCTCACTGGTTGGCCTTTGGTAACTTACCCTGTGGAAGTTTTCTTCCAGAGCACAATCTTCTATACCAAGAGTTAGCAACATTTTTATGAAAAGGTTCTGATATATTAGTTTCCTAAGCTGCCACTAAACATACGACTAAACAACAGAAATTCATTTCTGTTCATGTTTGAAAACAACAGAAATTAATTCTCTTATGATTTCGGAAGCTCTGAGGAAGAAACTGCGTCTTTTCGAGTTTCTGGTGATTGCTGGCAAACCTTGGTGTTCCTGGGCTAGTAAATGCCTCACTCCAGTCTCAACTTCTGTCTCCACAAGATTCCTTCCTTCTGTGTGTCTCTGTATCTTTTTTTCTAATAAGGACACAAGTCACTGATTAGGGTCTCCGCACGAGCAAGCTATTCTAATATGACTTCATCTTAATTTCATCTACTAAGACCCTATTTCCACATAAGATTGCATTGTGAGGGTTCAGGCTGACATGAATTTATGAGAGATTCTGTTTCTGTTGAACCCATTACAGAGGACCAACTTTGTTGTCACAGAAGAGCAACCATAGATAATACATAAACAAATGAGTGGGCTGTGTCCCAATAACATTTAATTTATAGACACTGAAATTTGAATTATATATAATTTACACATGTCCTGAAACATTGTTCTTTTGATTTTTAATGCAAAAATTCAAAAGACATTTTGTTGGCTATATCAAAACAGGCAGGGGGTGAGGATAGCCAAATTTGACCCACATGCCATAGTTCACCAACATCTGATATATAGTAGTGGCTAGCAGACAGAGGTGACAATAGGGTAATTTTTCTCCCTTCTGCGCTTAAACAAAAGAACCAAATTCTGAGAAAATCTGTTTGTGATTTACATCAAGCACCTTTTGTTAGATAGCTTCATGTTTCAGCAGAGAGGAAACCAGACTGATCAACAGTGATGCCTGTTTGGCAGCATCATTCCCGGTGTGCTTGCCAAAATTTTGGTGAGGATTTTGCTGTCAAGATTAAGAGGTGATGCAGGCTTAAATGAAGAACATGACCTGGAGTCTTTACGTTGAAAGATTAGAGCATTTCCCTCATGGACTCATAGTACTGTTAATGCCAAATGTTTGAGAAATGTTTGAGTATGCTTTTGAGATGATTTTAAATTAAAGGCATTTTGTGATTTAATACTACATGGCATTCTGGTGAGATGTTGTCAGTCCCTAGATACTCATTCAAGGCCAGATATTAGATAATACTCTGAACATCTGAACAGACTTTATCTTCTAATGCTAAGAGTTGTTAAGTCATTCGGGGGCAAAAATAATCTAAACATTCGGGTTTATCATGCATATTGTTTCTAGTAAGATTTATGTAGTAAAAATGTTTTGAGGCTGTTATTAAAGATTGTGATTATCTATCTGCTTTTTCTAATTAAAAAACCAATACATGATCTTTGTAGAAATTAAACTAATGTCTGAAATTAACAATATATAAAGTGAAAGTTTCCCATAATCCCAATTCCCAGAGAGAATTTTTGAAGAGATATTGGTAGTTATTTTTCCAAAACTTTCCACCCCATGTTATTATGGAAAGCAAATGAAAAAATACACTGAATAGATATTTTGTATGTTTTAAAGAGAATTGGGGACAAATTTTGTGAACATAAAGACAAAGTATTATTAGATATAAATACCTAATTACACATTAAACTTATAGTATGCTGATAATAAGGTATGAAAAAGTCCTATTTCCTGATCTTAAGACATACATCTTTGGCTTTGTTTTGTTTCCAAAAAGTAGAGAATGACCCAGTGTAACTAATAACTTTCATATACACATATATGATGAAATTCTGTTATTTGAACATTTATTCTGTCTTGAGTTCAGTGGATCTTTTCTCTCTACCACAGAGAGACTAAGCAGATACCCAACTTCTTTGATGACATCAACATTTTAATGAGGTTTTCCCATCCATAAAGTATATTAGCAAACATTTTATCTGGCTGGGAATTGAGAAAATCCTTTAAGCTCCAGTTTAGTGTAGGGAAGAGTTGATTTCCAGGATCTCAAGTGGATTTCAGTGTTGACTGGTGTGGTTTATGCACTAGCAGTCTGGAACAGAATGGCTGACTTACCATCATTCCTAGATGACATGGAAATCTTGTATACAAAAGTGGATAGATAATTCTCCACTTGTACACAAAAGTGGGTAGATAATCTTAACAGTATGCCTACAAGATGCCAACATACTCTTATTACTAGTGTCATATGGGCTTTGGGACCAGACAGACCTGGGCATGAATCCTAACGTTATTGTTTTTATCTACGGGGAGCAATAAGTTACTTAAACTGAGTTTTGGTTTTCTTATCTACAAAATGGGTATAAACAGTACCCACTTTGTAGGAGTGTTGTAAAGATTAGTGCTATTATGAGTAAGTGTCTTAGGAGGAGCGCAAATAATTTCTTTTTTATTGCTACTATTTGGGACATCTTTAGATGATTGAGAACCCCATGAACAGTATGAAAAGGCAAAATGATAGGATACTGAAAGAGAAACTCCCCAGGTCAGTAGGTGCCCAATATGCTACTGGAGATCAGTGGAGAAATAACTCCAGAAAGAATGAAGGGATGGAGCCAAAGCAAAAAGAATACCCAGCTGTGGATATGACTTGTGATAGAAACAAGGTCTGATGCTGTAAAGAGCAATATTGCATAGGAACCTGGAATGTCAGGTCCATGAATCAAGGCAAATTGGAAGTGGTCAAACAAGAGATGGCAAGAGTGAATGTCAACATTCTAGGAATCAGCAAACTGAAATGGACTGGAATGGGTGAATTTAACTCAGATGACCATTATATCTACTACTGCGGGCAGGAATCCCTCAGAAGAAATGGAGTAGCCATCATGGTCAACAAAAGAGACCGAAATGCAGTACTTGGGTGCAATCTCAAAAATGACAGAATGATCTCTGTTCGTTTCCAAGGCAAACCATTCAATATCACAGTAATCCAAGTCTATGCCCCAACCAGTAACACTGAAGAAGCTGAAGCTGAACAGTTCTATGAAGACCTACAAGACCTTTTAGAACTAACACCCCAAAAAGATGTCCTTTTCATTATAGGGGACTGGAATGCAAAAGTAGGAAGTCAAGAAACACCTGGAGTAACAGGCAAATTTGGCCTTGGAATACAGAATGAAGCAGGGCAAAGACTATTAATAGAGTTTTGCCAAGAAAATGCACTGGTCATAGCAAACACCTTGTTCCAACAACACAAGAGAAGACTCTATACATGGACATCACCAGATGGTCAACACCGAAATCACATTGATTATATTCTTTGCAGCCAAAGATGGAGAGGCTCTATACAGTCAGCAAAACAAGACCAGGAGCTGACTGTGGCTCAGACCATGAACTCCTTATTGCCAAATTCAGACTTAAATTGAAGAAAGTAGGGAAATCCACTAGAACATTCAGGTATGACCTAAATCAAATCCCTTATGATTATACAGTGGAAGTGAGAAATAGATTTAAGGGCCTAGATCTGATAGATAGAGTGCCTGATGAGCTATGGACGGAGGTTCGTGACATTGTACAGAAGACAGGGATCAAGACCATCCCCGTGGAAAAGAAATGCAAAAAAGCAAAATGGCTGTCTGGGGAGGCCTTACAAATAGCTGTGAAAAGAAGAGAAGCAAAAAGCAAAGGAGAAAGGGAAAGATATAAACATCTGAATGCAGAGTTCCAAAGAATAGCAAGAAGAGATAAGAAAGCCTTCTTCAGCGATCAATGCAAAGAAATAGAGGGAAACAACACAATGGGAAAGACTAGAGATCTCTTCAAGAAAATCAGAGATACCAAAGGAACATTTCATTCAAAGATGGGCTCGATAAAGGACGGAAATGGTATGGACCTAACAGAAGCAGAAGATATTAAGAAGAGGTGGCAAGAATACACAGAAGAACTGTACAAAAAAGATCTTCACGACCAAAATAATCACGATGGTGTGATCACTGACCCAGAGCCAGACATCCTGGAATGTGAAGTCAAGTGGGCCTTAGAAAGCATCACTACGAACAAAGCTAGTGGAGGTGATGGAGTTCCAGTTGAGCTATTTCAAATCCTGAAAGATGATGCTGTGAAAGTGCTGCACTCAATATGCCAGCACATTTGGAAAACTCAGCAGTGGCCACAAGACTGGAAAAGGTCAGTTTTCATCCCAATCCCAAAGAAAGGCAATGCTAAAGAATGCTCAGACTACCGCACAATTGCACTCATCTCACATGCTAGTAAAGTAATGCTCAAAATTCTCCAAGCCAGGCTTCAGCAATATGTGAACTGTGAACTTCCTGATGTGCAAGCTGGTTTTAGAAAAGGCAGAGGAACCAGAGATCAAATTGCCAACATCTGCTGGATCATGGAAAAAGCAAGAGAGTTCCAGAAAAACATCTATTTCTGCTTTATTGATTATGCCAAAGCCTTTGACTGTGTGGATCCCAATAAACTGTGGAAAATTCTGGAAGAGATGGGAATACCAGACCATCTGATCTGCCTCTTGAGAAATTTGTATGTAGGTCAGGAAGCAACAATTAGAACTGGACATGGAACAACAGACTGGTTCCAAATAGGAAAAGGAGTTCGTCAAGGCTGTATATTGTCACCCTGTTTATTTAACTTATATGCAGAGTACATCATGAGAAACGCTGGACTGGAAGAAACACAAACTGGAATCAAGGTTGCCGGGAGAAATATCAATAACCTCAGATATGTAGATATCAAAAGCCTCTTGATAAAGGTGAAAGTGGAGAGTGAAAAAGTTGGCTTAAAGCTCAACATTCAGAAAATGAAGATCATGGCATCCGGTCCCATCACTTCATTGGAAATAGATGGAGAAACAGTGGAAACAGTGTCAGACTTTATTTTGGAGGGCTCCAAAATCACTGCAGATGGTGACTGCAGCCATGAAATTAAAAGACGCTTACTCCTTGGAAGGAAAGTTATGTCCAACCTAGATAGCATATTCAAAAGCAGAGACATTACTTTGCCAACAAAGGTTCGTCTAGTCAAGGCTATGGTTTTTCCTGTGGTAATGTATGCATGTGAGAGTTGGACTGTGAAGAAGGCTGAGCACTGAAGAATTGATGCTTTTGAACTGTGGTGTTGGAGAAGACTCTTGAGAGTCCCTTGGACTGCAAGGAGATCCAACCAGTCCATTCTGAAGGAGATCAGCCCCAGGATTTCTTTGGAAGGAATGGTGCTAAAGCTGAAACTCCAGTACTTTGGCCACTTCATGTGAAGAGTTGACTCATTGGAAAAGTCTCTGATGCTGGGAGGGATTGGGGGCAAGAGGAGAAGGGGACGACAGAGGATGAGATGGCTGGATGGCATCACTGACTCAATGGACATGAGTTGAGTGAACTCCGGGAGTTGGTGATGGACAGGGAGTCCTGGCGTGCTGCGGTTCATGGGGTCGCAGAGAGTCAGACACAACTGAGCGACTGATCTGATCTGATCTGATCTTAGTTGATTGAATCCAACTCTCTAATTTAACAGAAGAAGAAACTGGATTCAGAGGGCTTATTGCTCTTAGGTTGCTTAGGTAGTTGGTGGCAGAACAAAAAAGATAATTTTGACATACTGATCCTTTTTCAGTATTCTTTCCATTATGCATGTGTTTATTCTTTAGTCACCATTTATCATGTACCCCTCAAGTTCCTGGTATTGTGCTGAACCTTGAGAACATAAAGGAGAATAACGTATAGAATGTGTTGGAAAGCTTACAGTCTAGTGAAAAACAAATGCATAAACAGATAAATTATTGGTCAGTTTTTTAGAGGCTATAATGGAATGATTTTATGCATATTTATAAAAAATGGTTAAGATAGTGGTCTAATTCAGCTTTGGGGAACCATTAAGGCTTCATAGTGGCAGCATGATATCTGAGTTTAGCCTTGCAGTATGTTTTGAAGATTGCAAGGCATTTATGTGTTTGTATATGTGTGTGTTTAGGAGAGGATTGGTGGTTGGAAGTGGTATTTTAGGTAAAAGAAATAGGCTGTGCAGAAGTGATGGAGGTGTTATATTGTGGCATATTCATGACAGCTTTGATAGCTTGATGTGGTTTGAGTTGTGGGAAGAGGTGAGACCTGAGTATGTAACGCAGCATTTCTTATTCTACTGAAATGCTGTCATGCATTGTCTGGTAGCTGGTGTACTAACAAGAATTAAGTAAGGGGATAAATCAGAGAAGGCAATGGCAACCACTCCAGTACTCTTGCCTGGAAAATCCCATGGGCGAAGGAGCCTGGAAGGCTGCAGTCCATGGGGTCGCTAGGAGTCGGACATGACTGAATGACTTCACTTTCACTTTTCACTTTCATGCATTGGAGAAGGAAATGGCAACCCACTCCAGTGTTCTTGCCTGGAGAATCCCAGGGATGGGGGAGCCTGGTGGGCTGCTCTCTATGGGGTCGCACAGAGTCAGACACGACTGAAGTGACTTAGCAGCAGCAGCAGCAAAAGCAAGGTGATAAATGAACGTCTGTGAACTGGTTTGGGAAACTGCTTACTGTTTATAGCACCGGTCCAGCTTCAAAACAATGGGATGAAAATAAACATTTGGAACCCAAATTGTACAAAGAAACTCCTTATAATGGTTGATTTACACATAGTAGGTGCTGAATAAATACTGACTAAATATTTTTATCCAGTAGTCCAGTTATTACAGAGTTACTTTTGATATGAAGCTTTAGGATAACGTAATAATGTATACAGTTCCATAGAGTACAATAAAACTGTATTGGCAATATTGACATATATTACAATTATGGGTCTTTGGTTATTAATTACCATTACAATCTGATTAATGTTATTTGACTCATTTTCTTGATATTTAATTGAGATAAATTTGATTTTTGATGGTTGCTAATTGGACAAGGGGTATAGTCTGTACTGTTATAACTATGTATCCTTATTTCATTACATTATATCTCCATGTCCAGTTGAAATTATGTGTCATGTAGTTTCCCTGGTAGCTTAGACATAAAGAATCTGCCTGCATTGTGGGAGACCTCGGTTTGATCTCTGGGTTGGGAAGATCCCCTGGAGAAAGGAATGTCTACCCAATCCAGTAGAATGCCTGGAGAATTCCATGGACAGAGGAGCCTGGAGAGCTTTAGTCCATGGGATTGCAGAGTTGGACACAACTGAGTGACTAATGCTTTTTTCTTTCACTCACTCTTTTTACTACCTTTATCTATTCCCTGTTTTTTATTTTGTGGAGATGACTTACAGACTTTTTTTTTTTGGTATGTGTGTGATTAAAAAGTCCCACCATGTGTCTCTTTTCAGCGTAATCTAAATTACATCATCTTTAGAAAGCAGTTTGTTTTCAGTCTACTCCTCTAGACTTGATATCCTAACATAACCATATTTCCACATTCCTTTTTATTTTGTTGATTCCATGATTTATTATATTTCTTCTTGGTTTTTCATGGAGTTTTCACTGGGGCATGTTTATTGTGTTGCTGGGCTTGTTTATTTATTCAGAAAATCTTACAACTTTGTGGTATAATTCTGAATATGATCTGATTATAGATACTTTAGGCTTTGTTTTGTTGAAAAGGATTTCTTATTTACATTCATTAATGTGTATTAATCAGGATCATCCACAATTCAAGAATAAGAATATCTAGACAGGCTAGAGGGAACTGCTCAGAACTTTGCTATTCAAGGGGCAAGGGGAGGTGAGGAGTTGGGCAAAGAGGGTGATGTAAAATGTCAGTGTCAGGGTATAGTAAAAGAAATGTCAGGGGGTCTCTGATAAAATTTTTGCAATTGGTTTTATTTTTTTTAAGGATTTATGCTGTAAGTTTATTTGGAGAAGGCAATGGCAAGCCACTCCAGTACTCTTGCCTGGAGAATCCCATGGACGAAGGAGCCTGGTGGGCTGCAGTCCATTGGGTCGCTAAGAGTTGGACACAACTGAGCGACTTCACTTTCACTTTTCACTTTCATGCATTGGAGAAGGCAATGGCAACCCACTCTAGTGTTCTTGCCTGGAAAATCCCAGGGACGGAGAAGCCTGGTGGGCTGCCTCTATGGGGTCGCACAGAGTTGGGCACGACTGATGTGACTTAGCAGCAGCAGGATGCTGAGTTCAAGAGTTTGATCCTTTTTTCAAAGAGATTGCACCTCTTAAAATGCTCTTCATATCTGCCTCATGGATTATTTTTTAAGCAGTTTGTGTCTTACTATTAACATAAAGGTGCAGCAAATCTAGACCCAAAGTATAAAGTCATCAAAGCTGGTAACCTCCACTTGTTTTCCACTGAAAATGGTGTATTCTTCCCTGAAGCCTCCTCATTGTGCCTCCTACAGACCACAGAGGTTGTAAACCTCTAGATGCTCTGTCCCAAAATAGCCTGTTGGAAGTTCTGTGAAAGGCACAGAAGCTGAAGGTGGAAGCACACCAAGCACTCCTTTCCTCACGACTTTGTTCCCCTGTATTGCAGTTGGTTTTAAAAAACTTAACCAAACTATTGTTTACTTCCGGGTCATCTTTAGGGATTCTGAGTCTTAAAGGATTTGCTTCGTCCCAATGGCTCAGTCAGTAAAGAATCTGCCTGCTTTGCAGAAGACCTGGGTTGGATCCATGGATCAGGAAGATCCCCTAGAGAAGGGAATGGCAACCCACTCCAGTGTTGTTGCATGAACTCCATGGACAGAGGAGCCTGGTGATCTACAGTCTAAGGGTCGCAAAGAGTTGAACACAACTGAGCAACGAACCCTAACACACTTGGTTCCATTAGTTGAGTAACTTTCTTCAAGTAAAATGATAACTGCTCACAAATTCAGTGTTTTAAAGTCTAAGAGGTCTTTTGAGCATAGGAATAATCATTCCTTGAACAAGTCACTGAAGAGAAGTTTCTAGAAATTTCTGTAGCTGTGGCAATCATTTTAGGCAAAGGCATCAGTTATCTTTTGCTACATAACCAACCACTGTAAAGTCTACTTGTTTAAGAAAACAACATTTATTCCTTCTCCTGTTTTGTTGGGCTGGCCTGATTAAGGTTGGAAGGTTGAGGATGGCCTCACTCACTCACATGGTGGGGACTCGTCTGGATGATGTGGGATGATTGAAATGCCTGAGGCCTTTCTCCACGTGGCATCATCCAGCAGGCTATCAGGTCTGGACTTGTTCATAAGATCCTAGAAGGAAAAGAACGCAAACACCGGTGAGCCTTTTTCAAATGTCTGTTGTGTCATGTTTTCTAATATCCCATTGGCCAAAGCAAATCATACAGCAAAGCCCAGATTCTCCCTTCTTGATGGCAGAGACAGCAAAAGGGGCTTGCATAGAGGGCTTAGAGAAGTTTGTGATCATTTTGAAATTGATCTCAGCCAGTTACCATAGAAATTATTCTACATGTTTGTTAAGAGGTTGTAACAGTGAGCAAAACTGTCTATAGCTTCAAAAATTACTACATTCATGCAGTATTTGCCACAAGCTAAGTCTATAAAACTTAAAAAAGAAACAAAACAGCTATCAATTTATAAGGCATATAAAATTTATCCCAATTTTAAATTCTTCTGAATTTAAGAAAGAAGAAAATCCACTAACATTTCTATATTGCTTTTCATTTTCATTCACATCTTTTAAAAAAATATTTCAAGCCTCTTGGAGAAGTATTAGATCATTATCCTCATTTCATAGGTGTAGACTGATGCCTATACATGTTAAGAATCTTACTCGGAATCACTTAACTAGTAAGAAAGGTGGGTTTTGCACTTATTTCTTTTGGTAACCTTGCCTCCAAGCTGTACCCAGGAGTCCCTGGGGGTGCCCCATTGATCATTTAATGCAGCAAAGGACAAATAAAAGTAGTTAGTAGTCATCTCTGTAAGTTTAAGCCATACCATGTATGTATGTATGTATGTATGTGTATATATATATATATATATATATATATATATATCATGCTTTCATTCCATGAAAAGTCTGAAAATCTATTTTTTTAAGGAAAAAAATATATATAAATGATACTCTCATCAACAACTTAGTGAATTCATTTTCTGTCTGTTTCATTTCTGCAGACTGTTAATATATATTCAGTTATTTCCACATTAAACTTATATGTTTACTGAATTTCACAAATTTTTCTGGATCATAAATATTAACAGTTCCTATATCCATTTTACCGTAAGAAACTGGTTTATCTTATATATACACATATACTGAAATTATGCATATATATGTATGTATGTATGCATATATGTCCATATGTGTAAATAAATATCACCTTATGTCTATTATTTCACTCTGCACAGACATGGTTTTCCAATAGAACTTGTAGACATTCCATGCATTCAATGTATAGCCCCAGAGACAAGCAGGTTCCCAAAGATTTTTAAGTGAGAGATCAACATTCCTTAAGCCTGTACTTTCACACAGTATAATACCTTACATACTTGATGGGAGGTTCAGATGAGGTAATATAGGTAAAAATCATTTGTAAATGCTTAAAAGCTATAGAAACATGAGCTATTAATACGAACTTGCCTTAAGGAAATATCATTAAGAGGAGCCAACATAATTATTTTAAATTCTTAATTACTGGATTTACACAAATTCAAGGATTTTTGGAACCGCTCTCTGTACTTTTCCTATTTCTTTAGGCTCACTGACAAGAAATATCCCAGGTCTGGGAATAATCATAACTGCTTGTGACTGTACAGAACTAGGGACTTAGTCTAGCAGTGAAATTTTATGGATAACTTCTCTTCCCCATCACTGGGCCTCATCCCCCAAAAGAAATGGAGAGGGCCTGCAGAATCTCCTCAGGGGTCTGTTTGAGAGGCAATTAACATTCCTACCTGACCACTCTTCCCTTCACATTGAGCAGTACTTAGACCTGTCCTCACCCTTGGTCTGGATTCTTGTAGTGAGTCCTAATTATATTCATGGCCTGCCTTTCAGGCTGAAGTAAACTTTATAGCCAATTTATGGGCTATTTTCAAAGAAATTTCATAGTGTTTTACAGGGACTTTATTTACTTTCAGAAGACTTCAACATATTCATTATAAAGAACCATATAGGTTAGCTTTTCTACTCTTTTCCTTCACACTACAGCCTCTACAGGAAATTACCTTGCAGGCAGAGGCTTCACGCAATGAAAAGATGTCTCCTTATTCAGTGGAAGTAATTTCTGTCTTATGTGTTACTTTGACTGTCATAACATTCTCAAGCATGAACTTCACTCTCTTGATTAATATTTATAACCTTCTCTTTAGGCACCTGTAATGTCATTGCCTGTGGGGATGGGAAGCTTAGTACATGGCAGGTGGAAGAGTTGATACAGTTAATAGTTAAAGAGACTGGGGTCGTCAAAAGGTCCCACTGTCAAAGGAGGCCCTGGGACTAGTTCTGGCTGCTCTTAAGTATTCCTAATTGGAGGTGGCATGACCCACTGGACTCGGGGCAGGAGATCCCAGCCCTTTGCTGCTATGTTTGCTTGCTGCTGGTTTTCTCTATGACTTTGGGCAATTCCCTTATGTTTGAAACCTTTATTTCTGCAACTGTAACATGAAAAGTACCTAGATGGGGCTTTTATCAATAGGACAAATGGTGTGTCTGCGTAGCCACTCTCAAGGCCTCCTGCTCTCAGAAAGGTTAAGGCTAGAGTGTTTTCCTCCCCCTGGAGTGAAGAGATTTCCTGGAGCAGTGTAGAATTACAGGCTCTGGAAAGACATGTCTGTTTCTATCACTCCGTGGGTTCTTAGATACTGCTCACTTTGGGAGTGACACAACTATGTCACATACCTCTAGTAGATCATGATGCAAGATCTGGGCAAACTTAAAGATTAAGGAAACACAAGGGGATGGAGTGCCTATTGGATAGATAACTGCTCATGAGTCATTTGTGTAAACTTTTCTAATCTTTGTCATTGACATAGCGGGTGATATTCCCAGGTGACTCAGTGGTAAAGAAAGTAAGTGAAAGTGAAGTTGCTCAGTTGTGTCTGACTCTTTGTGACCCTATGGACTGTAACCTGCACCAGGTTTCTTCATCCATGGGATTTTCCAGGCAAGGGTACCAGAGTGGGTTGACATTTCCTTCTCCAGGGGATTGTCCCGACCCAGGGATCGAACCCAGGTATTCTGCCCTGCAGGCAGAAACTTTACCCTCTAAGCCACCCACCTGCTAATGTAGGAGACATGGGCTCAATCCCTAGGTTGGGAAGATTTTCCTGGAGAAGAAATGGCAACCCACTCTAGTATTCTTGGCTGGGAAATCCCATGGACAGAGGAGCTTGGTGGGCTACAAGTCCATGGAGTCGCAAAGAGTTGGACATGACTTAGTGACTAAGCAACAACAACAGTTTGATAAATCACCTTGTTTTTGTGTTCATTTTCATTATTCATTAGTTAGTTAATCCATAGTTACTCAGTCAGCACATATTCTTGGAGAACCCAGTATGTCTGAGACACCATAGAATGTAATCCTAATTTGGGGGTTCAGGTCTAATGCTCCATGAATTTTTTTTCTGATACTCTCAGTTGCAGATAATCTTTTTTTGCTCTGATTTTCTGCTTTCTAACTTTAGTACTTACTATATAATGATACATATTAATGTTATTTGTGTACATATTTCTTTCCAATACATAATTCTTATATATAATTAAACACCTGAACTGCCTAGTACATCCTCTTGTTCTTCACAGATAAATATGTAATGGGAAACATAGGAAAACAGAAATAGTATAAAACAATATATAATGTTATATGGGGATATGGTGCTACATGTAATATTAATAAGTGCTCAGGGAATTAAGGTGAATTGATGAGCAGAGAAATAGTTGGAAGAAGTTAAGGTGGTAACAGTCAGAGATGGGGCAAAGGCAATCCAAGTTGAGGAAAGGCATTAACAACTGACCCGTGTATAGAAACCATACATCTTTGGGGAGTCAGGGGACATGATAGACAGTAGCCCCTACAGGATAGGACGTTGCAGTTGCCAAGCTAAGGCAATTAGATTCTTCTGAGAGCAAAGGCTATACTACTCAAATATTTAAGATCAGAGAGGTGTTTTAGAAAGATTCCTCAGGTATGGTATCCAAGGTAGTGAGACCATCTAGAACCAGGGGGAATTAGACAAATTAGTTATGAGTACAGGAGTGTGTGAGAGTATGTGAGCACCTGGGCACAGATGTAAAGGCATGAGGCAGTGAGACTAGAGCAGAGAAGTGGACTCCACAGAGCATGAAGCAGGGATCATCAATAGGACAATTGTGATTGAGGATAAAGAAAAGGATGCAATAAAAACTAACTACAAAGTCTTGAGTTTGAAAACAGTCATACCATTTATAAAAATTTATAAAAATCAGAAAATAATTTTAGAGGGAAAATAATGCATTCAGCTTTATACATTTCAGCTTGAGAAACGCATTAGACTGTGTGGATGCAGAGATCATGGGAGTTAAGCAGCTTGTTCAAAGCTCAGGACTGGAGCTTAGGAGGGAGGTCAAGGGTTAGGAAATGTAGATGCAATAGAGTTGTCTACTCAGGAAACAGTCTCAGTCTTTTCTGTCTCCTGGGAAATATTTTATTAGTGCAAGTTACCAAATTAGTTTATATTTGATTAAATATAGAATAACTTGAAAGGCTTTAAGCCAGTTACAGTTTGGATCCCTCAGTTAATTAGTATTTTGTACTTGCTGACTTCTCAGGTTCCTTAAAATTATCAGAAATCTATGTTTCTCTAAGTAAGATGGAAAAAAAAAAAACCTGCTTAGATAAATACACTAATCCTTGGAATGTTGAAAGTCCATTACAGCAAACATCTGCCCGCCACCCCCCCGCCCTGCTGCCATGTTTCCTCATTAATTCATCCAGCGCTGAGAAGTGATTGCTGAGCCTTGAGAAAGGGCACTTTTGGTTTCAGCTTCTGTAGCTTCTTAATCTGCTTCTCCCCTCCCAACCTAGGAGAGCTCAAGCCATGCATCTTTCCAAGCGTGGAGGGAAGAAGTCAGCTCTCCCAGCTCCATCAGTTTTCAGAGGTGCTGGACTGATGCCTGGTCGCCCCTGGAGAATTGTGCGGCCGCCAGTGCAGCTGCGTTCCTAGTTACATGGTGACCAAGAAAAGTCCCTTTCTATGCACTGATTTCTTAGCCCGTAGACACTGAGGCACCAGGATGTTATGGGGATTGGGAGGCCCTCTTCCCTATAAATATATCCTCCTCAGAGTTGCCCCTCCTTGTGCTAGTCCAGCCTCCAGTTTACACCATAACACAGCAAAGAGACAGCAGCTGTCCTTTCTCTTTTCAAGAGAGAGACACTCACCCTGGCTGAAGTGCAGAGAAAGGAAGGAGGATAGGATAGTAGAGAAGGGCCTTCTTTTGGTGACAGAGCCTTCAGTGGCAGAGCCCTGGATTAGGACACAACAGGATGTCTACTCCTTCTGGCTGTGAGATACTTGACAAATCACTCTACCACTCTATCTCCATTTCCTCTTCACAAAATGAGCAACTCTAACTAGATGATCTCTAAAGCCTATTTCCTCTCCTAATACTGTAGTTTTTAAAAATTTTATGGGATGAAAGAAAATAAGCATTCCAAGTTAGTCTTGTCATAATCCCACTGGAGCACTGGGCAATGCCTATTCCACAGATAAACACTTCTTTATGCTTTTTAAAGTACTTTGGGCAGAAGCGAGTAAAGAAAAAATAAAGTTCAGAGGATGAAGTTGATCCTGATGATTCTATTAAATTCAGGGAACTACAGCCTTGGAGTAGTGTTCATAAACTGGCCAGAACTTGAATTCTGGGGAGGTAACCACTTCCAGGCTGAATTTCTGATTTATACTGGCGTTGAACAAGCAAGGGCTCACAGCATGAAGGACTGTGATACAGCAAGGAGGTAAACTGGCTTTGGATTAAACTGCTCCATCTAGCTTTGCTTCTGGTTGTTAGGGGGTGTGCTGTCAGTTACCACTGTGAGGGAGCAGTGGGGTCTGTGTAGATACTTGGCAAAGGATGGCATCTATAGGGTCATGTGTGTTGTTTGTGCTAAAATTCCATAATATCCCCAGGCAATTTAATTCTGTGGTAGAACCAACTTGAATAATTAAACAAAGTGAAGATTTGACAACACTGTACTTGTGGTACAACACAGCTGTGATTCTGTGAGCTCAGCGGAGAGAAGGAGTTGGGGGCATCTGTCACAGCAAAAGGATGCTTTGTAACAGACAACAATTTAGCAGACATCCAAAGTCCTACAGAACAGAGGCTACAAAGAATATGGTCTCTCGGGAGTGAAAGGGTTGTGGTGTCTGTTTGGGGAATGTTAAAGGGATAGTTGATGGTGTTTGCTGGGTCACCAGCATCTTTTGAAATGAAACTGTGCCAGAGGAGAGTCAATACACCTTCTTTTCCTTTTATAAACACTTTTACAGACTTGTTTATAGATGATCAGTAAGTAAACTGCTGCAGGGAGGAAAGATCACTCTTTGGAACAACTAAAAGTTTGATACCTTTTTTGTGTACCTGTGATAATCCTAAAGATAGGGAAGACTACAGACTGAAGTTTGTACCTATGAAACGAGTTCTTCCCTGCTGCCTTTTCTTGTTGGGTAAGGCTTTTTAAAAAATAAAAATTTCTTAAGTAACTAATTTTTCTGATGCTCGACCATGAGATGGTTATCCCCAAAGGATTCTCTTTTATCTTATCCTGAATGTGATGGCTCTTTGTGTTCCCAAAGAGTACAGGGGATGCTTCCCAATAGGTGTTTGCTCCCCAGTCACATTCATTCCTACAGACCCATTTGTACAAGTGAGAACTGGAGCATGTTAAGCATCAGAATAAGTCTACTGCTTGGTATTTCCACAGAGCAGAAATGATCTTGGAGCTTAATGTTAATACCTTTGAACTGTGGGGTTCAGTTTCATAAATAGATCTGCATATGAGTCTAAAAAGCAGTCATGTTATTTGTGTATTTTGACATCAAAAATCTCCAAGAATAATTTACTGTCATACTTTTGTTTTGTGATTAACATAACTGCAATGACAGTTTTTTCAAAAAATCAATCTACTTTAGAATTCAACTTTTTCTCACTTTTAGCATGGGCAATGCATATAGTTTGAGATCACAATAAAATGAAATGACGTATTTCAGATTTTATGGAAGATATGTGAAAACAAATGTTAAGTATTGATTTTTTAAAAGCTCTCTAAAGTCTTTGTATCTGAGCTGTCATGGCATTGATTTTTTTCTCCTTCTGTTTCTCTTTGTTTTTCCCTTCTTGACTCCCTGACTCCTCTTTTGGAGACATTCTCCCGTTTATGGAATGAGGTTCCAGTGTGAGTCCACGTTCTGTTCCTTGCACAGTTTCTTTACTGTGCAGTGTCATCCTCCTGGTTTGGTGACTGCAGCACCATCCAAACATCTGTCCATCTCTCTAATTCCTGCTCCATCAGACTTCTGGCCTCTGCTGCATAACAGCTGCCTGACAGTTCAGTCTACACAGTCCAAATTGTTTTCCACAGAAAGTTCTTCACTTTACTCAGTTCCTGTAGTTGGCTGCCCTTCTTAGAATGCTTAGCTGTTCTCACTTGGTGGATCCAGAACTCTAGCCTTTTTGTGCCTCTGACAGCACCCTCCCATTCTTAGTTCTCTCACACCTAGATATTTTTACTTGGTTTCCTGGTCTGAGCTTTCTCAACTCTTATCACTGCAAAATGTTTCATAACAAAAATTTCTCTTCTCTCTGTTATATTTGCGCCCACCTGCTTCAGAATCTTTCATCAGTTGTTTCTCATCTTTACCTTGATCTTTGATTTATCCATACATAATTTTCAGGGCAAAGCTCCCAGATTCCCACTACTTAAATATCTTGATTGTGCTGCTTGTATCTTTTCTATAAAGCCTTACCTACTGTTGGACACATTCCTTCCACAGGTTTACTTCCAAATGTGTTAAACATCTTTTTCTCTGTTCCGGAATGTACTCCTTTTTCTTTGCCAAACCAGCACCTAGGCTGGGTAGTGGTTTAGAGCCTGGGTGCTGGGGCCAGATTGCCTGGGTTCCAGTTCAATCTCTGCCATATACTAGCTAATCTATGTTGTAGAGGACACTTAATCTCTTTCAGCTCCTGTTTCTTCATATATAACATGGGAATAATAACAACAGGCCTTACTTAATAAGGCTGCCGTGAGGAGTTTATGCACATGAAGTGCTTAGTGTTAAGCAGTGCTTAACAGGGTGAGCACTGCTTATGTATTCACTCTTATCATTCACCCCCATTCAGTGTTTCACTGCACATTATAGTCTAAGGTTGCATATGTCTCCCTAATCAATTTTGTTTTCATCCTCTGAGGATCTCAGAGTGGCTCAACAAATATTTGTTGAAATAATCTAGACAGTGTTGGGAGACAGCTGAATTCCTTGGATTTGGAACTTGACTTTTAGTTGTCTGAGAACAGAACAGTCATATGTCACTATCATATGTAATATGACATATAGTATACATTTAATCTTCAATTTTCAAAAGCATATAAATATATACATAAATTATATACATATGGTGGTGGTGGTTTAGATGCTAAGTTGCCCCTGTAAGAGGGTCTGATGTATGGTAAATGCTCAAAATATATTGTTTTAAATGTTCGAATAAATGAAGTGAATTGTCAGATTTCTCCAGATTTAACTTAGGAACCTCTTAGGTCACAATGAAATAATACATTTTTAAGCTAAAAATAATTTTTATTAGTAATAATAGTATATATAATATAGACAGACATTATATATATATTATATGCATATGTACAAAATGTAGTATATGTGATTATGTATATATATTATAAAACTATATATATATAGTGGCTCAGTCTGTAAAGAATCAGCCTGCAACGCAGGAGTCCCAAGTTTGATCCCTGAGTCAGGAAGATCCACAGGAGAAGGAAATGACTACCTGCTCCAGTATTTTTGCCTGGGAAAACCCATGGAGAGAGGAGCCTGGTGGGCTACAGTCCATGGGGTTGCAAAGAGTCAGACACAACTTAGCAACTAAACCACCACCACATGTATATAATTTATGTATATATTTACATATATATATTTATATACTTTTGAAAATTGAAAAAAAGATTACATATACATAATCCCATAACCAAAAATATCTAGGGTATAATTTTTTCAGATATTTTCCTGTGCATGGAAATGTAGATTTTTAAAACTAAAATTGAATCATACTGTATTTAATATTTTATAAACTCTATGACTTTATTTAAAACTGTAGTGTGAACTAGATGTCTACTATATAATGAGCACCAAAAGTGGATTAATCAGGCCATCCAGCTTTTTTCTCTTTTGCCTTTACATTTACCCTTTTAGTCCCACTTTCTTACCCTTATGGTGCCTACTTCGAAATAGTGTAATTTAAAATGCAATTTCCAAGGCATAGGGAGGTGAGGGTAGGTCTAACTTATACTAGAACATAATTAGCATTTCAGAAAATACACTTAATAGCTTTGTTTTACTCTACAACTTTGATTTTCCTTTTACAATTATTTTTTAATTATTTTATTTTACATGAATCTATAGCTGAAATTCCCCATTGATTTTAGAACAAACACTGAAATTAGAGATTTAATAATAAAGCATAAATGTGATACACACCTAGATAGATATTTTCAAGGAGATCAAAAGCATTTTTTCTTTTTTCTATTCAACATCTATACAGTTCAGCTATATTGGGGGCCTCACCACTAGCTCTCTCTCCCTCTCAGTAAGTATCAAGAAAGACCGAGGACACTGTTCTTCCAAATTCCGTTTTTGTTTACAGAGAACTCTCCATTTTAAAGTATAATGTCAAAATGGCTAAGCAGAAGGGCACCAAAATTGACAGAAAAATGACTATGATTTAACCAAGAAGCCACATTTACACTGTAAATGAGATAAAGTAATAGAAAATGTGCTGGATCAAGATGATAGTTTGGGCCACGCTAATGAAATCCTCGGATGATAACTCCTTCAGTGAGCGTGCTCCTTTGCCTGGCCTTGTGAGTCGGATCTGGGGGAGCCACAGCTCTGTGCTGGGAACCAGGAAGTGTCAAGTTGTCCGTAAGCTATCTTTGCCTTCACAAATATTTACCAGCCACCACCCTCTTCTCTTCATTGCTACAGAAGTGAAAAAAACAAGGGGAAAAACAATTGAGAAAGGAACATGATTTCAGGTTTATGAGGTATGAGAGAGAAGGAATTATCCTATTAAGGGACTAGTTAATGGGACTTTTTAAAAAAGCAGTAAGATTTTTGACTCTCCTGATTCTCTCAAACAACATAGCAAGTAAATGTTTAACAGAAACTCAAGGTGTAAGGAATAAATCTTAGGTAAAATCTATAAGTGAAATGTACATAAATATCTGATTTACAAGTTTAGCTGAGTTTCTAGTCTGGAGGCTAAAAGAATAGAAGGAGGGGGAAAAGTAATAATATACATTATATTAAGACTTATCAATGTAATGAGTTATGATAGATATAAGTAATATTCAATGAAATATCAAAGGTAAACAATCTTGCAGAAACAGACAATTTTTATAAGATCCCTATACTAAACTATGCCTTTAAACAAAAATTAAGTGTATATACCAATCAGAGTGCCCTTGTAAGACTTTGAATTATTGTTTGTGGCATGTTTTCTTAGTCCATTGGTTAATATTATGCTCAAGTCAGAGGTATTTATAATTCCAAAGGTTTTGTAAAATGAGTTTTTGGTAATGTCTCTATAGCTGCTGGTGGAAAAGTACATTTTTGTGACATTAAATTTTATTTTCTTAGAGTTTGTCTTCTAAATATGTAATGTCTGAAGAAAATGACAATCTGAAAGGACAGTGCTGCTTCAGCTGGTCAGTTTCATTTCTCCCTCCCTTTAAATCTGTCTTTCACTTAGGAAACACCAGCAGAATGGACTGACTTCAAAAGTGTTTATTTACTTTATAAAGAAACTGATTTTCCAACAGACTTCCGATACATCAAAAGGTCCTCGGGAATCAAACCTTATCTCTCTTTTTTCTTTCTCCCTGCCCTACTCTGTTTGGTAAAACTTGTAAATTGTTTCATTGACCTTGAACATTTTGTTCACATCCTTTGAAGAAAGGCAGAGATACAAAATAATGTTTTTGAAAGTACTGTGTTACAAAAGAAAGAGTGCCTGTTAGCCCATGTCCTGGATAATAATACTTCTTAGGCTTCTAATTTGGGAACGCACAAATAACCAGAATATTAAATCTAGGTACAGTTTTAATGAAAACTTCAAAATCCTTTGATTTACTAGAAATAAAAGAGATTTTAGAGACCACTAAGTTCTGCTCTGAACCAAAACAAAATATCAGACATTTTTTCTTATTATAAACATAATATAGATGTTTAGTGCAAAGATTTGTGAAAAATAACAAATTTATGTGTACTCTGTCTAGCTTAAAATATAAGACATTATCCTGATCAGTATGTGGTTTAGTATTGTGTGTTTTTTCAACTTGATGTAAACAGGGATCATAATTAAGTGCCACTGGAGAAGGAAATGGCAACCCACTCCAGTGTTCTTGCCTGGAGAATCCCAGGGACAGGGGAGCCTGGTGGGCTGCCGTCTCTGGGGTCGCACAGAGTCGGACACGACTGAAGTGACTTAGCAGCAGCAGCAGCAGTGTTCAGCGTTCTTGCCTGGAGAATCCCAGGGACGGGGGAGCCTGGTGGGCTGCCGTCTCTGGGGTCGCACAGAGTCGGACACGACTGAAGTGACTTAGCAGCAGCAGCAGCGGCAGCAGTGTTTTAAGTTCTGATTGTTCCATACCTTGCCAGCACTTGATGTTGATGAACTTTAAAATTTTGCTTTTCCGGTATATGGAAATGGTATTTGTGATATTATTTTGCATTTCCATGATAATTAACAAGATCTTTTTGTACTTTTTGGATACATTCCTATTTTCTTTTCAATGATGCCTATTTTTCTGTTGGGTTATTTATATTCTTAAAATATATAGAAAATTTTCATGAATTTTGCATAAAAATTCTTTGTCAATTATGTTTTACAAGTATATTTTCTCAGACTTATATTTTCGTATCCTTTGTCATACATATTATGGGGGTCTTATCTAAAATCCTCAAAGTAAATTAACTTAGTATGGAAAATTATTATATATTTACATAAACACATAGCCATCACCTAGATCAACATATAAAACATCTCCAGAACTGCAGTAGAATCCCTTTATACCTTGTCTCTAGTTAATGTTACTGCATTTCTCATGCTCAGGCTTCCCTGGTGGCTCATACGTAAAGAATTTGACTGCAGTGAGGGAGACCTGGGTTCGATTCCTGGGTTGGGAAGCTCCTCTGGAGAAGGGAATGGCAACTCACTCTACTATTCTGGAAAATCCCATGGACAGAGGAGCCTGGCAGGCTACAGTCCATGGGGTTGCAAAGAGACAGACATGACTGAGCGACTATCCCTTTCACTTTTGGCCAATGTTCACAGTATTCTCTTCTCTACCACTCTGGATCGATTTTTCCTGTTTTGAAATCTTAATGAATGAAATTATGTAGTATGTTTTGTACAATTCAACAGTCATATACTTGTATCATACAATAATCATATAAAACATATTATTTTATAACTGGCTTCCTTCACCCCGTATTCTATGAGCAAGACATTGTATGTAAAAATATTGTTCTTTTTCATTGCTATGTACCATTCTACTATGTGACCATTTTACAATTTTCCATTCTACAGTTGATGCACATATGGGTTCTTGTGTTAGTCTATTAAACGTTTCTGCTATAAGCATTCCTGTACTTACCCTTTGATAGACAGTAGCCCTTACTATCCTTGGATTTATAGCCATGAGTGGAACTTTGGGACATGTTGTATGTATGCTTGGCTTTAGTAGATATAGCCAGAATGTTTGTCAAACTGGTTACATTGATATTTACTTGGAATAACAGTATGTGAGTTTCAGCTGCTTTATGTCCTCATCAATATTTGGTATGGTCATTCCTTGAATTTTAGTCATATTTTATCAGATTGGTCTGTATGCAATCATCTTCTCATAGGTTTAATCTAGTAGATTCTCATTTTTCTCTTTAATTTTCATTATCTTGGTGACCAATGATGTTGAAAAACTTTTTGTAGGCTTCATGACTATTCATAAATTTCTTTTTATGAAGTGCTTCTGTCTGTTGTTGTTTTTTTTTTTTGGATTGTCAGTCTTTCTGATTTTGATTCATATTTCTTTATATATTATGGATTCAAGTCCACAATTATTAGACATGTAGTTTCTTCTTCTGGTTTATTACTTACCCTTTTATCTCTACGTGTTATCTTTTGATAAACAGAAATTCTTAGTTTTAATAAAGTCTAATTTATAAATTTTTTTATGGTTGATGCTTTTTAATGAAATCCAATTTGTAAATTTTTAAAAGTTATAATATTTAACATTTGGTGTCAATATTGACATGATTGTAAAATTTTGTTCAGAGCTAAGCTAAACAGTATACTTTAAATACATTTCCTTTTTGTACAATCTTTTTTTTTTTTTTTTGCTGATTTTTTTTGTGTGTGTGTACCTATTACTAATTAAGCCTCAGACTTCTCAACAAAGCTGTAAAATTTATTTCAGTATGTTCAATTTAAGTAATATGTATATTTCACTTTTTCTTTTAAAAATCTTCCCTTTTAGCCTAATTTCTAAATCTCCATCCTAAGCAGAGATTGTCTGCTAACCAAGTTAATCTACAATGGGCATGTAGAAAGAGAAGTTAACCTCTGATGTTTTAATTCACTGAGATTTTGGGACGGGTTGTGTATTACTGCAGCATAACTTACCCTGTACTGACTGTCAACAGTATTCCTTTGCTGAAAATAACTGCTTTGTTGCAAGCTGAACTTCAGCCATCCCATGCTTTGCCTCTGCTATCAATCTAGGAAGTCCTTTGATCTCTTCATTTTCTTGCATCCTTATTTTTTGGAATCTCAAGTCTTTTTCTTATTTTACTCCATTGTTTTGGTGGCACATATTCTTCAGTAGCTTCCTTATAAAAACTCATGGAAAATAAAGTTTTTGAGACCCTAATGTTGAAATATGTCACACTAGATATGATTTATAACTTGGCTGAATTCAGGTATTTATGTTAACAATGTTTCCCCTTCAAAATTTAGGAGACAGTTCTTTAATTACTTGCTGACAATGATATTATTTGAAGTCCATTGACATTTTAACATACCTGTTTTCCTTTCTAGAAGTTTTCAGAATCTTCTCTTTGTCTTGAGTGCTCTGAAATTTCAGAGTGATATGCCTTGGTATACCTTTGTGCTTTGTCATTGAATCTGGAAACCCATGTACATTAGTTCTGGAAGTTTTCTTATATTGTTTCTTTAGTAATGTTTTCCCTACCATTTTCTCTGCACTCTCTTTAGAATTCCTGTTATTCAGATCCTATCTTCTAATTAATTTTATCTTTTCTCTACCATTTTCAAACCCTTTATCTTTCTCTTCTTTATTTTTTGAATATTTTCTCAATTTTATCCTCCAACCTTTCTATTGGTTTTGCTTTTCATATATATTTTAAAATTTCCAAATCTCTTTTATGTTCTCTGAAGGTTGTTGTTCTCCCTTCCTTCCTTCCCTATTTTTTCCTTCCTTCCTTCTTTCTTTCCTCCTCCTTCTCTCTCTCTCTCTATTTTTAATCCTTTTATTGTTCTTCTGCTCCCTGCATTTTTTCCCTGTGTGCTTTTATTTTGCTATTGTTAGAGATTTTAGTCAAATGTCTAAGAATCCTTGACTCTTCATTCGTATTATGAATGAGTCACTAAAAAGCTAACTGGAATGACTGGAACATGGGGTTCACCATGATAATTTTTGTTGTTGAATTCTGGTAGGTTCTATACAGCACATTTATTTAAGAAAATTTATTTCAATTACTAGTTGGCTAAGATGAAATAAAAAGTAAGAATGGATTTTGTATTTAAACAATGCTTTCTTAGCATCTATTGAAATCATCAGGTACTCTTTAACCTTTAATTTGTTAATGTAGTTTCCGAATGGTAGGGTTTCTAACAGTAGTGTTTCAGAATGGCCTTGTTGTCTTTCTTCAAGGAGAAGCTAAAAGTTTCTCCTTTTTAAGGAAGGGGAAACTGGAGTGGGAAGGCTGACAGTGCTGTCCACGCTGCCAGTGTTAGGTCTGGGTTTGCCCTCTCTTTGCTCTATGCAATGCAGAAGTTAAGATTTTACTTTTCAAAACAAGGATTTGACGTAGGAAGACTGTAGCATATATTAAGGAGTCAACTAAGTTTGTTGTTATTCTTAGACTTTCTGTGTTTAATATAGTTTTTGCTTTATCAAAGCCCAAGTGGAATTAAATCTCCTTACTAGCAATGACATCTAAGGTATTTGGTTTGACATCATTTTAGGGGTAAGAAAATGTATTTATAAAATGTTTTTTCAATGAGCTCTTCATCTGTGGTTTAGCTACTTTCCTTACCACAGCATAGCTTTCCACCTACTCTTTATCGTCACATGGCAATCAAAAGACCAACACTCTTTTTCCTTCTGCAATATTTTACTCTTGCGCATACTTCCCCAAAGAAGAAGGAAGAGTGAGGCCTGTTCTAATCATTAGCATCAGTTGCAAAAGAGTGTCTGAGTTCCCTGAAATGCCAAAGAATATTTAGCTAGGATTTTTCCTTAAGCTAAGAAATTTTATGCAGAAGTCTTAGAAATTATTGGTATATTGAAAAAATGAAAAGCAGCCTAAAGGTATCATGGAAGAGACTTAGGTCTGGGAACCAAGCCAGGAAGTATTAGTTAGGGTCACTTCTCACTCACTAGCAAGTCACTAGCCTCTCTGAGCCCTTGTTTCTTTGTACATAAAATAAGAAGGCTTGACTTCCCTAGATTGTCTCTGTGGTCTTTTGGGACTCTAACATTCTTTTGTACTCAAAACAATAGCAACTCTAGGAAATAGTAAAGGGACTTGTGCAGTTTGTTGCTTAATTAATGTAAACTTCATTAATGTTATAATATTTCAGAATTAAATATTTTTTTCCTTTTTGTTATGAACACATTTGTTTTTAAATATATGAAATAGAAGTCTTCCTGGGGAACTATAAAATATCCCCAGAGTAGGCAGAGTAATATCCCCAACCTAAGATGTCCCATGTCCTAATCCCTGAAATTTGTTAATGTGTTACCTTCCATGACAAAAAGACTTTGTAGATACGATTACATTAAGGATTTATGTAGAGGTGGAGAGGTTATCCTGGATTACCCAGGTGCATAAATCTAATCACAAGGGTCCTTATATGTTAAAGAGGGAATTCATAGAATTCATAGAATGTTGGATCTGGAGTGCACCATAAATATAATCTAATGAAGTCTAGCACTCTCTTTTCACAAGAGAAGAAATTGTAACCCTTTGAGATTAAAACTGTGAGTTTCTCCATAATCATCAAGCTAAATTCCACGACACTATAGTCTTTCCAACTGAAAGTGCTAGGACATGAAACTGCTTAATAAATACCTTAGTGGGAACTATGAAGGAGTATGAAATTCAAATGCATCCTGTATGAGTCAACTCATTCTCGCTTGAGAAGCAGCTTAACAGAGTGCATCTGATCTAGGATGTGTATCGAGATTGCCTTTATGCAAATCCCATCTCTAGTATTTCCCAGCAGTGTGACCCTTGACAAATTATTTAACCTTTCTATGCTTTTATTTGCTTCTCTGTAAAATGCAGAAGGTAATACCATTAACTCATAGGGTTGTGAAAAAGTGAAAGTTAGTTGTTCAGTCGTATCCAGCTCTTTGCGACCCCATGGACAGTAGCCTATCAGGCTCCTCTATCTATGGAATTCTCCAGGCAAGAATACTGGAGTGGGTAGCCATTGCCTTCTCCAGGGGATCGTCCCAACCCAGGGATCGAACCCAGGTTTCTGCATCGCAAGCAGATTCTTTACTGTCTAGGTTGTGGAAAGAGTTAAATATATTAATAACTGTAAGGCCTGTAGAACAAGGCCTGGACCATATTTAACACTAAATAATTATGAGAAATTACTGTTATGAGCAGCAGGCTTTATAATAAAGACATGCTATTTCAGTTAAAACAAAAAAACGTATTTCTTAACATTTAAAAAATTTTAATTATTAATACTAATATTTGTTCCTGCTGTGGTTATTAGCTACCTCCTGTGGTGAAGGGATGAACACATAACCCTGAAACAAGGGCCGAATGTTCTGGTAAGGCTGAAAGTCTTGTCTTCTTCCATGCCCCCAGACATTTTGTAGACAGCACATGACTGTCATGAGTGCTCTTGCTAATTAAAGTCTCATTAATACCAAAGAAATGTACAGTGACTGATTCTATATTGTCGTTTCTGCAAGCTGCATTGTTTGAAGAACAAAGCAGCTGATGTTCTGTTTCGTTTCTTTCATAATGCTGAGCGTGGGTATCTGATAGAATTGCTTAGGTTGGCAAACTTTGTGAGCAGAAGTGCTAGATTTGTATACATCTTCAAGAATGAGGCAGCTCAAAGCTAAAGTGAGCTGGGAAAGAAACAGGAAGTGAAAAAGTAGAACGGAAAGACATAGGTAGATAGAGGAAGAAAAAAGAGGAAGGAAGAAAGGAGCCATGAAAGGACATGAAAGATAAATGAAAACACTTAAATGGAGAAAAGAGTTTTAAGAGACAAACAGGAGACTGTTTTATATGAAGTGTCTCTGATGCCTAAACCTGTCTTCTCAATCTTGAATGTCCATTAGAATCACCTGGAGGACTTGTTAAACTAGTTTGCTGGATCCCATTGGCAGATTCTGATCCAAGAGCTCAAAGTGGAGCCCAGTAATGCAGATTCTAACAAGCCCAAAGGTGGTGCTGATGCTGTTTGTCTGTGGACACAGAACCTTTGCGTTAAACAGTATTTACAAAAAATAAATAGCTTTTAGTGCATTTTTAAGCTATATTTTATATATAGTAAATAGCACAGATATTGATGTTCTTGGTTTCCTAATGTAAATTGCACCCTGCTGCTGCTGCTGCTAAGTCGCTTCAGTCATGTCCGACTCTGTGCGACCCCATAGATGGCAGCCCACCAGGCTCCGCCATCCCTGGGATTTTCCAGGCAAGAACACTGGAGTGGGTTGCCATTTCCTTCTCCAGTGCATAAAAGTGAAAAGTGAAAGTAAAGTCGCTCAGTCGTGTCCGACTCTTAGCGACCCCATGGACTGCAGCCTACCAGGCTCCTCCATCCATGGGATTTTCCAGGCAAGAGTACTGGAATGTGTTGCCATTGCCTTCTCTGAAGTTGCACACTACTAGGTCATAAAAAGATCTATCTTTTCCCATATACTGTCTCTTCAAAGATACCAGTAGATTTTTTTTTTTTTTTTGAATGAAGTCCTAGTGGCCCGACGTTGTTTTCCATCAGAATGATATAATGAACTTCAGTAGGGTTTTTAGCTTTTTAAAGAACAACATGTATATCTATAATCTGGAATTGAATGCCAAAAAACTAGAAATACCTATATTACTATGATTACACCTGGAATTCTCCTGGTCTCATATAAACTATAGCCCATTTTCTATCACTTATTTGTGATCCCATTTGAAAGGAGGATATTTTGTTGTGTTATATTGAATTCTCTTCCCATTCTTTGGATTAGTGATTTACAGTATTTCTGTAATAAGTAATCTGAGATGTTGGGCAAGGAAACTATTGAGTTGAAATTCTTGAGTGTGCTTCCTGAACTTCATGTGCATCTAAACCCCTAGGAATCTTGTTAAAAATGCATATTTTGATTCATGGGGTCAGATGTTGGGTTCTAAGTTACACTTGTGTAACAGGCTTCCAAATGACATCGATGCTGCCAATTTACAGCTCACATTTTCAGTAGTAAGGCCTTGTTTGGTGTGTGAAGGTGGTTCTCACACTTTAGGGAGTATCAGAATCAATGGAAGCCTTGTTAGAACACAGATTTTTGGCTTTTACACCTGAGTGTCAGAGTTAATGGGAGTGGGGCCTAAGAATTTACATTTCTAAGTTGTCAGATGATGCTGGGGAAAGTGCAGGGAAAAACACTTTGACAACCACTAATCTATTAACCAACCTCTTCATCTTGCTAATACTCATAGACTTGCCAGAAATTTATATTGCTGATTACGATTGCCCTCAGATGTCTCTGATAAAGTCATCAGTGGTCTCTTCATTGACAAATCCAATAGACTTCTCTCAGTCTTACGTGGCTTCTCAGTGGCTTCTGACTTGTTACTCTGCTCTTGATACCGCCATCTCTCTTGGTTACGATAGCAGTATTTTCTTTGTTTCCTTCTTACTTCTCTAACTCAGACTGTATTCTGTCTCGGATTCCTGTAAAAGTTTCTCTTTAATCCACCCCATGCTCTAATCTCAAAAGTCTGCCTGACCTCAGCCTCTTATCATGTTACGTTAGACCACATTAGGGCTCATCTAACCAATCTTTCTGCCTCGAATCTCTTAGTCTCCCTTCCCACTTCTACCAGTGATCTTTCTAAAATACAAGGGTGGGGATATTTATTACTGTGCTTAAAATCCTTTAGTAGCTTCCCATTTGTTCCCATTGTTCCCTTTGGATATATTCCAAACTCTGGCTTGGCTAATGTGGCTCTCTATAATCTAGTTCTTATCTGCTCTTTCCACTTATATCATGCCTACTTTGGAATCTTAGTTGAGTTCAGTTCAGTCACTCAGTCATATCCAAGTCTTTGTGATCCTCTGAACTGCAGCATGCCAGGCCTCCCTGTCCATCACCAACTCCTGGAGTTTACTGAAACTCATGTCCATTGAGTCAGTAATGCCATCTAATCATCTCATCCTCTGTTGTCCCCTTCTCCTCCTGCCTTCAATCTTTCCCAGCAACAGAGTCTTTTCCAGTGAGTCAGTTCTTCGCCTCAGGTGGCCAAAGTATTGTAATTTCAGCTTCCACATCAGTCCTTCCAGTGAATATTCAGGACTGATTTCCTTTAGGATGGACTGGTTGGATCTCCAAGGGACTCTCAAGAGTTCTCCAACACCATAGTTCAAAAATGTCAATTCTTCAGTGCTCAGCTTTCTTTATAGTCTAACTCTCACATCCATACATAACTATTGGAAAAACCATAGCCTTGACTAGACAGATCTTTGTTGGCAAAGTAATGTCTCTGCTTTTTAATATGCTATCTAGGTTGGTCATAACTGTTAATTTCATGGCTGCAGTCACCATCTGCAGTGATTTTGGAGCCCAGAAAAATAAAGTCTGACACTGTTTCCACTGTTTCCCCATCTATTTCCCATGAAGTGATGGGACCAGATGCCATGATCTTCGTTTTCTGAATGTTGAGTTTTAAGCCAACTTTTTCACTCTCTCTTTCACTTTCATGAAGAAGCTCTTTAGTTCTTCTTCACTTTCTGCCATAAGGGTGGTGGTCTCTACATATCTGAGATTATTGATATTTCTCCCAGCAATCTTGATTCCAGCTTGTGCTTCCTCCAGCCCAGTGTTTCTCATGATGTATTCTGCATATAAGTTAAATAAGCAGGGTGACAATATACAGCCATGATGTACTCCTTTTCCTATTTGGAACCAGTCTGTTGTTCCATGTCCAGTTCTAACTGTTGCTTCCTGACCTGCATACAAATTTCTCAAGAGGCAGATCAGATGGTCTGGTATTCCCATCTCTTTCAGAATTTTCCAGAGTTTATTGTGATCCACACAGTCAAAGGCTTTGGCATAGTCAATAAAGCAGAAATAGATGTTTTTCTGGAACTCTCTTGCTTTTCCGATGATCCAGCAGATGTTGGCAATTTGATCTCTGGTTCCTCTGCCTTTTCTAAAACCAGCTTGAACATCTGGAAGTTCATGGTTCACGTATTGCTGAAGCCTGGCTTGGAGAATGTTGAGCATTACTTTACTAGTATGTGAGATGAGTGCAATTGTGCAGTAGTTTGAACATTCTTTGGCATTGCCTTTCTTTGGGATTGGAATGCAAACTGACCTTTCCAGTCCTGTGGTCACTGCTGAGTTTTCCAAATCTGCTGGCATATTGAGTGCAGCACTTTCACAGCATCATCTTTCAGGATTTGAAATAGCTCAACTGGAATTCCATCACCTCCACTAGCTTTGTTCGTAGTGATGCTTTCTAAGGCCCACTTGACTTCACATTCCAGGATGTCTGGCTCTAGGTGAGTGATCACACCATTGTGATTATCTTGGCCATGAAGATCTTTTTTGTATAGTTCTTCTGTGTATTCTTGCCACCTCTTCTTAATATCTTCTGCTTCTGTTAGGTCTATACCATTTCTGTCCTTTATTGTGCCCATCTTTGCA
The DNA here is from genome assembly GCF_029378745.1 of Bos indicus. Taxonomy (NCBI): domain Eukaryota; kingdom Metazoa; phylum Chordata; class Mammalia; order Artiodactyla; family Bovidae; genus Bos; species Bos indicus. Next base: position 36,879,436 of record NC_091768.1, read on the forward strand.
TGAAATATTCCCTTGGTATCTGTGATTTTCTTGAAGAGCTCTCTAGTCATTCCCGTTCTTTTGTTTTCCTGTATTTCTTTGCACTGATCACTGAGGAAGGCTTTCTTATCTCTCCTTGCTATTCCTTGGAATCTTAGTAGACAGACTTAAAAACAACAAATTTCAGTAGAGGCTGTGTGATTTCATGCCTCCGCATCTCTGTTCATGTTCTATTCTCTTCCAGGAATTCTCTCCTTCTCATATTTGTTTAGCCAGCAGACATCTTCTCACCTTTCATATGTCCCTCCTCTTTGAACTCTTAATGACCATCCCAGGAAGGAGTGACCACTTTCTTCTTGTGGCCACACATTATAATGACATCAGCTATACTGTATTTATTTAGTTTATGTGTCTGATTCTCTTTATCAGATTACCACCTCTTGAGAACAAAATTATTATTTTTCCAACTCAGACTTTATTTTCTTGGGCTCCAAAATCACTGCAGATGGTGACTGTAGTCATGAAATTAAAAGATGCTTGTCCCTTGGAAGAAGAGCTATGACCAACCTAGACATATTAAAAATCAGAGACATTACTTTGCTGACAAATGTTCATCTAGTCAAAGCTATGGTTTTTCCAGTAATCATGTATGGATGTGAGAGTTGGACCATAAAGAAAGCTGAACACTGAATAATTGATGCTTTTGAACTGTGGTGTTGGAGAAGACTCTTGAGAGTCCCTTGGACTGCAAGGAGATATAACTAGTCAATCCTAAAGGAAATAAGTCCTGAATATTCACTGGAAGGAATGATGCTGAAGCTGAAGCTCTAATAACTTTGGCTACCTGATGTGAAGAGCTGACTCATTGGAAAAGACTCTGATGCTGGGAAAGATTGAAGGCAGGAGGAGAAGGGGACAACAGAGGATGAGATGGTTGGATGGCATCACCGACTCTTTGGACGTGTGTTTGTGCAAGCTCTGGGAGTTAATAATGTACAGGGAGGCCTGGCCTGCTGCAGTCCATGGATCGCAAAGAATTGGACATGACTGAGCAACTGAACTGACATGTTTCTTGTTTGTTTCCTGAACAAATAAATGAATAACAGATTGAAGAAGCAGCGACTGATAAAGACGTTGGGTGAGTGTATTAGCATATTAAGTCTGCTGTAACAAATTACCATAAATTTGGTGGCTTAAAACAACAGAACCTTAGTCTATTGTAGTCCTGGAGGCTAGAAGTTTCAAATCAAGGTGCTAGTAGGGCCACACACTCTCTGGAGGCTTCCTCTGTCTTTCCAGATGCTGGGGCCTGTAGCTTTTCCTTGGGTTGTGGCTGAGTCACTTCATCCCATCTCCATTTTCCCTTTTTCTCTTCTTTCTCTTCTAAGGACGTTTGTCATTACCTTTGGGGCCAACATGGGTTATCTAGGATGATCTCCTCTTGAGACCGTTAGCTTAATTTCATCTGCAAAGAATCTTTTTTCAAATAAGTTCACAGTCACAAGTTCTGGTGGTAAACACACAGACGTAGCCTGTTGGGGGCCACTCTTCAACCCACCTCAGTGACTATGGGAAAAATAAAGCTGGTATTCATAAACAGAAATAGGAAGGGGGCAGAAACTCCTGTTCTGCCCTCTGAATCCCATTTAATAACAATGAATAGAAGGTGGTAGGCATGCATTCTCTGTTTCTAGTAAACCGGTTATCATCCACAGACAAACTCTTCTTAAAAAAAAAAAGACACGTGTATGTGTGCATATGTTTTAGGAGGCATGGGTCAAGCACTAATGTTCTCCTTTCTGCCTAAATTATACCAAATCCTCCTTACGCTTCAAAAGAATAAAATAGAAAACAACAAAAAGCACAAGGCTCTCATCTATTAGTCTTTAAAAGGTAGCACTTTCTGAACTGATTTTTGTTTTCTTTCATTTGCATTTGTCCTGGAAGAGAAGGGACTGTTTCTTTCTTTCTTTCTTTTTTTTTTTTTTTAGTAGTACCAGGCCTTCTTCACCAATTAGACACTTAAATACTTTTGATGAAAATATAAATTTGTATTGGATGAGATCAAGGAAAGAAGTAGGGTTGGGATAAGCAGTTATGGAAATTGTGGGGGTGGGAGACTGGGCAAAGGCTTGGGAATGCTGGTCCAGATTCCAGCCTCAGCACTTACTCTGCAGTTTGCACATGATCCCCCAGCACTGAAGCCAGGGTTTCCAGAGCAAACAGCTTTCATTTCCATTAGTGACTGACTTATAGCCGCCAAGATCAAACCTTTTCCTCTGACTTTGCAATTGAAGGTCGAGGGCTTTCTCATCTAGTCTACAGATATGGGAGAGCTCAGGAAAAGTGAGGAAAACAGAAAAATACAGGATGAAGAAACTATAGAGCTACATTTCCCTTTATTTTTCCACAAGACAGGAGAACAGCACAGGATACTGTAATTTGTCAAATCCCCAAACAAAACAAAACAGGTCTGTTGTTAATACTGACAAACGGTCACAGCTGCAGAAAAGTTTCCACATGAAATCTTTCAGTCCTAAATAGTCGTTTTGCAGTTTTATAATTGCTTTTCCAGGGTTCTTTTTCCCCTCAGTGTTTATTCATGTTAACTGTTTGTTCCGTGTTGCAAGGGTCCTCCTGTTAGATAGATTTCTGACAGTCCTGCTTTCCATACAGTAGTTTTTAAATATTCTATTCCGTTTCATCAGTACATAAATATCATTTCAATTGGCACAATAACTTTAACAATGAATGTTTTAATTACATAGAAGAACTACTGTTATACTCCCTCACTGTACCCCCATTCTCAGCATTTGGATGATACAACCCCCCACCCCCAGTCTCAGAAGCTTGTGGTTAACTGTTGTGCCACAAATTAATGCAGTGAAGCTTGAAACCCAGGTTGTCATGCAGCTCAAATGTAGGCCAGGTGTTGAGACTTTTCCAAGTTTTTTTTTTACTATATTTTGGTTAAGTTAAATTTTCTTAGCTGGCTTGAATTGCTGTAAAAGTGAGAAAGCCAGGCTGAAAGAACTGGTGTTTGATCATTTAAGGCTGAAATTTAAACCTCAAGTAAAACAGAATCCAAAACTGATTCAAAACAGAAAGAAGAAAGTTTTATGTGACTTTGCTTTGATGGAAACTGATGAGTTACACATTTTTACTGTTGATTCTTAGCTTGTCTTCCTCTTTTACCAGAATATATTTATCTCTTCAGGAGTAATACCATGTTACAATAAAACCACTTTCATTTTAACTACATTTGTGATACTCAGACACATAAAGGTTGATGTTTAATTTTGCACTGACAAGAAAGAGTTTCCAAAGAATGGTGTATCAGCTTGTGAGATAAATGTTTAGCCCTTGTAAGAGAAAAGGAATCTCTGGGCCTTTGTAAAACACTTTACCAGCACAGAAATAATTTGAATATAAATAATTACAAAATCAAAAGGACAGAGTATTCGTATCTAAAAGCAGAGTCCAAAGTTTTTTACTTGGCAAATTTTATAGACATTCAGAATTATTCAATATAAATTAAAGTAATAAACATTTAACTTAAATATCAAATAACTTTTATAATACTATTTACAATGTGTTCACTTATTCAGCTGAACTTTTATCTGAATTTGTAAGATATTACTGTATTTGTATTTGTACACAAATTTTCTAAAGATACACTTATTTACATGCATTTAAGCTATAGAAAGTGAAAGTGAACTCACTCAGTCATGTCCGACTCTTTGTGACCCCATGGACTGTAGCCTACCAGGCTTCTCCGTCCATGGGATTTTCCAGGCAAGAGTACTGGAGTGGGTTGCCGTTTCCTTCTCCAGGGGATCTTACCGACCCAGGGATCAAACCCAGGTCTCCCGCATTGTAAGCAGATGCTTTTACCGTCTGAGCCAGGGAAGCTTAAAATTATTTAAGCTATAATTTTACATATTTTATGGTACAGTTAAAGAAGGGAAAATAAACATATAAAAATGAAAATTAAATGTTTTATTCATTTTTAGGTATAATGTATTACAAATGGCTTCCCAGGTGGTGCAGTGGTAAAGAATCTGCCTATGCAGGAGATGCAAGACATTCAGTTTCAATCCTTGGGTTGGAAAGATTCCCTGGAGTAGGAAATGGCAACCCACTCCAGTATTCTTGCCTGGGAAGTTCCATGGAGAGAGGAGCCTGGCAGGCTGCAGTCCATGGGATTGCAAAGAGCTGGACATGACTGAGCACACACACACACACACACACACACACACACACACAATATTACAGGTTCATGGTCAAAAATTAAGGAAATACAGAAAACTCTTAAGACAAGAAACCACTTCTAACTCTACCACTTAGTAATAACCATTGTTAAAATTTTTAGGATTACTTTTAACACTTTTACATATATATTATCTTTTTAAAAAATAAATCAGTATTAACTAATGTGTCAATGCTGCTGGAACAACTGAGTATCCATATAGAGGAAAACAAATGAGCTTTGATCCATATCTCACTCCATACACAACAAATTAATTGAGATGGATCATAGACTAAACTTAAAACCAAAAACCCGGGAACGTAAAGCTTCGAGAAGAATAAAAGGAGTCTATGATCTTGGGACAAAAATTTCATGGAAAAAAACCCACTAAGACCATTAACCACAAGAGACATAATGTTTAATTGAATTGTGCAAATTTTCTTGGCTTGTTAGAGGTCATCATTCAGATATGACCAAACCATAAACCGGGACAAAAATATTCTCAGCACATAGGTATGACAAAATACTTACATTTACACCCAGAATATATAAAGAACCCCCCAAATCAATAATAAAATAATACTATACAGTAACTATTGCTGTATAACAAATCACTAAAGTGAGCTGAAAGCAACAAACATTATTTCATACTTTCTGAAGATCAGGAATTTGGGGGCAAATTAGCTGGGTGGTTCTAATTGATGATTGCTTATGAGGCTGCAGTTAAAGTATTAGTTGGGACTGTAGTCAGCTGAAGGTCTGATTGGAACTGGAGGATTCATTTTCAAGAGATGACTCATGTGGCTTCTAGCAAAAGACCTCAGTTCTTATGCCGCATTGGCTTTTTTATAGGTTGCCTTAATGTCCTTCTGATATGGCACCTGTCTTCTCCCAGAGTGACCAATCCAAGAGAAAGAGCAAGGAGAAAGTCACCATGCCTTTTATGTTCTAATTTAGACATCCATGCCATCAGTTCCACCATAATTTATTAGAAGCAATAATAATTGGACAATAAATCTGGACTTAAGATTTAAGAAGTTAGGCTTCACTTTTTGAATGGAGGAGTATCAAATTTAAATCACTACAGACACATCACAAAAGAAGATACATATAAATGAGCAGTAAGTATAGGGACAAAAATGGTCAGCTTCATTAATTGTTAGATAAATGCAAATTAAAACCACTATCAAATACTATTCCAACCCACTAGGTGGGCTAAAATGAAAAAGATTGGCAACACCAAATATTGGAGAGGATGCAGAGCAACTGGAGCTCTCATCATTGCTGGCAAGAGTGTAAAATAGTCACATACTTTGATGAATTTCCTAGTGGTGTCTTATAAAGTTTACACTTAACTCATTCCACTTGTAATAGTTTCCTGAGAGAAGTAAAATATATGTTCACAAAAAGCATTAGACATGGGAATATTAAGTTTATTCATAAACACTTAAAACTGGAAACAGCCCAATGTCTGTTAACAGGCAGAAGGAAAAACAAGTTTACACAGTGGAATTCTTACAAAATGTGTATTTATACAATTAAATATTACTTAGCAATATAAAGGAATGAACTCCTAATATGAATCTCAAAATGTAACTATAAATGTAATTAATTATTAAGCAGAAGCAGCTAGACACGAAAGAATAAACATTGTATGATTTCATTTATATGAAATCCAAGAACTGACAAAACTAATCTATAGAGATAGAAATAAGGAAATTGTTGCCTGGTGACAATGGAGGAAAGGAATTGATTGGAAATGGGCAGGATAGAATCTTAGGGGGTGGATGAAAATGCTCTATTTCTTGTCTTGGATGGTTACAATAGTGTGTGCAATTTCCAAAACTCATAAAACTGAACACCCAAGATCTGTGCATTTTATTGTATTAATAATGCTGTAATAAATGCAGATGATATAATATTTTATTTACTGCTCTTTTGACTAAAATTACATTGTGTTATTCTATTTCCTTTATATTACTTTTTAAGAAAGTGTTGGGTGGCTACATATTGTTTCAGGATATTCAGTTCAGTTCAGTCACACAGTCGTGTCTGACTCTTTGCGACCCCATGAATCGCAGCATGCCAGGCCTCCCTGTCCATCACCAACTCCCAGAGTTCACTCAGACTCAGGTCCATCGAGTCAGTGATGCCATCCAGCCATCTCATCCTCTGTCGTCCCCTTCTCCTCCTGCTGCCAATCCCTCCCAGCATCAGAGTCTTTTCCAATGAGTCACCTCTTCCCATGAGGTGGCCAAAGTACTGGAGTTTCAGCTTTAGCATCATTCCCTCCAAAGAAATCCCACGCTGATCTTCAGAATAGACTGGTTGGATCTCCTTGCAGTCCAAGGGACTCTCAAGAGTCTTCTCCAACACCACAGTTCAAAAGCATCAATTCTTCAGCACTCAGCCTTCTTCACAGTCCAACTCTCACATCCACACATGACCACAGGAAAAACCATAGCCTTGACTAGATGGACCTTTGTTGGCAAAGTAATGTCTCTGCTTTTGAATATGCTGTCTAGGTTGGTCATAACTTTCCTTCCAAGGAGTAAGCATCTTTTAATTTCATGGCTGCAGTCAGCATCTACAGTGATTTTGGAGCCCAGAAAAATAAAGTCTGACACTGTTTCCACTGTTTCCCCATCTATTTCCCATGAAGTGATGGGACTGGATGCCATGATCTTCGTTTTGTGAATGTTGAGCTTTAAGCCAACTTTTTCACTCTCCTCTTTCACTTTCATCAAGAGGCTTTTTAGTTCCTCTTCACTTTCTACGATAAGGGTGGTGTCATCTGCATATCTGAGGTTATTGATATTTCTCCCGGCAATCTTGATTCCAGCTTGTCTTTCTTCCAGTCCAGCATTTCTCATGATGTACTCTGCATAGAAGTTAAATAAGCAGGGTGACAATATACACCAGGCAAGTATAAGTATCATGATATGTATAAAATTACATATCATGAAATGAATATACCAATATTGAATCTATAAATATTAAGATTAATCTCACATTTTATAATCATGAGTAGATTTTCTTATATCTCTAAGTATCTTGTTTTGAAGGTTAATGGTCTTTCATCATTAGATATTCCTTACTGAATCTTTCCCTCTTCCTTTCCTTCATTTCTCCTTCCCTGCTTGCCTCCTTCCCTCCTTCCTACTTCCTCCTCCTCATCCTTCTTCTCTTTCTCTCCCACTTTGTGTGTGGGAGGTTTTTTTTTTTTTGGTGGGGGAGCATGCCAAATGGCTTGTGGGATCTTAGTTCCCCAACTAGGAATTGAACCTGACCCATGACTGAAAGCCCAGAGTCCTAACCACTAGTCCACCAGGGAACTCCCCCACTTTGTGTATTTTACTACCTTTTAATTTAAAAATACTTCAGTTCTACAGAGAAGTAAGATGAATGATGAATATCATGAAATCTGTATACCTTTCACCTAGATTCACCAATTCTTAATGTTTTGCAACATTTGCATTGTGTGTGTGTAGGCACATACACTTTCTTAAGTCGCAGATGTTACTTCAGCATTCAGCAGTTTTTCAGATGTGAAAAATTCTGCAAAATCACAATAAAGTGATTACTCTTTAGAAAATATGATACAATAATATTAATTATAGAGTGCTTACTCAAATTTTCCAAATGAGTCTCAAACTTTCCTTTATACTTTTTGTTGTTGTTTCAGGATCCAAAGATAATGCATTTAGCTCTTTCCTTAGTTGCCTTTAATCTATTCAAGAACAATCTGTCTACCTTTTTTTATTTGACATAACATTGATATTCTGAAAGATCTAAAATGATTGTCTTATAGAATGTTCCTTAGCCTAGATTTTTCTGATTAAGTCCTCATAATTAGGTTCAGGTTAAACATTTTTTGCAAAAATACTATGAGTTATATGTGTTGCATTATATAATATCACTGTGTACATTTACTGGTGAAGTTAAGCTTGATCCCTTGGCTAAGATATTTTCACCAGATCGCTCTCTCTTTGAAGCTAAACAATAATCTGTAGGATGATCATATGAATATCATGTCCTCTAATAAGTGATAGTTTTAACATTGATTAATGATCTGTACCTGAGACTCAATTATTACAGTGATGGTTACAAAATGGAGGTTGTTCTAGTTCTGTCCTGTTTTTTACGCTTTTTAGCTGCATTCTTTGGCATAATAATCTTATCTCTTTCTTTATTCTATACTTTAGTACCGTAGATTCTTTCTAAACAATTGTTTTATTTAATGTGTTATAATCTCCTTTGGACATTTTAGAGTTCAAATTGCCCTGAATTGGGCCAGTGGAGAATAGAGGTAATAAATTTAAATCATTTTAGATTGTTTTAGGCCATTCTCGGAGAAGTCAATGGCACCCCACTCCAGTACTCTTGCCTGGAAAATCCCATGGACAGAGGGGCCTGGTTGGCTGCAGTCGATGGAGTCGCTAGGAGTCGGATACGACTGAGCGACTCCACTTTCACTTTTCACTTTCATGCATTGGAGAAGGAAATGGCAACCCACTCCAGTGTTCTTGCCTGGAGAATCCCAGGAACGGGCGAACCTGGTGGGCTTCCGTCTATGGGGTCGCACAGAGTCGGACACGACTGAAGCGACTTAGCAGCAGCAGCAGGCCATTCTAGCCCCCCCACCCCAAATTTCTTCATAGATTTTCTTTTTTTCTTGTTTTTTGAAGCTTATTTTTATTTATTTATTTTTGGCCGTGCTGGGTCTTCATTGCTTCACAGGGGCTTCCTCTAGTTCCAGTGAGTGGGGGCTACTCTTCGTCGTGGTGCACCAGCTTCTCGCTGTGGTGGCTTCTCTTGTTGCAGAGCACAGGCTCTAAGAGTACTGGCTTCAGTAGTTACGGCACGTGGGCTCAGTAGTTGCACCTCCTGGGCTCTAGAGTGCAGACACAGTAGTTGTGTTGCATGGGCTTAATTGCTCTGCGGCATGTGGAATCTTCTCGGACCAGGGGTCAAACCCTTGTCCCCAGCATTAGCCCACAGATTCTTATCCACTGTGTCTCTCACAGAGAGCTGGGACTACTCTCTAGCTGAGTGCTCTGGCTTCTCATTATGGTGGCTTCTCTTGTTGTAGAGCATCGGCTCTAGGGTGTGCAGGCTTCAGGAATTGCAGCACTTTGGGCTCAGTAATTGCAACTTCTGGGTTGTAGAACATAGGCTCAATAGTTGTGGCACACGGGCTTGGTTGCTCTGTGGCATGTGGGATCTTTCTGGATCGGGGATTGAACCCATGTATCCTGCATTGACAGGTGGATTCTTTACCACTGAGCCACCAGGCAAGCTCCTTTTTATCTACCTTTGATATTTTTCCTGAAAATCAACAAGCTTTTTATTTTGTTACCTTTGTTTTTAATGTCATTTGTTTAACGATAAGTTTGTGTAGTTTTTCAGTTTTAATAATACCTGTGTTTAACGACTGGCTCATCATATTTCTTGCCAAAGTTTAACAATTGGCTCTTAGAACAGGTACAAACCAACTTCAGTACCTGATCCCACTGTCTATTACCAGTCAAGGTCTGAGCCCAACTTTTGGATTCAATATTAAGTAAATATCAATAAAATTATACTTAAAACCAGATTGAAAAAATCTTAGCATATTTTTTTCCACAGAGGAATCACTCTGTCAACGAAATCAATTTCCTTCCCTCTTCTCCTTCTGTGCTTGATGCTCTTAGTTTAGTAGTGTCAAAAACCATTAAACCATCCTCAATTTACTGAACTGGAAAGTTGGTAAGAACTTCAGGTAATATGTGAAGGAGAACTGAAAGACCATTTAGGGACAAGAGGCCCTCATGTATCATCCTGTCCAGATATCCTGTAGGGGAACATACTCTTTATTCTGCCCAGCTTCCATCCCTTTTAGCATCAGCTCCCCTTTTCCTGGTAAATGTCCTTCCCTAGTCTCAGCTAAGGACCTTGCTCCTTCCCATAGTTTGCTCTTGGGCATTTTTGAACTGAATCTGGAAGAGTAATTCAGCTCTTCTCTGGAGGACAAGTATGATGAAACATGGGAGGAACTGGCAGAAGTTGTGTGACCAGATTTGCCCTCTAGTCTCAGTTCTCTTAGCACCATTGCAGGGCCCTGCCCCATGTGCTCTGTGTGTCTCGCGGGCTGAGGATGCACCTCCTTAAAGTGAGATGAAGAAATTAGGGTTGAGCCCCTGATTGCAAGGCCCTAAACACTGATTCTTAAGAAGATAACCATAATCTGATTCAGCTCAGATCGACTTCATTAAGTGCTATCCTTGTGGAAAGAAACAGTTTATATGCTGGGGGTAAAGGAAGAGAGTCATATTTTTACCTTAAAGGATCTAGTGTAGTAGGAGAGAAGTGTGTGCAATCAAATACATATAAATAAATGGCATGTCTTACTGCTTATCTATACAGTGAACACTTAGCAGCCATTTAAAATGATAATCTATATGTACATACATTTGTGAAATACTACATAACTACTAAATCACCTCTCTTAAGAGTATAGCTAGAGGAAAGAATCATTTTATGCTCATTACGTACATAGGCATTATATATATGTATATATATACATATATACATATGCATATATGCATATAAATACACAAATATACAAAGCATGCATGTGTGCTATGTTGCATGTCCGACTCTGTGACTCTGAACTATAGCCTGCCAGGCTCCTCTGTGCTTGGGATTCTCTAGGCAAGAATACTGGAATGAGTTGCTGTGCCCTCTTCCAGGGAATCTTCCAGACTCAGGGATCAAACCCGCGTCTCTTCTGTCTTCTGCATTGGCAGGTGGGTTCTTTACCACTAGTGCCACCTGGGAAGACCATCCAAAGCTTATATATGTGTATAACTAAAATTTAAAAACATACATAATGGGGTGACTCCAGTCGTTTTTTTTTTAAATGTATATACATGGGAAAAGGAAAGAAGGAAATACTATAAAGTGAGAAGTAGATGGTGGATTGTAAATGACTTGACTTCAACATTTTTTTCTGTTTTCACAATTTTCAAAATTTTCAGAGCAAGACTAATGTGACTGACACCAGTACTCAAAATATTTTATTGTTGAAGATATTGCTCAGTTACTGTAAGTCTTAATTTATACAGTATATAAATCTTCTAGGATTAATACAAAATACCAAAGACTAGGTGGCTTAAACCCAGAAATTTGTTTCTCACAGTTCTGGAGTTGGAAGTCCAAAATCCGGGTGTCAGCAAGTTTGGTGTCTCTTGTGGCTTCTTTCCATGGCTTGCAGACCACCGTTTCTTGCTGTGTCTTTCCTCTCTGTGGTCGCAGCATCTTGTGTCTCTTCCTCATTTTATAGGGACCCTAGTCTGTTGTGTTAGGACCCCACTCAGAAGACCTCATTTAACCTTAATTACCTCCTTAAAGTTCCTCTCTCCAAATGCAGTAACATCAGGGAACCTATTGAATTTCTGGAGAACACAAATCAGTCTATAACAAATGATTTCTAAAATGAATTCAAACTCAAAAAATTGATTCAAGATAAAGTTCTCAAAGTAAAAGAAATTTTCATGTAGCTTATTTTAACGTGATTATTTTTAATGTCTTTGTAGACTTGAAAATTAGTGTCTTCCTAAATCAATGTTTCCATCTCCATTTCCCACATCACTACCCAATTATTTTCTTAATTATATTGTTGTCTAATTATGTGAGTACCAATGATATTATTGTTAAAATACTCCATACTTTAAAATATGAGTTTATGTTTGAAACTTTTTTTTTATTTCAACAATTTAATTTTCTAAAACACAACCAGGTAAATTCTCTTCCAATTGACTTGATTTGATTACATTATAATGAATGAAAATTTACATTTAGACCTCTAGAAATTCAGTCCTAAATATAAGAATTTAGAAAACTTATCTTACCTGGCTTCTCAGTATAGATGGTGACCTGATGGTGACGAGTTTCTCCAAGATAAATGTGCCTGCACACAAATAAACATATGTATGTGCATATATACATGTGAAGTGTGAAAGTGAAAGTTGCTCAGTCGTGTCTGACTCTTTGTGACTCCATGAATTATAGAGTCCATGGAATTCTCCAGGCCAGAATACTGGAGTGGGTAGCCATCCCCTTCTCCAGGGGATCTTCCCAACCCAGGGATTGAACCCAGGTCTCCCACATTGCAGGTGGATTCTTTACCAGCTGAGCCACAAGGGAAGCCCATAGATAAAGCACATATTTTTCTCTGATTTAAAAATAACATATGTATGGGACTTCCCTGTTGGTCCAGTGGTTAGGACTCTGGGCTTCAACTGAAGGGGTCGTGGGTTCTATCCCTGGTCAGGGAACTAAGATCCTGCAAGCTGCCCAGCCTGGCCAAAAATAAAAATAAATTAAAAAATTTTTGTTCAGTGTAGAGATTTTAGGAAAAAGACAGAAAAGCACAAAGAAGAAAAGCATACACTTTATCCTAATATCCAGAGATATCTGATGTTATTGTTTTGCTATATATTTGTTCCTGGCCTTCAAGATGGCATCTAACAATTCTCACCTCATTACAGTCATATCCTTGTGTAGCCTCCTTCCCTGTGGAATCAGACTAGTCAGTATGAGCATTAAAATCACTTGAAAGTGACTGTGTGTGAATTCTGAGACTATACCATTAAAGAAACCACAGCTGCTGTTTTATTCTCTTGGGAATCCAGCCACCATGTTTGGAGATACTCAGGCATCCCTAGAGAGGCCCAGGGTGGGAGGAACTGAGCCCTTCCTCCAACAGCCAACATCAACTTGCCAGCCACATGAGTGAGCCACCTTGGCAGTGGCTCCTCCAACCCTAATCAGACAGTCAGATAACTATAGTCCTGGCTAACATGTGCTTACAGCCTCATGAGAGAACCTAGGTAAGAACTGCAAACTCTGCTCCTTTCAAATTCCTGACCTATAAAAAGTGTGAGAGATACTAAATGATTTTTGTTTTTAAGCCCTTAAGTTTTAGCATGATTCGTTATACAGTAGATAAGTAGTAGAATATTCTTCTAGTTTTCTATTATGTTTATTTTTTTCATTTGACAAGTATTCATTGAACACTTGCTACATGTCAGGGTTGACCCAGAGAAACAGAAAACAAGGGTATGTATATATATATATATATTTATATATACATATATATATATACACATAAATGTATGTGTGTATGTATGTATAAGATATGTGTATGTGTTTATTATGAAAAACTGACCTACATATGCTCTCATGGTGGTCACTAGCAAGCCTGAAGTCCACAATACAGGCAGGCAGGAAGGAGAGGTCATGAGCAAGTTGGAGCTCTGCGAGCACAGGCTGAAGCTTGTCTGTAGGCAGCAGGCACTCAGGAAGGAAGATCTGGGGGAAGGGAGAGGAATTGGACAGCCAGCTGCTGTTTTGAAGTCTTTTAGCTCAGTGAAGTCGTAAGTTTTCTTTTAAAGGCCTTCCAACTGATGAAGCCAGGTCCCCTAGGGGTAATCTCTCTTTGGATTAATTTGAAGTCAGCTGACTTGGGACTTTACTTGTATTTGCAAAATCCCTTCATAGAAGCACCTAGCTTAGTGTTGATTGAAAAACTGGGAGAGAGAGCAAGAGAGAGAGGAAGGAAGAGAGGTTTTTATTATGAGGAATTGGCTTACATAATTATGGAGGCTGGGGAGCTCTGTGATTTATACTGTCTGTGAGCGGGAGACCCTGGAAAGTCAGTGTTATAATTTAAGCTGAATCTGAAGTCCTGAGAACCAGGGGAGTAGATGGGATAAAGCCCAGTCTAAGGGCTAGAGAAGATGAGATGAAGTATCCCAGCTCAATCACAAAGGCAGGAAAAAGGAGTGATTCCTCTATCCTCTGCCTTTGGCCCCCGATGAATTGGATGATGCCCACCCACATTGGGGAGCATAATCAACTTTACTGAGTCTATTAATTGAAATACTGCTCTCATCCAGGAACTACCCTCAGACACATACCTGAAATGATGTTTAATTCGGGCAGCCTGTGGCTAGGCAAGTTGACACATAAAATTAACCATCACAGCTGGTTTCTCTGGGCTTCCCCTGTGGCTCAGTAGTAAAGAATCCACCTGTAATGCAGGAGACCCAGGTTTAATCCTTGGGTCGGGAAGATCTCCTGGAGGAGGATATGGTAGCCCACTCCAATATTTTTGCCTGGAGCATCCCATGGACAGAAGCGTCTCGCAGGCCACAGTGCACAGGGTTGCAAAGAGTCGGACGAGACTGAAGTGACTTGAGCATGCACACACAGCTGGTTTCTCCATATTATCACAAAACTGTTGGCTACCTAACATGCTACTAGTTGACTAATTTTGTTTATTCAGATTCATATAACATGAACCAGGACATAATATCCTATATCAGTTCTGTTTCTTTAATCTGTGACATGTATAGTTTTTTAGAAAGGTTTGTAGAAATGTTCATGCTGTTTTGTATACTGATGAATATATTTAAGTCATCAATACAGAGCTATAATAACTAACTTAAATCATCCTTAAAAATTAAAAATTGTTCCAAGAAAGCAGTTTGCATTGTTTATTATCTATAGATTAATATTGTATCTTGCTTTTGGAGTGAGATTTTCTTCCCATTTTCAAAATATTTTCACATCTGTATCTTCCATGATTTCCACAGCATCCCTGAAGGTCAGCAGGGCAGTATACTAATATAAGACTTAGAAGGTTCAAGGGTAAGGAAGACTGTTTCTATCTTAAAGAGTTGTCAGTCTTGTAGGGGAGAATAATATGTAGGCAGATAGCTCTAAGAGAAGATTTGATGTGATAAGTCAGGTTATGACTAGCAGACAGGGATGGGTTTGGGGAACATGACAGAAGAATCGGATTGAGCAAAGTTATAGAATATGCCTAAAATTTTTCACCAAGAGGGCATATAACCATGTTCTTAGCACAGGTGTGCAATGAAAAGTTGGGCCAGTGGGAAGTCATGAATATAAGTAACAAAAGAGATATTTGAGTATGTCTCAAATAATGTTTCTTTGCAACTAAGCAGAGAAGATATTATTTTACCCTGTGGGGAAAAAAGCTTTTTGGAAAATGTTAACCCTTCTAATTGGAGAAGGAAATGGCAACTCACTCCAGTATTCTTGCCTGGAGAATTCCATAGGCAGAGGAGCCTCGTGGGCTACAGTCCATGGGGTCACACAGAGAGTTGGACACGACTGAGTGACTAACACACAACCCTTCTAAGGTCTTGATTAAACTATGAATTTTCTGTGGCTGAGAATTTTCATCGGGATTATTAATGACATTGAATAACATTTGATTTTGGAGAGGACTGATATCTTTTGAAATATGATTTTTGATTTGAAATATGGTTATGTTCATTAATGAAATCTTTTAGTATTTGAAAACCTGTGAGGCTGAACACAAGTGGAGCAGGACCAGAGAGAAAATAATAATGGCAGGA
This sequence comes from Bos indicus, assembly GCF_029378745.1. Lineage (NCBI taxonomy): Eukaryota > Metazoa > Chordata > Mammalia > Artiodactyla > Bovidae > Bos > Bos indicus. The sequence continues at coordinate 36,895,096 of NC_091768.1, forward strand.
GTGTGGAAACCTTTCTGCTTGCTGACCAAGCTCAGGATGAGGCCTGAAAATATGTTCCTGGCTCTGGAGTGGCTGACATTACCAGCATGCCTCTGGTGGAACCACAGTGCCTGCTCCTGGGACTCATTGTGCAAGCACTACCAGACAAGAGAGTGCCTTTCTTCCAGCAGGGTAACTGCATTCACTAATTGTAGTCGGTGGAGCCTACCATCAAACAGGAGCGATAAATAGGCAAGCTCTGTCGTTTCTGTGGCAGGGGAATGAAACTAGTGGTCATTTACTTTACATATTTATCTTTTAAGAGGCATTTTTTTTTCTCCAATTGTAGCTAAATACTACTGTCAGTAATCAGGGTACTCTTGTCACAATATGCTAGAAACCTCTATGCAGAGTACATCATGAGAAATGCTGGACTGGAAGAAACACAAGCTGGAATCAAGATTGCCGGGAGAAATATCAATAACCTCAAATATGCAGATGACACCACCCTTATGGCAGAAAGTGAAGAGGAACTACAGAGCCTCTTGATGAAAGTGAAAGAGGAGAGTGAAAAAGTTGGCTTAAAGCTCAACATTCAGAAAATGAAGATCATGGCATCCGGTCCCATCACTTCATGGGAAATAGATGGGGAAACAGTGGAAACAGTGTCAGACTTTATTTTTCTGGGCTCCAAAATCATTGTAGATGGTGACTGCAGCCATGAAATTAAAAGATGCTTACTCCTTGGAAGGAAAGTTATGTCCAACCTAGATAGCATATTCAAAAGCAGAGACATTACTTTGCCAACAAAGGTCCATCTAGTCAAGGCTATGGTTTTTCCTGTGGTTATGTATGGATGTGAGAGTTGGACTGTGAAGAAAGCTGAGTGCCGAAGAATTGATGCTTTTGAACTGTGGTGTTGGAGAAGACTCTTGAGAGTCCCTTGGACTGCAAGGAGATCCAACCAGTCCATTCTGAAGGAGATCAGCCCTGGGATTTCTTTGGAAGGACTGATGCTAAAGCTGAAACTCCAGTACTTTGGCCACCTCATGGGAAGAGTTGACTCATTGGAAAAGACTCTGATGCTGGGAGGGATTGGGGGCAGGAGGAGAAGGGGATGACAGAGGATGAGATGGCTGGATGGCATCACTGACTCGATGGACGTGAGTCTGAGTGAACTCCAGGAGTTGGTGATGGACAGGGAGGCCTGGCGTGCTGCGATTCATGGGGTCACAAAGAGTCGGACACGACTGAGCGACTGAACTGAACTGAACGTGGTGGTTCCTCTACTGCTATTCTAAGGTGTTTTATGGGCACAGTTTGAGCAACATCACTGTTTTATTAAACTGTGCTCAGGACTAATCCCATCAAATCCATATGTATATGTGTGTATGAATGTATTAATATGTATATGAAATTCCATTACAATAAAACTGGTTAGGTTGTAGATCTTTATAGGATGAAACTGTTCTGACAGCTTGCTTATTTCAAGTACTCTTTCCTTTAATATTTTAACCTCCCATAAACTTAAGACTTTCTTAGATCTCAAAATACATAAAAGGTTATTTCTAATATCTGAAAAAAATACAGTTATGCTTTAAACTATTAATATTCAAAGGAAAACCATGAGGGAAATATTTAGAACTTAAGGGAATGCTCTTTTTTATATAAGTGAGTGAGTGAAAGTCTCTGTCATATCAGACTCTTTGTAACCCCTTTGTACAATCTTTGTAACTGTAACTGTTTGTAACTCTTTGTACAGTCCATAGAATTCTCCAGGCCAGAATACTGGAGTGGGTAGCCATTCCCTTCTCCAGGGGATCTTCCCAACCCAGGGATCAAACCCAGGTCTCCCACATTGCAGGTGGATTCTTTACCAGCTGAGCCACCAGGGAAGTCTTTATATATATAGGACTTGAATAATAAATATAGATAATTGCACAATAGAATTCAACTAGATGAATCAAGAAAGAAACCTTTATTTCATGTGTGTGTTACCTTAATTTAGATTTTTGAAACCCTTAATTAACTTGAATTCAGTAAAGTGAAATTGTAAGGAACCATCATTTGCTTTCTTAGGATTTCTCTACAAGAAGAAAGACAAATCATAGAAATTGGCAGGCTGCATGGTGATCCAGTTGAGAAAAGAATGTGACTGCACCATACTTCTGCTAAGAGTCTGTGAGTAGCTCTAAAATTCAAACAAGAAAAAGCAGCTCATTTCAAAGACTTTAAAAGGCAACAGAATAATTGCATGATATTTCTTAGGGTCAATGTAGATTAACATTAGTATGTCATATTTTCCCAGTTAAATCTGCAGAGCCACTTTATTGTAATTGTCATCAATGACTCTAAGGCACTGTAACATTTTCAATCATAAAAGGGATTAAAGCAGCAATTTTTACTCTGTTTGCTAAAGTAGGAAATCTATTAGAAAATATTAGAAAGATTATCAGCTACTAGGTTTGAAACAGAAAGGGATTTCATTTGAGTCCCTCTGAAGTCTTCATTATTTAGAAGTTCTTGTTCCTCTAACTTTAGAAAATCACTGCCTTAACTTTCCATTTTGTTTAAGTCTAGGTATTGCTACTTCTAAAATGAATTTCAGTAGCTAAAGGCTTAATCTATTTAGTAATTACTGGAACCATTTCCTGAAATTCTGAAAAAATTAAAAGTTTCAAAATAAGAGTCTTGTGGATTTAATCACCTTTCTGCTCCCAAATTAATTATACATGCAGTCAGGATCAAATGATTGTGTATATACTGTATGTATTTTATTTGTTTGTTTTTACCATTATCAGTGCTAATTCACTCAACAAGGGATATCCCAAATGTGTGGAAAAAGAGCCAGGCATCCCATTCTAGATTTGATGTGGATGACAGGTTTGACAGGAAGAATATGATTTACAGATTGAAGAATAGGATATCAAAGTGAGTAGATATTTTAAAAAACATTTAAAATACACTATATAGAAAGCTGATGAAAATATTGTATTAAAAATAGGAGCTCTCTCTCTAGTTGATTTATGTGGTCTGTATTAGCTTTTTATTTTTTAATTTGAAGAAAATTGCTTTTCAAAATATATCATTATTTTATATTCTATAGTTCTGTGGTAATCTTCTGTTCTCATGGACAAACTCAGTATAAAATGTGAACTTATTGGCAGTAAATTCCATCTTCCTCTTACACCAGAACTATTTAAAACTAACAAATACATTCCAGATTTTAGGTATATGTGCTGTGTGCTTAGTTGCTCAGTCACGTCCGACTCTTTGCAACCCCATGAACTGTAGCCTGCCAGGCCCTTCTGTCCATGGGGGTTCTTCAGGCAAGAATATTGGAGTGGGTTGCCATGCCCTCCTTCAGGGGATCTTTCCAACCCAGGGATCAAACCCAGATCTCCCATACTGCAGGCAGATTCTTTACCATCTGAGCTACCAGGGAAGTCCCTGTATACTGAAGTTGGTAGCCTATTCCTTCTCAGGGGGTCTTCCCGACCCAGAAATCAAACTGGGGTCTCCTTCTTTGCAGGCTGAGCTACTAGGGTAGTGGTTATTTTTCCCCACAAATTAATTATTTTTGTAAAGATTCTATAATGTCTCCTTCTTATTGTAAGTATTGTGAAAGCATGCATAGAACCTGGGGGATCTTCCTTCTAATGAAGACCATTTTCTGCTGGTGATTAACTTGGCATCACCAAGCCTTTGGGTTCAGTTTCCTAATCTGGGAATCGAAGGTTTACAATGGCTAGTTGCTAAAGATCCTTTTTATGATTCTATCTATAAGGACAATTATTTTTGAAATTTTCTTTTAAAATAAGAAATGTAGGAAATCTCAGATATTTTAGTGTAAAAACTTCAGAAAATAGGGATCAGGAAGATATTAATGGATGTTACCCTAAGATACACACTTTCATCATAAAAACATTCACCCAGAACTAGGTAAAATGAGTCTCCCAGCCACAGTATCTGTATATTTTGTTTTGTTTTTTTTCTTGGTTTTAACATGCTTGAATATGCTGTTGTGCCAGCACTAACAAAACGAGTTTTCAAGCAATAATGTATCCTCTAAGGAAAAAATTAAATGCCGATTTTGTCTGTGTAGGAAGTGTGTAGGCAGGATTCTCAACTTTCAGGAAAATTTCTGTCTTCATATAAAGATATTTTTCAGCTACTCTTTGAATTACTTCCCTGAGAACAAAGAAAAGACTATGAAAATGGAGTTGTCACAGGACTTGCTTGACGGCAGGGGTGATCTGTGGCTGCCTCCACCTTTGCTGGAATTGAGAGCAGAATCTGAGAGGAAGACAGAGGTGGTATCACAATAGGGCTAGGGAGGTATTGGGAACAAAACTGCTTCAGAAAATGGCCCAGTTGACTGGTTCTGCCCCAAAGACCCCAAATAGCCAAAGCAGTCTTGATAAAAAAGGAACTGGAGGAATCAGGCTCCATGAGGGCTATTAAATTGTTGACACCTGTTGTGAGTTGAATGAGTGCCACCAAAATTTGTCTGTTGAAGTCCTAATGCCTAGCACCTCTGGATATTATTTTATGTGGAGATGGGGTCTTTACAAAGAGTAATTGAGTTCAAGGTCTTTAGAGTGAGCATTAATCCAGTATAACTGGTGTTCCTATAAAAGGGGGAAATTTGGAAACAAAGAAATATACGGGGGAATACCATGTGAACTTGAAAAAGACCAAGGAGCAAGGCTTAGAACTGATCTTTCTCTCATACCCCTCAGAAAAAACAACCCTGTCAACATCTTGTTTTTGGATTTCTTTCTTTCTTTCTTTCTTTTTTTTTTTTTTTAGTTTTTGGGCTTCTAGCCTCTGGAAGGGGGAGATAAAAGACTCCTGTTGTTAAAGTACTAAGTTTGTGGTACTTTGTTCAGCAGCCCTAGCTAACTAAAACAACACCCAACCTGAATAAATTTTAAGGAATAAGTAAGTAGCAGAAATTGATTTATATGAGTCATTCCACAGAGTAAAGTGAAATTTTGTTTGAAATGGAATTAAGAGTTTTGTGATTTTTATTTGTAGTGAAAAGAATTTTCCAAAAACAATTGCATATATATATTCACACACATATTATTTTAAAAAGTTAAGCTATACATATAAAAAGTTAAGCAAGAATACACAGAAGAACTGTACAAAAAAGATCTTCACGACCAAAATAATCACGATGGTGTGATCACTCACCTAGAGCCAGACATCCTGGAACGTGAAGTCAAGTGGGCCTTAGAAAGCATCACTACGAACAAAGCTAGCGGAGGTGATGGAATTCCAGTTGAGCTATTTCAAATCCTGAAAGATGATGCTGTGAAAGTGCTGCACTCAATATGCCAGCAAATTTGGACAACCCAACAGTGGCCACAGGACTGGAAAGGTCAGTTTGCATTCCAATCCCAAAGAAAGGCAGTGCCAAAGAGTGCTCAAACTACTGCACAATTGCACTCATCTCACACGCTAGTAAAGTAATGCTCCAAATTCTCCAAGCCAGGCTTCAGCAATACATGAATTGTGAACTTCCAGATGTTCAAGTGGTTTTAGAAAAGGCAGAGGAACCAGAGATCAAATTGCCAACATCCACTGGATCATCAAAAAAGCAAGAGAGTTCCAGAAAAACATCTATTTCTGTTTTATTCACTACGCCAAAGCCTTTGACTGTGTGGATCCCAATAAACTGTGGAAAATTCTGAAAGAGATGGGAATACCAGACCACTTGACCTGCCTCTTGAGAAACCTATATGCAGATCAGGAAGCAACAGTTAGAACTGGACATGGAACAACAGACTCATTGCAAATTGGAAAAGGAATACATGAAGGCTGTATATTGTCACCCTGCTTATTTAACTTATACGCAGAGTACATCATGAGAAACTCTGGGCTGGAGGAAGCACAAGCTGGAATCAAGATTGCCAGGAGAAATATCAATAACCTCAGATACGCAGGTGACACCACCCTTATGGCAGAAAGTGAAGAGGAACTACAGAACCTCTTGATGAAAGTGAAAGAGGAGAGTGAAAAAGTTGGCTTAAAGCTCAACATTCACAAAACGAAGATCGTGGCATCTGGTCCCATCACTTCATGGGAAATAGATGGGGAAACAGTGGAAACACTGGCAGACTTTAATTTTTTAGGCTCCAAAATCACTGCAGATGGTGATTGCAGCCATGAAATTAAAAGACACTTACTCCTTGGAAGGAAAGTTATGACCAACCTAGATAGCATATTCAAAAGCAGAGACATTACTTTGCCAACAAAGGTCCATCTAGTCAAGGCTATGGTTTTTCCAGTGGTCATGTATGGCTGGGAGAGTTGGACGTGAAGAAAGCTGAGCACTGAAGAATTGATGCTTTTGAACTGTGGTGTTGGAGAAGACTCTTGAGAGTCTCTTGGACTGCAAGGAGATCCAATCAGTCCATCCTAAAGGAGACCAGTCCTGGGCATTCATTGGTAGGACTGATGCTAAAGCTGAAACTCCAATATTTGGCCACCTCATGCGAAGAGTTGACTCATTGGAGAAGACCCTGATGCCGGGATGGATTGGGGGCAGGAGGAGAAGGGACGACAGAGGATGAGATGGCTGGATGGCATCACCGACTCAATGGACATGAGTTTGGGTAAACTCTGGGAGTTGGTGATGGACAGGGAGGCCTGGCATGCTGCGATTCATGGGGTCGCAAAGAGTCAGACACGACTGAGTGACTGAACTGAACTGATATATAAATGTACAATATAAAATGAGAGTCATCACTCTTCTTCCTCCAGTTTTAATCACCTGCTTAGTGCTGTTTGAAATCTAGCATTGTGTTTGTACAATGCTGGATTCTTAATATTACAGTGTACAAACTTGAATAAAATTCTAGTCCAAGAGTAGAGTTTTGCTTAAACATCACATTTAGAGTCTGTGCTGTGGGACTATATTGTAAGTTGAGTCTTACACTTCTCTTATTGCAGCACCATGGATAGGCTGTAAAGTAGTTAGGCCTGTTTTTTAAATTCTATCCTATATCACATGTTTAAAGTTTAGTATATTACCAACCAAGGGTGAATTTTTCAGAATCAACTATCATTTGAAGTTTTTCCTGACTTTGTTTTGTTTAGTGCTTAAAACATTGTTATTTTAAGTAGAATAACTGACTACATCTTATTAAACCTCTTTACTAGGAATCAGTAATAAATAAATGAAATAACAAATCAATACCTACCTTCTATGAAGTTTGAATCAATTATAGCAGAGTGATACCCTTGTGATGGAGAACTCAGTGAATCAGCAGCTCTACTGTGAATCTCCTACTTAATATAATAGTGCAGGGTTTGAGCTGTATGAAAACCTCTGAATAGACAACACAAACGTTACAAAGTCCACATAAGAAAGCTCAAAGCTTTGTTGGCAGACATGTCCGAGTCCTCAGCTGATGTTTGTGTACTCATGGTTTGTATGCAGTACCAACAACCTTTCTTGGTATAGTTCCTAAGTTCAAAGCAGAGAAACAGTAATAAAAAGAGGATGCATTTTACTCCTCCCATGTACAATGACCAGAATCAGAAGGAAAATTTAAGCACTCAATGACTTGCAAGGAATTGCAAACTATGAAATGCTACAGTAAGTTGAACAATTGCCTGGAGTCATTTAATAACAGAGAAAAGAGTTCTTTAGATTTTGAGGTCATTTTTATATTAGAGTGTGATATTATAATTGATGATCAAAGTGGCCTCAAGTCACTGTGAAAAAATTTTTCTTGTGATCAATATTTCATATTTTAAGGTGGGCGCAGGAGCCTGGTAGGCTGCAGTCCATGGGGTCGCTAGGAGTCGGACATGACTGAGTGACTTCACTTTTGCTTTTCACTTTAATGCATTGGAGAAGGAAATGGCAACCCACTCCAGTGTTCTTGCCTGGAGTATCTCAGGGATGGCGGGGCCTGGTGGGCTGCCCTCTATGGGGTCGCACAGAGTCGGACACAACTGAAGCGACATAGCAGCAGCAGCAGCAGCAGCAGCAAGGTGGTAGTTGTTCTGTAGCTGAGTCACGTCTGACTCTGTAACCGTATGGACTGCAGCATGCCAGGCTTCCCTGTTCTTTGCCATCTCCTGGAGCTTGCTCAAACTCATGTCATGTAGAAAGTTGGGTAATATATTTAAGAATAATTTCCATTTAAAATTGTTCAAATATTAAAATGATTTGGCATTTACAGAGGGAATGATTCAGTAATATGAAAAAACTTTGCTGTCTACATAGTTGAGGTTTTATTAGTATACCAATTAAAGTATGTTCTTTGCTTAGATGCCTCTATTTATGATTGTGCTTTAAGTTATTGGACCTTTATATTATATAGAAAGTGTTTACTCCACTGGTTGAAAATAAATAATGAAGTAATACTTTAAATCTTTGTGGAAAGTGTTAGTCACTCAGTCGTGTCTGACTTTGCAACCTCATGGACTGTAGCCTCCCAGGGTCTTCTCCCCATGGGATTTTCCAGGCAAGAATACTGGAGTGGGTTGCTATTTTCTTCTCCAGGGGATCTTCCCAACCTAGAGATTGAACCTAGGTCTCCTGTATTTTGGGCAGATTCTTTACCATTCTTGAGCCACCAGGAAATCTTTGTAGTACTCTTATTTATTTAGGCACATTGAAGCTGTATTGTATCAGAATAAGGGATGCCTACCATATCAGCATATAGGAGAAGTTCACCAAGATCAATGGACTTCAAGTGAAGAGACTTTATTAAATGTACATCTCTCATTGTGGGAGCGCTACAGCTAAAGGAGAAGCAAGAGACCATAAACAAGGTGGTGTATTTAGGCAGTTTTACAGATACCTCCTTTTCCTCAGCATCAGATCAATTGGTGCAGTATTATTCAAATTATATTCAAATAGTCCAATAATGTTGATTTAGGATTGAAAAACAAAGGCCGAGACCATATCAGATGAAGTTCTCAATACTGTAATTAAACGAAGGCAGTATTTGTCATGTTGAACGAAGAAACGATCTTATAAAATTTATTCCAAGTTTTGAACAAGGGGCTTATACTTGCCTGCTCTTTGGTGATTCCATGATAACACATCTAAGTGTTGTTAGGTGCTCCACGCTAACAGAGGAGAACAGCTTATTTACAACAGCCTTGCAGGCAGAGGTCTTTCAAAGTTCATATCATCTTTCCTTCCCAAGGAGCAATTGCTTTGCACATATGCTCTACAAATACCAAATACAAGGAACCTGGTTTTTAATTACAAAGTAAAATATCATTCTAAAGTTGCATAACTGGTGGTTGCCTTTTGCAATGCAATGAACATAAGGAAACCTGACATTAAATCTTTGATGTGTTGCCATGACATTTTCTGAAATTTTATTTTATGCCACTTTTAAGCTGAAAACTATGTTAAATTTGAATTCTTTGGGGGATAATAGAGTGATGCAAAATTATAGAACCTAACTCTGATGTTGGAATGTCTAGGCCCACAGAGTGTATATTTCAGATTTTAGAAAAAAAGTAGATACAGAAATAGAGACACACTGGGGTCTTTATTCTCTCCTTACAGTAGTTCCATGTTTTTCTAGATATAGAGGCCATTTAGTCAGGGAGGGATGTCTCTAGCTTCCCCTTTGCGTGAAGGGAAACATAATAGAGTGGAGAAAAAAACAGTGGCAGTCAGTGTCACCACAGTTGAATGTGCAGGCAGGCCACTGAAACTGAGAGAAATAGCACAGACTGTATAGTGTGTATATAGGTATGTGCAGGTGTGGGGGTGGGGGACTGGTTTCAGGACTTCCTGTGGATAACAAAATCCACAGATGTTCCAGTCCCTTAAGTGAAAGGGTGTACTTCAGTTGGCCCTCTGGATCCACACATTCAACCAAATGCATTATCCCTGGATGAGGGGACCGGCTGTATTCCTCCAGGTTACAGAGTTGCTGGAGGAAGGAGCAGGAGCTATTGTAGGAGGATGTTGCTTTGGTTCTCTCTTCCAAAGTGCCTTTTGGAGTAAATACTATTTGCTTAGCAGGGTTCAGTACCACTGCAAATGTTGGCACGGCTCCATACAAACCAGAGGATATTGAACACTAGTTTTTCCCCTCCCCACATCTGCATTTTCTACACCTGCAACCTTTTTTTGTTCCTTACCCCCCAAAGATCTCTGACATTCTGAAAAGTGAACAGGCCAAATCTTAGAACTGGAAGACACTTTTTAAGGCATTATCTGTTCTGTCAATGAGAGAGAAAAAGGTAATTAGGTATCATGATTATAATTTGGGCTTGTATAAGTAAAACATAATATAAAAAAGCAGGATCATCCTACTTGAAATGATTTTCAAAGGTTCAGTATGGTCCCAATGCCTTTGACCTCTGAAACCTCCAATACCAGCTAACCACGACACAATAAATTTAGTAAGTGAATTGTAACTATTTTGTAAATTATTGCGAGCAGGGTTGTTACAGAGACTTTAAAAATTGATTGTCTTGTTTTTAAATTTCACACCAGTAGTTCATATATGCACTTTAACTCCAACAGTCAGCTAAATGTCTGGAAATAAATTCTTATTTCTTTCTCCAGCCCCACCTAGATTGTTCTTGCCTTCTCCCTGCCTGTCCTGACTTTCAGAGTGAGTCCAAAAGGTCATTGTCCATGGGCTTATCTTCATGAGACCTCAGTATTATAATTTTCATTGAACTTTTACTCATTTTCTTATATTTCACTGTGCCTAACAGAGTATTCTGCACAGAGTATTGTTAAACATTTGCTGACCTCAGTTAACAGCTGCCCTCTTGCCAACCTTAAGATACAATGTAGAATTTTTTTAGGGTCAGGAACTAAGTCATCTGTTTGTTGGCCTCCTCCTACTCTACAATGATAAAATGCATTCTAAAATAGAGAGATTGAACTGACCTCAGTGCTTTGCTGCTACTGCTACTGCTAAGTCACTTCAGTAGTGTCCGATTCTGTGCGACCCCAAAGACGGCAGCCCACCAGGCTCCCCCGTCCCTGGGATTCTCCAGGCGAGAACACTGGAGTGGGTTGCCATTTCCTTCTCCAATGCATGAAAGTGAAAAGTGAAAGGGAAGTCGCTCAGTCGTGTCCGACCCTCAGGGACCCCATGGACTGCAGCCTACCAGGCTCCTCCATCCATGGGATTTTCCAGGCAAGAGTACTGGAGTGGGGTGCCACTGTGCTTTGCTAAGAACTATGTATAACAGTATGCTAAAATTACATACAAAAAACGGAATCACTTTGCTGTACAACTGAATCTAACACAACACTGTAAATCAACTATATTCCAGTGTAAAATAAAAATTAAAAAATTTATTCAATAGGTAACATTCAGATTTTCCTGTATATCAGGCACAGCAAGGTCACTGTGCTGAGACTTTTTGTGTGTGTGTGCTAAGACTTTTATAATCATGATCTTACTTATAGCTCATAATTTTGTTAAAATAGGTGATAACATTACCCCATTGAGACCCAGATTCATTAAGGAATTTGCTTAATGCTGTTCAGCTCATTAATGGCAAAGACTTGAAACCATGCACTTGACTGATTCTGTTGTGCCTATTCAAGCACCCGGAGCAAGTAAAGAAGTAGGAAGTACTGTTAAAGAGTTTTTAGTGCATGGTTGAGCAAACAGGTCATTTTGATCTTTTAATGCTTTTTAAAAAAAGGATCGTAAATCTAGTAGTACATTTATACTTTTAGGTACATAGCGATGTGTAAGCATGCATGCTTAGTTGCACAGTCAAGTCTGACTCTTTGCAACTCCATAGACTCTAGCCTGCCAGGCTGCTCTGTTCATGGGATTATCCCAGTAAGAATACTGGAGTGGGTTGCTATTTCCTCCTTAAGGGGATCTTCCTGACCCAAGGACCGAACCTGTGTCTCCTGCATTCCAGGCAGATTCTTTACCACAGAGCCACTTGGGAAGGCCCAGCTACATAGAAGCCTTGTAGAAATATTAAGACATCTTCTAAATATGGCGTTTATGGAAACATGATATTTTAATTCAATTTTTAGTCTAAGAATTATGTTTCATTTGTATCAAGTGCTATAATTGACAAAGTATTTTCATATATACTATGTTATTGGATTCTTACAGCAGTTGAGTTCAGAGACTATGTATTATCTGGTTTTACTGCAGAGGATTTGAGTTTAAGAAAGTTGAGATAACTTCCTTCAAATCATACAGCAAGTAAATGTTCTAAAAAGAATTAGTTCTTTTTATCACTATAATGATTCTGGAATATCTCAACATGTATTAATATCTCAACATATATGTGCATTTGTAGTCAAGAGTAACCTACTAAAAGTGATTACAGTTTACTACTACTACTACTACTAACTTTACCATTTGCAATCAAGAATAAACTACTAAAATTTTTTAGTTTACTAATAACAATAATCACCATTTTCACACAGGTTGTACACATGAATTTTCATCCAAACCAGGACCTCCTGAGAATGACAAATGGCAAAGTAATTGGGAAGTTGAGGCAACAGTCATAAATGGGACCAGCTCGAGGAAAGAGGGATGTGTGATTCCCCAGTTGAAACAGTACCTGTCTTGTGCTGTCCTATTCTAAAAAATTTACATGGATTAACTTCCTTAATTCTCTATCCTTATGAGATAGAAATTATACATATTTTTCAGATGAACATTTTCTGATGTGTTTAAGGTCACACAACATTCATGGATTCTTTTCAGTGCCCTGTGCTCTACTGAATCTCTTTGCATGCTTAAAAATAGGGGAAGGGAGAGTCAAGGCCAAAAAAATAAAGACCTGGGGAAAGGCAGGCAATGCTTATGAGAATTTTGTAGTTGAAAGAGCAGCTAGTTGTTTTCTAATGCTAGTGGCAGAGTTGAGGGAATAGTTTGTGGGAAAGTGGAAGTGTTAGTTGCTCAGTAGTGTCCTACTCTTCAACTCCATGGACTGTAGCCCGCCAGGTTCCTCTGTCCATTGAATTCTCCAGGCAAGAGTACTGGAGTGGGAAGCCATTCTCTTCTCCAGGGAATCTTACTGACCCAGGGATTGAACCTGAGTCTCCTGAATTGCGGGCAGAATCTTTACCATCTGAGCCACCAGGGAAGCCCATAGTATGGGGGAAGCAGTGGCAATTAACTGAGGAAGTATGGATAATATATCAACAATCTTGCTAGTTACTGTGTTTTTTGTTTGTTTTTTTAAAATTTTTGGCTGTGCTGGGTCCTCACTGCTGCGTGGGCTTTTCTCCAGTTGTAGTGAGCGCGGGCTACTCTCTAGTTGCGGTGGTTGGGCTTTTCATTGCAGTGGCTTCTCTTGTTGTGGTCCCTGGACTCTAGAGCACCAGGCTCAATAGTTGTGGCATACAGGCTTAGTTGTTCTGAGGCATTTGGGATCTTCCCTAATCAGTGATCGAGCCAGTGGCCGCTGCATTGGCAGGCAGATTCTTTACCATTGAGCCACCAGGGAAACCCCTTGCCAGTTATTGTTTTTTAAAAATGATTACACATTTACACACATTAAAGATGGTTTTGATGTACTTGGTGTTCTTGGATAATTATTTAACGACATGTGAACAATTAGGTGAACTCTAAGCAGTTGACTTTGTTTCTAGGTAAGATGGGTGAACCAATCAGGATTAGTTTGTTTTATTAATTGGATCTAGCCTGGGATAGATCCCAGTTTTTGACTGTGGGAAGCCCTCTGGCTTGTCTTGCTTCTGCTGAGGCTAAAGTTTGTTTGTTTTTTCCTAAGTGGGTGTCATCTGTGTGAAGTCCTGGACCCTTTCTCTAACTACATTCCTTTTCTTCTCTGCTCTATCCCCTCTTAGTTTGTTGAGAGAAGTCTATTGGCATTTCACTTCACTTGTCAGGCTGCATATAAAGGCAAAGATTGGAGATCTACAAGTGAAAATAAATATTTCAACAGACAATGCCTGGTACTTTGAATCTGATCACTTTACAAACAAGCAGATGCTTTCTCTATTGTACGGATGACCTCATCAGGGAAAGTGGATTAAGCTCTGGATCACTCTACTCAGAGTCATCCTCCAGCACTTCTGAAATCACAGGCCTATTCTTCTGCTCTACTCTTCCCTTAAAAAAACAAGGACAATTCTAAATAACGTTCATCTCATTAATTAAAAAAAAACAAATAGGTAAGTATTTATACCCATAGTTAAATGTAAATAATGTTTCATTAAGTATGAATCATTAAGTTGCTTTCACAATGATTTTAGAGCAAACTGTATTTGGGGCAGACATTATGCTAGAAATTCTTTCATGGCTTATTTAATTCTCACAATATTCTAGAACTGCTACCCCCTTTTTAAACATAAGATAAGCACTGGTTAGAAAGATAACATAACTTGCTAAAGATCAACAGTAAAAAAATCCATTTACAGCTAATCAAAATTGGCTTTAACTGAAACAAGGTAGGTTTTTGTATTACAAAGAAGCTAAAGACGTCATATGACATACAGTTGTGTTTCATTATCAGTCATTAACTCCACCGTCTTCCAGATTATCTGGCAAAATATGCCATTTAAAAGATAGGAGCCCACTTTTCCAGAATGACCTGACTTTTCTATTTTGTTCTTGTTGATCACCTAACAAAATTAAAGAAGAATGTACCTTGTCTCACAACATATTTTAAAACAATATCTTTCACTGTTGTTTTTAATTTTTTTTTCTTTTCTTTTTTTGCAGAACTCTCTTCCTTAAACATCTATTAAAAAAAATTAGCATTTAACAGATGAAGGACTTCACTGGTGGTCCAGTGGTTAAGATTCTGTGCTTCCACTGCAGGGAGCACAGGTATGATCCCTGATTGGGGAACTGAAATCCCACATGCCATAAGACATGGCCAAAAATAAATAAGTAAAATAATAAAATAAATGAAAACAATATACCAGTTGTAAGATCAGTTTATACCGTTTGCTTACTATTAAATCAGTCATGTTAAGAGACTGTTCCTATGAACATTGGTACTCAAAATCAAGAGTTAGAAAAGATTATAAAACAAGAGTTAGAAAAGATAGTTGCAGGCTTATATTGTTTTTACTATCCAATTGTTTTCTGTATTTTTATTTGAAAAGTAAAATTGACTCAAGAAACGTTACAGTTCATACTGTTAAGAATTAGTATCTGAATTTGCACTTTTTATACAGCCAGAATCTCTCTGGAATAAAAAGAAGAAATTCAGGCACATTTATTAATTGTTAAAAAATGACACATTTGCAATAAATTCAAATATCTGTATAGAGGTGTCAAGAAAAAGTGGCTCAAGTGAATGTATTGGTGGTTTCTTATTTGGTATAGAATGTATTTCAGTGTAGTATGGGTTTTCTTTCTAAATTATAAATCTATGTGTTATTGAATGTATTTTTATCATATTTTTTTATTTGAAAGCATATTTTTATAATGACATGTGAGCTCAATGTTTATAAAACAGATGAATCACCAGGAATTTTCAGAAAGTTTGAAAATTATAACCTTAGTTTTCTTTTTACTTATTCAAATTCCAGTGATACCTGTGAATCAAAACTACAAAGCATTTTATCATCTATATTTAGTCATTTTCATAGAGTTTGGTGTGAGGCACATGTGAAATGCTATGGAATGGCACTTAATTTTTTTAATAATGAATTAAAACCCTTTTATTTTAGCTCCTGTTATGAAGGAAGCTCTGTGTACTTTATTTTTTCCATCTGTGTTGCAAATTACTTCCTCCAAATTATGAAAAACTTTTATTTAAGACTTTAAAAAAATAACTATTTCAAACTTACAGAAAATTTGCATGGACAGTTCAGAATATTTCCATATCTCATGTAGACACAATACTGAAAACTCTAGTGCACATTTCTTAAAAACAAAGATATTCTCCTCCTAATCCCAAATAATCCTCCAAATTAAGAAATTGATACACACTACCTTTTAGTCCACAGACCCCATTCAAATTTTGACAGCTTTTGCAATAGCAGCTTTTTCCTTTAACATCCAGAATCATGCATTGTGGTTATTTTTACCACTCTTTAGTTTTCTTTAATTTGGAGCATTTCCTTAGTTTTTCCTTAATCTTAGTCATGGATTCATGACATTGATAGATTGAAGAGTATAGACATTTCATTTGATAGCATGTCCCTCAACCTGGGCCTTTTATGAGGTTTTCTTATGACCAGATTCAGATCATTCATTCATTCATCAGAAATGATGCTGTGCCCTTCCCAAGTTGATCACATTATGGAGGCTCAGGATGAGCACCCATCCCACCCCAAGTGATGGCAACCTAGAGCACTCAGTCAATTGCCAGCCTTCTCCACCTTAAAATCACCATTTCTCCCCTTTGTAATTGATAAAGATTTTATGTTGAGATAGTTCAAACCTATGCCAATAGCCTCAAAGTCTTTAAGCCTTCACTCACCAGCTTTGGCATCCTTTCCTGATTCCTGCCTGAATTAATGACTTTTATATGACTGTCAAATGATGATTTTCTATTTCCATTTGTTTATCAGTTGGCATTCTTGGATTGAATAGATTTTCCCCTTCTCCTTCATTTATTTATTCATGTAATTATTTATATCAGTATAGATTTATGGATTCCTGTTTTATTCAGTGGATTGTGATCTGTTACTATCATTATTCTGATGCTCGGTTTTCCAGAATTGGCCAGTTGGAACCTTTGTAAACTTGCTCCCAAGTCTTTTTGATAGTGTTTATATCATTCTTTGAACACTTCCTTACTTTCTATGACAAAAAAGATAACCCAAGCCCATATTGTATCTTCTTCACCCAAGTGCTGGGATCAGTTGTTTATCTAAGGAGTCCTGGTTCCTTTCAGTGGAGAATGGTATTGGAAGCCCAAATGTGCTTTCAGAGTACTCATTACTACTGGAGTGTCATTGCTTCTAGACTCTCTTGGGAAACAGAGCTGAAATTCTATATGTATTGATATACATATACAGATGCATATATAGGTATGCATATATATTTATGTGTATGTATATATATGATGCACATATAATTATTATTTATGTACACTAATCTATATCTATCTATTATCTAAAACTACAATTTCACCTAGTATTTCCAATTCCAGTTCATAATCTCCGGGTTATTTCTAGCTTTCTCATTTCTTTTACTTTCTTTGACAGTGAGGAACCTGACTCTCATTACTGACAATATAGTTACATTTTCTCAAAGTGATTCTTTAAAACTGATCTTCCTATTTTGCTTTGTTCCTCCTCCACCATCTTCAAGAAAGAGAAGAAAACTGAAAGCAGCTGTAGTTTTCAGTTTACTTGGCAATTGTAGCCCTGAGAAGTCAGTACAGTGCCCCTCTAGAAGTATTTCCTTATCATTTTACCTGTCTTTCAATTTTTCTGCCTCCAAATGTGGTAGAATGATTATAGAATATCTTTGTGGAACTAGGGAATAACGTTCAACAGTTGTCCTCAGTCTAGCTACTGTTTCTTCATTTTACCCCTGCTTCTTCCTCTTCTGTTCTGCTGCTGCTGTTCACTTATTTCTTGATTGAATTACTTTAACAGGTTCCTAAATGCTACAGATCTTGTTGCCTTTAAGATCTTCTTCCCTATAAACACCAGTGTGATCCCTTTAAAACACAGAGCTGAGTACAACATTCTGTTGCTTTAAAATTTCTCAATGGCTTCCTTATTGCTCCAGATTCATTAATGTGGTTTATAAGAAAATCTATAACTTGATAGATTCTTGTTTTCTCTCCAAATTCATCTCTCATCACTTTCTTCTCTGAACTTCCTATGTCAGCTACGACAAGTAATTGTATATATACAAAAAAGTCATTGAATGAGTGTTTTTTGAATCCAAGGTTTCTGGATTTGAATTCTCTCTTATTGCCTGATTATATATTATATATATATGTATATATATATAATTTTATTTATTTATTTTTGATTGTGTTGGGTCTTCACTGCTACTTGGGCTTTTTCTCTAGTTGTGGCGAATGGGGGCCACTCTCTAGTCGTGGTGCACAGGCTTCTCATCAGAGTGACTTCTCTGATTGTAGAGCACAGGCTCTCTGGCATGCGGGCTTTAGTAGTTGCAGCACATGAGCTCAGAGTTGCGGCTTCTGGGGCTCTAGAATACAGGCTCAGAACTTAGTGATATAAAACAAGAACTATTTTAAAACCAGATTTTGTGGGTCCAGATTCAGAAAAGGGTCAGTGGGGACAGTTCTATGCTGGGTCCAGAGGATTCATTTCTAAGATGACTTCTCACAAGTCTGGTGCCCAGGCTGATGGATCAGAATGGTTTCTGCTGGTAGCTGGACATTTTGCCAAGCGGCTCAGGGATCCAACGTGTGTGTTTCAGCAAACCAAGTGGAAGCTGCTTGGCCCTTTATAATCTGGCCCCAGAAGTTGCATAGTGTCACTTCCACTGTACTCTATTGATGGTAGCAAGATTCAAGGGTAGGAAACATAGATTCTTTCAGCATTTTAAAGCTGTTGCACCTTGGAGGTAAAATGGAGGTACTAGAAGTCTGGATTAAAAGAGACTTTTTATAAGGTGGCCAATACACAGTAAGTGGTTGATAAATATTAGGTATTTTTGTTTTTCAATGACATTTCTTCCTGGAATTCAGGTCCTGTTCTCATCATCTGATGAAGATGGAGATAGGTTAGTCCCTTTCCTTGGAAGTCTCTCTTAAAAGTTGCCTCAGGGAGTTTCCGGGTTGTCTGACCTCTACAGTGCATATGAGGCTTCTAGGGCAAAGATAATTAATACAGTATTTCTAGCGTGCAGGGACCCAGGACCCTGAGACAGGATGATCATATATCCAGTTTGCCTGGGACATTCTGCATTTACATCTGCTGTTGTAGCACAGTTATTAATAGTGCCACACTTTATTCTCAAAAAGTTCCCAGTTTAGATGATAAATAATGCAGTATCTACTCAAAGAGACTTCTAGAGCCTCAGTCATGTTGCTAAAGGAAAGACTGCCGTTGACCCTCTGACACACTTTCCAATTGTAGCAGCAGGACTTGACGGTAACCCTGGAGCCTGGGAAACTTGCCTCTCACCCAGGGGGCTGGGGAGGCTATGAGGGAAATGTGCCTATGATGTCCCAGTGAACCAGCCTATAGTGCTGAATCACTAGCAGCATTTCCCAAAAGTGGAGTTAAGAAACTATTTCCCACTGACTCAAAGGGTGTGGGGCTGTCACTGGTCCATACTGACTAGAATAGAATTACCTGGTTTGCTTTGACTTCTGTTAAAAAAGTAGTCTAAGTCCACTCTGAAACCCCCATTCCCTGTTGTTCTCTAAGGATCTTCAGGTATTGCCCCCAGACGTCTTTCAGGAAATATTGGCTGATGAGTGCTCTTCAGTTGTGCTACAGAGTTTTGAAATGGCAAAAAGTTGAATTTGGACTAAATTATAAATGAGCTAATGCTCTGATGTTTGTACTTACCTGGAAAAACAGGTTTAAAAGATCCAGGAAATCAAGCCATACGATCACTCAAGAAAGAAGTTTGTAAGAATGTGCCATCACCTTAGATAGCCCTGCCAATTGCCATTTTTGGAAGTGAATGGGGACTTTTTTGCCTTTGGTTTGGTCTTCTGCATTTTTCAAGGCCCAGTTTAAGTCCTGCTTTGTCCAAGAAACTTTCCTAAATTCCCACAGACAGTCTCACCTCTCCTTGACCTCTGCTTTTCCTCAGCTCCAGGTATTTAAAAATTTTACTTATCTGGCAAATCTCCTGACCTTTGGGTCAATACCTTTGATACAGTATTTGTGTGCCAAGCACTGTGCTGAATTCTTTGCAGTAATCATTCCTTCTAATCCTTTACCACCAGGTAAGTACTGTTATATATATTTTATAGGTAAGGATTGCATTATTATTTATGTTAGATTACATCGCCTCTCCCCACCTACCTGTAATCCTCTCAAGAACTGCAAACAGGTTGCCTGTCTCTTGGTATCCTAGTTTCCCCACACATAGTAGTAACTCAAAGGAGCAAATTGTTGATGTTAATGGCCAGTATTACTTTCTGTCTGCTCCACAAGATGGAATTTTAAGCATGAATACAGAGTTGTGCTCTATAGGCCATCTTTAAAGCCCTGGAAACCTCACATCAGGCCAGGGAAATGTAGTGTGAAGAGAAGGAATAATGCACATGTGAGACTTGCCATTTTGAGAGTCCATGGATGTTGGTTTTGAAACACGGAAAGCTTTGCTTCAACATTTGTTTCAAAGAGGAAGAAAATGTTGAAAGTTTTTTTAAATGTTAGGCACATTGTGATTATTTGAATATTCTCTCGTGTTGATTTCCTGCATTACATCTTTGAAAGTGTCCTGATTTTCGTAAGTATTCCAGTGCTGAGTGGTATTTCCTGTCTCAGCATAAAAAATGGGTTTTAACTTGCAACCAGAAGTGTCAGAATCAGTTGCAGTGATGGAGATGTTGAGGCAGTGACGAGCACGTGGAAATACATTTGAATTTTGATCTTAACGCACACTGAATAAGTCTAAAAATGTATATGAAATAAGTATGAGTGCCTTATCATAATTTTAAGTCTGATTTTTATTGTCAAGAATGTTTCCATTTAGAGTCCTTTTACTCTTGCCTTAAAGTGTTGGCCAAAGTTCATTTTTGTGTTTTTTAAGTCTCTTATACTCAAATTGTCAGGTATTATGTGTGATGAGGCCAGTCAAGGCAGAATTATGAAAATTACAGGTGGAAAATTAGGTCCTTTTCTTTTTTCTTTTCCAATACAGGCTACTTGCCTTACAGAATATCCTCAAATAACTTCCATCCTCATTTAGAATAATGTACACAAATGCTGGGGCCATTACAGGTTCCCCTAGGAGTTTATTCCTCAGAAAAATGCGATTTGTTGCAGGTACATTTTTTACCTAATTTTTAATCTAAACTTTTGTTTTGCTCAATTTCATTCTTTTACCCCTTGGACCACCCGTATAGTTCTTCACAGAAGTTTGCAGAATGCTTTTTTGATAGGAATACTCATAATAATTAAAAGGAATTAGGTTCATTTATGTTTGCCATGCATGGGTCTGCTTTATTTTTTGTGTGCTTATTGACATGGCCTAAGGAAGCATTCCATTCTAAAGGATATCAGTCCTGGGTGTTCTTTGGAAGGAATGATGCTAAAGCTGAAACTCCAGTACTTTGGCCACCTCATGTGAAGAGTTGACTCATTGGAAAAGACTCTGATGCTGGGAGGGATTGGGGGCAGGAGGAGAAGGGGATGACAGAGGATGAGATGGCTGGATGGCATCACTGACTTGATTGGAAGTGAGTCTGAATAAACTCCGGGAGTTGGTGATGGACAGGGAGGCCTGGCGTGCTGCAATTCATGGGGTCGCAGAGAGTCGGACACGACTGAGCGACTGAACTAAACTGAACTGAAGGAAGCATAATGATAAGTGGGCAATTCTTAAACATAATCACAGAACTGGATTATAAGAGGTTCATATATATTCTTTTAAGTAGGTGTAAAAAATATTAGGCCCTTTCTTTTAGGCAAATGCTAGGTCTCTCATGTATGGGAAAATGAATGAAATAAGCAACCTGATCAGTTTGGTATTGGATTGTCTAGAACTTCTCCAGTAAGTTAGACTTGGATCAGTATGTTCAGTTCGACTTCATACTGTAGCCATAAATTGGGACGTTTCGATTTGCTGTATCCCAGAGACACCAACCTTGAGGCTTGATCTGGCCTTTATGGGTCTTTGTGTATCTATGATTGAGCCTGTGCCTGGCAGATGTCAGGTGTTTTGTTGGATAATTTAATGATGAAGTATGTGCCAATTAAGAAAAAACGAGTAAAGCAGCCATGTATCTAGTATTTTTGACACCCAGTGCCTATCATTTTTAATACCCTTATATGAAAGATGTATTTCAGTAAGATTTGTGCTATGAAATGAATAACAGCCAAAAGAAAAACATAAACAATAAACTTTCATTAAACAATATATAATCATGCAAGTAAATTAAAAATAAAAGAAAATGTTATAGAACAAAAATATTTTGGTTTTATAAAGTATAAGACATTAATGATTTCTTGGGAAAAAGGAAAATATTTTATACTGCCATGTACTCCATGACTTCCAAAGGGAGGATTGAAGTAACTCAAGTTTTCCTTCTTTGTCCTTACAAGCATTGTTTGTTTTGACTATTCCAAACACTTGAAGCTGTAGTACCATAGGAATTGGAGTTGCTAACTGCCATCCAGGCAAGCTCAAAGGATTCCAAACCATTTTGAACTTATTCTCTATATCTATGGCTGATTCATGTTGATATTTGGCAGAAACCAACACAATTCTGTAAAGCAGTTATTTTTCAATTAAAAAATTTAAAAAAAGCATGTGGACAGCTGAGTCTCTGGGTGTACAAGTGGAGGTTCCAGATTACAGTGTTTATTTATAAATGATGCTTTATATAATATGAAGATTCAGTTCAGTTCAGTTCAGTCACTCAGTTGTGTCTGACTGTCTGTGACCGCATGAATCACAGCATGCCAGGCCTCCCTGTCCATCACCAACTCCCAGAGTTCACTCAGACTCATGTCCATCAAGTCGGTGATGCCATCCAGCCATCTCTCCTCTGTCGTCCCCTTTTCCTCCTGCCCCCAATCCCTCCCAGCATCAGAGTCTTTTCCAATGGGACAACTCTTCACATGAGGTGGCCAAAGTACTGGAGTTTCAGCTTTAGCATCATTCCTTCCAAAGAACACCCAGGACTGATCTCCTTTAGAATGGACTGGTTGGATCTCCTTGCAGTCCAAGGGACTCTCAAGAGTCTTCTCCAACACCACAGTTCAAAAGCATCAATTCTTCAGCGCTCAGCCTTCTTCACAGTCCAACTCTCACATCCATACATGACCACTGGAAAAACCATAGCCTTGACTAGACAGACCTTTGTTGGCAAAGTAATGTCTCTGCTTTTGAATATGCTGTCTAGGTTGGTCATAACTTTCCTTCCAAGGAGTAAGCGTCTTTTAATTTCCTGGCTGCAGTCACCCTCTGCAGTGATTTTGGAGCCCAAAAAATAGTCTGACACTGTTTCCACTGTTTCCCCATCTATTTCCCATGAAGTGATGGGACCAGATGCCATGATCTTCCTTTTGTGAATATTGAGCTTTAAGCCAACTTTTTCACTCTCCACTTTCACTTTCATCAAGAGGCTTTTTAGTTCCTCTTCACTTTCTGCCATAAGGGTGGTGTCATCTGCATATTTGAGGTTATTGATATTTCTCCCAGCAATCTTGATTCCAGTTTGTGCTTCTTCCAGTCCAGCGTTTCTCATGATGTACTCTGCATATAAGTTAAATAAGCAGGGTGATAATATACAATATGTATTATTAAAACTCAGCAGTAACCACAGCAATTGTTTAGAACTTTGACGAACAAAAGGTGTTTTAAGTGGGAGGAGTATTTTATCATTGACTTTGTTTAGAGTTGACAGAGCATAGGGAAAATAGAAAGCAGTATGCCTTTGAGCTTATTTCTTTTGGTTTATTATTGAAAAATTCTTAATATTTTCAAATTTTATAATTCTCTACAGACAATAATGACTTGCCTGCACCTGGAGCACACTGTTCCCATTTCCCTGTCCTGGGTTCACTATTGTGGAAGATAGGAATTTTGCTTTGAGTACAATTTTAGGGGAAAAAAATGTTAAAAATATTCCATGACTTGCAGATATCCAATATATATTTTGAATGTCTAACTAGAAGAGAGAATGGAGGATGGGTGAAATCTCTCAGAAGACTATGGGTATTGGAGAGTAGCTGGCTAGTATCAGGCCCGTGGGGCAGCACAACAGAACATCAGCATTTTGCAAAGGGAAGTGAGGAGTAGAACAAAGAACTGATGTTCCATCCTATTGGTGATTGTTTTGGGTTGCTGATGGGAAGAGCAGAAGCAAGAGAGTTTTTCTAGGCTTAACTTCCCATCTCATTCTTTTAATTTCTGCCTTTGACCAGGGTTAGCCATACATACTGTTTTCTCCATTCCCTTGCTCAGTTCCTGAGAAGACCCCTCCTACTCTTCCTTCAGTGGCTTATCTGCTTCTGTCAATAATCTGGAAATTTTATAGTAAAACTGTGTGAAATGGGGAAACACTGAAATGCATCTCGTCCTGCAGAACATTTGTATGCCAAATGTGTGGTACAAGTAGATACAAGAGAACACCATTGTTCTCTTCTCGGACTCAGTTTTCTCTTGCTGAGTTAGAGCTGGCATGGAAACCCCCAACATCCTTTGTAGGCATTTTTATACACTTCCTCTCCAGTCAGAGCAAAGGTATCCAAGAAGTACAATTCTCTGAGATGGCCCTTAGTCATTCTATTTTAGTCCTTATTGCTCTGTCCAAGAGAAATCTCCATATGAGAATGCCTTGTACCCTGTTTCATGGCACCTCTATCTCTTACTCTCTTATCAAAAATAGAATTTCAGCATAGCCATTAGGATGGCTACTATTAAAACAATAGAAAATAACAGGTGTTGGTGAATGTGGAGACATTGGAACCTTTGTGTACCATCAGTGAGAATGTAAAATGGTGCAGCCACTATGGAAAACATTATGACAGATCCTAAAAAAATTTAAAAAAGAGTTAATACATGATCCAGCAACTCCACTTCTGCGCATACGCCTAAGAGAATTGAAAGCAGAGAGGAGACATTTGGGCACCCATATTCATAGAAGCATTATTCATAATAGCCAAGAGGGAGAAGCTGCTAGTCCATTGATGAATGAATGGATAAACAAAATGTGATATATCCATACAATGAAACATTCAGTTCAGTTCACTCAGTCGTTTCTGACTCTGCGACCCCATGAATCGCAGCACACCAGGCCTCCCTGTCCATCACCAACTCCCGGAGTTCACTCAAACTCAGGTGCATTGAGTTGGTGATGCCATCCAGCCATCTCATCCTCTGTCGTCCCCTACTTCTCCTGCCCCCAATCCCTCCCAGCATCAGCGTCTCTTCCAGTGAGTCAACTCTTTGCATGAAGTATTACTCAGCCCTAAAAAAGAAGGACTTTCTGACACATGTGATGACTTGGATGAACTTTGAGAACACTGTGCTAAGTGAAATAAGCCAGTCACAAAAAGACAAATACTACATAACTTAATTTATAGAAGATACCTAAAGTAGCCAAATTCATAGAGATAGAAAGTAGAATGGTGGTTACCAAAGGTTAGGTTGAGAGGGAAACGAAGAGTTGTTGTTTAATGGGTACAAACTTTCAGTTTGCGAAGAAGAAAAGTTCAGGAGATGAGTGGTGATGATAATTGCACAATATGAATGTACTTAATGCCACTGAACTGTATACTTAACAATGGTTAAGATGGTAAATTCTCTGTTATGTGTTTTTAACCTCAACTTAAAAAAAGAAAAGATGACAAAATTACATACCTAACCCTAATCCCAGAAAACTGCATGTGAAAAAAATTATGGGTATTTTACCACAATAAAAGATAATTTTAAAAATAGAATTTCAAGTTTGTTACTCGTCACTCTTTTTTTTTAATTTATTTATTTTTGGCTATGCTGGGTCTTTGTTGCTGCATCACTGGATTGGGAAGATCACCTGGAGAAGGGCATGGCAACCCACTCCAGTATTCTCGCCTGGAGAATCCCATGGACAGAGGAGCCTGTGGAGCTATATTTAATGGGGTTACAAAGAGTCAGACGTGATTGAGCGACTAACATGCACTTGCACAGGCATGTGTGCATGTGTGCACGCACGCGCGCACACACACACACTGCTGGGTCTTTGTTGCTGGACAGGCTTTTCTCTAGTTGTGGTGAGTGGGGGCTTCTCTGTGGTTGCCATGTGCTTGCAGTGGCTTCTCTTATTTTGGAGCAGGGGCTCTAGGGTGCAAGGGCTTGGTAATTGCTGCTTGGGCTCTAGAGCACAGGCTCAATAGTTGTGGCCCATGGGCTTATTTGCTTCGTGGCATGTGGGATCTTCCCTGATCAGGGATAAAACTCATGTCTTCTTCATTGACAGGCAAATTCTTTACCACTGAGCCACCAGGGAAGCACCATGTCACTCTTAATATAAAATAACAAAGAGCTGTTTTAGGGATGTTAGACTCTGATGCCATGGGCCACATGCTATACCTCATTCCAAGCAAGTTTTGAAATCATGCTTGGTGGTCGCTGTGGTTTGAATACAACACATGGTTAAGCAATACTACCTTGTTCTTTCCAGATCAGAGACCAACGAAACAGTAAATCAGAATAGGAAATGACCACCACTGTCTATGATATCAGAGAAGGAGATGGCAACCCACTCCAGTATTCTTGCCTAGAGAATCCTGTGGACAGAGGAGCCTGATGGGCTGCCATCTATGGCGTCGCACAGAGTCGGACACGACTGAAGCAACTTAGCATGCATGCATGCATTGGAGAAGGAAATGGCAACCCACTCCAGTATTCTTGACTTAGCAGCAGCAGTCTATGAGATGGTACCCTCTTAGATGGAGAGCTTACATCCCTAGCTCATCTACATCAGATTTAAAGATCTGAACATTCACTTCAGCTCCAAGTAGAGCCTGCTTGTGCAAAATGATGTTTGGCAAAATGAAGTAAGCAAATTGGGTGTCATGGTGAATTAAAAGCACAATTTTGAAGAACAGAAGCCTTCAAAACCTGCAATGCAATATCCACATTTTGACATTTAGGTTACCAGGCCAGAGGTAGCATGGGTTATTGGTGAAAGAAAACTATGATTACCATGGAGACTATTTGGCAGTAAGAAATAGTAAAATAATGCTTTGATTTAAGCCATTTCTCCCCAGGGCCCACATATATAATAATTTATTTTCATAATATACCGAGGAACCAGGGAGGAATGGGTATTATTATCTCTACTTTATAGAAGGTGAAACTGAGAAATAGAGAAATAATTGACATTGAGGCAGTGACTCATTGGCAAGGTAGCCTTAGAAAACAGGCTTCTAGTTTCCTAATCTTGGGACCTCTTATGAATAGCTTGCCTTCTGTTCTGTTGATCCTGTTGAACAGAGCTGCACCTCTGTGTCCCCAAACATGACAATAGTTGGCTCTCTGAATAAGTTTTTTAAGTAAAGAAGCCACACAAGAAGACTGGGATCTCTAGGCCCCTCCAGAAGCAAGCAAATGTATGGATGATGACCAAGGAACTTCAATGTTGGCTGGAGAACTTCAGTTTCCTTGACTGTCACGTTTCTCTGTGTCTAATTTCATTTGAGAGGAAAAAAAGACAACTGGAATTTCAGTAACTCCATTTTCTTGGCTTAGAAGTCACAAGCTCCAGTTAAGTGCTGCCCTGAATAAGTGGCTCCTCTGTGTTGAAGGAGAGACCACCCCCTGTTGCAGTTTCGCAACACACATATGGAGGTTTCCAGAAGCCCTCAGCTGGAGCAACTAAATGTGACTGAGACAACACAGTCCCAGAGACAAAGGTCAGACCTATTTTAATCTCTGAGTAAGGCTATTACTCTGGGACAAGGCCCTTCTTGTCTGATATCCTGCTATTTTCAGTGATTCACAAGCTTGAATCTCTTTCATCTGGGAGCACAGAGTCCCATCCCCCTTTCAGATTTGTTTGTGAGTTAAAATACTTCCCATCCGCAGTCTTCTCAGAGTGTCTTCATCTAGCCGTAGAATTCCTCAAGCTGTGACCTGGAGGAGTCCCTGGGAGGAAGAGTCAGGGCAGCTTGGAATGTGAGCCCAGGGGAGGATCTGGAGTGTAGCAGGAAGTGGGGTTGCGGCTTGCTTGGAAGGTCCCGCAGAGGCTCTGAACCAGTAGGTCACTGGGCAGCTGACTGTTCTGACAGTGCTCTGGGAGGCTTGCTCTGTACTGTCTGTTGAGGTGTATGTGTCGTGCAAATGTTTCAAAGTCCAATCACTGTAGAATCCAATGGAATTAGGAAGAAAGACGCTCCCTTAGTTTCTTGATGACACAGCCCTCGTGTTAATTACTGATCCATTTGGATTGATCACCCTCATGTTTATGGGTTATTTCTCCAAAGTGAATGTTGCAATATAGAAACCTGCTTATCCAGTTTTCATATATCCTGTGGTTCTTGAGTTTGCCAGTTCCCTCCTTTCTTAAAAGCAGTTTTTTAATGGCTTCATCTACTATGGAAACATCTCAAAACTCTGTTTCTTAATTGTTTAATACCTCAGTTTGGTGTAGACAGAGAAGAGTTTGAGAAATGCAGTCAAAGCTAGCTTCAGAGAGTCTTCCCAGAGAACTAATAATGATGAATTACCACTTACTGATTTTGTACTGGGCAAATACTTTATACATATTATATAATTTGATCTATATAAGATCATTTTACTGAATACAAAACAAGGTTTAAGGTAGTTAGGTAATTTTCCCTAAATCACAGTTAGTTTATGACTAGAACTAAGATTCCGTCTCAGATCTTCTTGCTGGTAAACATAATAGAACAATTTTGCTGAGACTTTGAAAATAAATGTTGGATCCTCTTCAATATCGTGGTCTTTGTGGATATCATAAAATTAAATATTTTCTAAATTTTCTTCTCTCTTATTCTTTTTAAATAAAAGGTCCCTGAAGTCAGTGAGAAACTGGTGAGTTGCCCTTTTCATTTGTTTATAAGAGGAAACATGAACTTCTGTGATTATTCCACACATTCTTGCCACTTCCCTAAATCAAAGAAAAAAAGAGCCACAAAGCATGGCTGTAATGCCTGTTTTCGTATCAAAAGGTCAAAAACTAAAGATCCTTTAGCATGCCATGAGGAAATACTGGAAAGAAAGTATTGTCACAAAAATAACAGGAGTTGCATAAATAAATAAATAGGAGTTTTGAGGGGGTACAGAAAAGGAATTAACATTTTGTTTCTGAATTCTGATCCAGAGTTAATGTTCTCAGAAGAAAATTCATCCAGCAAAAAACTGAAGGCTTTTGGATTTGATTGTATCAAAATTCCACCCACAAAATAAAATTAGAAATTGATTACCTCCCCTCCTGTTCTCTACTGAGGTCAAGCAAACAGCAGAATGCACTACCTTTGCCATAGACTTTATGTATACCCCAGAGCAAGGTGGAGAGATAAGCTAATTATCCAAATTTTCAAGCCAAAGAAACAGTGATTTGGCTTCAATTTTCTGGTAGAAAGTGTTTGGAAACCTGAATTACTTGCACATATTTTAATCTTTGCTTGATATAAATAGAGTGACTTTGTGTATAGGCCCTTTCACTCGATAGTTATCCAAGATTTCCTAGTTACTGAAATTATCTCTGCTCATGTAAAGAGAGGTAGTTTCATGTTCCACAGGGAGATAAGGACTGAGGTCAGAAATTTGGTTTTTAGGTCACTGCCAACAGTGAAGAAGGATGCAAATGGGGCTTCGTAGCCCCACCTTCACATGAGAATCACTTAGGGAGCTCTTGAAAGTGTACCAGTGGCCCTGGCCTCATATAAGGCCAACCAAGTCAGGATTTCCGAGATTGGAGTTGAGGTCAGTATATTTTCTAAAAGCTCTTTAGTGATTTGGAAGCATTCATGGTTGAGAATCATTGGATTCATCATGGATATTATCATGCTGATGGTAAGTATAAAAAAGATGGAGAATATATTGGTTCTGTTGTCCAAATTATCCATGGACAGTTTATTTTTAAGAATATATCAAAAAGAGGTAAAGCAAAATGACAGTGTACGTTTATCTCCCTGCCCTATTCATTAGTATTGTGGTCTCCTGTATCTGTCTCAAATAAAATGTCTTATAGTTCCCAAATCTAGTTATAAAAGCAAATTCTAAAGTACAAAAGCCTCCTTCAGAAAGATGAGAAAGAAAAATCTCTATGTTCTGACTGAATAGAGAACAACATTAACCAAAACACCATACTTTCAAATGATTCAGGAGTCACTTTCACAAATCCTTTGGCTTCATATTTTACTGTTCACACAGGCACAATTACTTTCCATATCCATTTGATGTTTTAAAGAAGTAGTGGTTCTTAGACTTTATTGTGCATCTGAATTACCCAGGGAACTTGGTAAAATCCAGGTTGCTGGGTCCTATTCTTGGGTTTTTCTGGTTTGATGGGTCTGGGGTGGGAATCCAATAATCTGCATTTCTAACAAGTTCCCAGGTGAGGCTGGTCTTGGGACCACAGCAAACTAAAGTAGAACTTGAACACCTCTCCCCAAAAGTTCATTATAATTGTGTAAAGAATAATGTGAATATTTACTTTAGTATTATTTTTATTCCAAACTAGATTTGATCAATTCTCTAAAAGTATATAAATAGGTTAAAGTTTTAAATTAAAAAAAGAAGGTAAAGGAGACTTCCCAGTTGTCCAGTGGCTAAGACTCCACCCTTCCAATGCAGGCCTGGCTTTGATCCTTGCACAGGGCGCTAGATACCACATGTCACAGCTCAGACCCAGCGCAGCCCAAGAAGAAAAATGGGAAGGAAATTTGAGTGAAAAGTAAAGTTTGAGTAGTAAAATAAAACCAAACAGCACACACATATATATATATATATATATATATATATATAAAAGCTATTTTAAGAAGATACAGAAAATAAAATCTATTTTGCTATTTAATAAAACATACATTTGAGAGTATTAATTCTATATAGTAAATATGTCATTCCTGTGCTTTTTCTTGCTTCTAAATTCCTTAGAAACTTAAGTGATATAATATTTAGCTATTCCAAAGTAAAAGAAAATGGAAAATTGCCTCGCCAGTCCTAGGGATACTGGTCAATGATGTGAGATTCCGTTTTGCTCCTCTGTATGTGCTCCTCTGTGTGTGACTGCTTTCAAACAGAATACAGTAAAATGAAATGAGGGGTGACATGCTTGGTTTACTTAGTAAAACTGTGCATAGTAGATAACTGAAAAAGTGATTTGGAGGCTTGAAATTTTTAGATTCATTATCCACATGAAACCCAAAGTCAAAGGCAGGAGGAAATCTGAGCAAATGAAGCCAGGCAGGTAGAGACTGACATGGTGTCCTGACTAGTGGGAGCATATGGCCCAGTGCTGTCAGATAGTTGATTTATTGAGAGAAGCTAGAACAAATTTTTATACAAAGTGTTATGCATTTTAACTGTTGGCAACAAGTTCAATTAAAATAAATAATACTATGTGAGTCAAACCAGATTTGGGCCAGCAAGATTTGGCCTTGCTAATTTGTAAACTCATCTTCAGGGATTCATTTTTCCTGGTTAATTACCAACTCCTCTTCGCATTCTGAGTAGATTTCTACCCAGGCAGCTAATTGAAGCAGAGCCAAACAAATTATTGACTCTTACTTGCATGGCTTTCCTTTAATCCACTGGTTCTCAAAGTGTCATCCAAAGTTGTATCAGTGTCTTCTGGGAACTTGTTAGAAATACAGCTTAAACTTGCCCATCTGAAATGGGCTAATTTCAGATGGCCTGCCCCAACCTTAGCCAGAAACTCTGGGAATGGAGCCAGAAATCTGTTTTAACAAACCCCTCCTTGTGATTCGGCTGCCCACTAAAAGTTGGAGGGCCCCAATTTACTTTAAGAGAACTTAAGGCAAACTTATTAAACCAGAACAGATCTACTGGTTTGGTAATAAGATGAACTCCTTACCAGAATCCAAGGCCAGAGTGCTCCATTTCAAATGGTGCCGGGTATCATTACCCCATTAATTGATACTTTGGTATATTTCTTTTTAAAAATATTTATTTATTTACTTCGCTGCATCAGGTCTTAGTTGCAGCACTCAGGATCTCTGATATTCATTGCAGCACTTGAACTGTTAGTTGCAGCATGTGGGATCTAATTCCCTGACCAAGGACCAAACTCAGGCTCCCTGCATTAGAAGTAAGGAGTCTTAGCCACTGGACCACCAGGGAAGTCCCAGACACTTCTGTATATTTCATTTAAAAAGATAATTCCAAAGTAGCATGGAGAGTCTCATTTGAGAAATTTGCTGAAGAATATCTGTCAGTTTAGGGGTTGTTGTCATTGATTAGTCACTCAGTCATGTTTGATTCTTTCATGGACAGTAGCCCACTAGACTCCTCTGTCCATGGGATTTCCCAGGCAAGAATATTGGAGTAAGTTGCCATTTCCTTCTCCAGGGAATCTTCCCAGCCCAGGGATCGAACCCAAGTCTCCTGCCTGGCAGGCGAATTCTTTACAGCTGAGCCACCAGGGAAGCCCCTAGGGATTGTGTCAGTGCTTATTTACTCTTTTTTACCAGCTGCTCCGGTTGTTGTGGTTGGTGTCAGATGAAAATATTCACACTTCCTTCTGTAGCTCACATTTACCAGTTTTCTGAGGGTCACTAGAATGTGAGTATAGTTATAGGTCCTTGCAACTACCCTTCTAATGGAAAAACAGCTTCAAATATACAGCGTCAAGGTATATCTAAAGAAGAACATTTATTCTCAATAAAAGAATTTAATCTTAAATTAGTATATTTACCAATATCCAGATGTGTGGCAACAAATACTAGCATTTGAACTGCACGTGCTGTTTTCTTCCCTATATTAGACACCTCAGAGTTGGCTGGAGTGACATTAGAAGTGCTGATGGGCACTGAAGAGGCTTGGTTTCTTCTTGTCTCTCCCTATCCCTCCATGTACCTTCAGCGGGTCATTTGTGACTTCCTTTTTCTCAGCCTGTAAAAGGAAAGCCTAGATCTGAATGATCTCTTCTGAGAGCCTTTCAGATCTGAAAACATTCTGTAATATTAAAGGCTTATTGTCATGTGGGTTATGAGCCTTAGCTGAAGCTTCTTTAGTTGTTTGGCTATCTGTGGATTGTGTATTCACAGGCATTCCATTTAAATCTCATGCTCTGAGCTCATTTACTTGTACTTTTATAGTAATACTTAAGCATTTATATATTGCTTTTCATCTTCAAAGCACTTAACATACTTAAGAATCCTTCCAGCAACACTTTGAGGTAGCTAAGTATTATTAAAATAGAAAGAGGAAGAGGACAAGGGAGAAAGAAGGAAGGAGAGGGAGAGAGAGAGAATTTTAAGTCCTTTAATGATTTGTCTCTGGCTCAAGGAAGAGAATATACCAAGGGGGCACAATTAGAAATTTTAAAAAAATAGTTTTTTTAAAAACAGGGGTAGGGGGAGGAAGAATATACCAGGGCCAGAATTAAAACTACTTCCCTGTTGTGTGTTAGACTTGCTATCAAGCTTTTGTCCTTCCAAACGTTCTTAAGGGTTTAGAATCCTCCCTGTACTGCTCCAGGATTTCCTTGAATCTTTGTAGGCTGAAGGCATTTTGATATTGTCTACCTTCTTGGAGGGCAGAAACACATCTAGCACAAGTACAGTGCTCAGTTTATAACAGAAGTTTGCTGTTGGTGATGGTGTTATGGATCCTTTCCTGTTTTAAGCTGATGTAACCAAAAGCAGAAGGGAAAAGTGAAGATTTCTACTGCAGCAAATTCATGGAGTAGATGGTTTGGGTTGCTAGCTTGCGGGTTTGCAATCTTAAATTTCCCTGTAGCTTACTAGAGACCAACGCCTTTTAGAAATAATGCCAAACACATGTTGAACTTTAGTAACCTTTACTCTGTAATGAAAATGTAACTCTGAGCAGGGTGTATAATCAAAAACCTAATGATGAAATTATTGCTTAGAAATTTAAAGTTTGGTTTGAGGATTCTTAATGCTGACATGGAAAGAATAGTGTGAATGGAGAAAGAGGTTGTGCGGAGGGATGGCAGGGAGAAAAGGACAAATAGAGGGAAAGGAAGATGGGTTTTCTGGAGGAGACTCTGAAGAAGAACTTCAGCTATCACTACAGTGTCCTCAAGACATGTTCAAAGACAGGAAGACCAGTGCTGAGAGGTAAATGTCGGAAGTACCCATATGAATGAGTCTCTTGTATGAAGTTAGATCATTTTTAGCATAGTGCTATATATTTTACTTCACAAATTAGATCTGACTTTTTTTTGCAATCCACTTTAATCCAAGAATTCATGTCTTTGTAAATTTCTAATCCACTCTCTGACAGTTTTAGAGGTGTTACAGAAATTTGTGAAACAGCTGCTTAGGCTGAATTTTTTTTATATGTAAACTCGTTAAGTTCTGATAAAATACGCTGGCACACAAAACAACCCGAAGCTAGTTCATCAATATTTAATGTTAGGATGCAAAAAAATGGAGTTTTGCTGAACCGTGTTTCTAAGTTGGAGTCTTTTCCTGGCAAATATTTAAGACGTCCTGCCCTGGGACTTGTTATAACTGCCTTGCTCACACTGTTGTTAAACATGCATTTGCCTCAGAAAATACTTCCTTGTTTTTCTGTTTATTTGCTCACTGAGTTTTATTTTCCAAAAATACTAAAATTTACTAAGAGATGAAAAGACGTCATAGAGGAGGGGGCTAAGTGTGGCCTGTTTGTTTCTGGCTGAGCAGCTTCTGCTGCTAACATTTCCCTGAAGTCCCAGCAGATCTTGTGCCTGGAGCTCATCTTCCCAAGTTCTGAAATGGGAGGTTTTCTATTGATTGAGGGTCGATAGGGCTTTCAGGTGATTCACTTTCTCATGCTAGTCTACTCATGACAGATTTGTTCATACAACATTAGTAATTTGCAGGGTGCAATGGAGATAGTTCATATTTGGAATTAGTCTACTCTAAAGAATTCCTTTAAACAAAACAGTCCGAATTGCAGTACTTGGATGCAATCTCAAAAAACGATAGAATGATCTCTGTTCGTTTCCAAGGCACACCATCCAATATCACGGTAACCCAAGTCTGTGCCCCAACCAGTAATGCTGAAGAAGCTGAACGCTTCTATGAAGACCTACAAGACCTTTTAGAACTAACACCCAAAAAAGATGTCCTTTTCATTATAGGGGACTGGAATGCAAAGGTAGGAAGTCAAGAAACACCTGAAGTAACAGGCAAATTTGGCCTTGGAATACGGAATGAAGCAGGTCAAAGGCTAATAGAGTTTTGCCAAGAGAACACACTGGTCATAGCAAATACCGTCTTCCAACAACACAAGAGAAGACTCTACACATGGACATCACCAGATGGTCAACACCGAAATCAGATTGATTATATTCTTTGCAGCCAAAGATGGAGAAACTCTATACAGTCAGCAAAAACAAGACCAGAAGCTGACTGTGGCTCAGATCATGAGCTCCTTATTGCCAAATTCAGACTTAAATTGAAGAAAGTAGGGAAAACCAGTAGACCATTCAGGTATGACCTAAATCAAATCCCTTATGATTATACAGTGGAAGTGAGAAAAAGATTTAAGGGCCTAGATCTGATAGATAGAGTACCTGATGAACTATGGACGGAGGTTCGTGACATTGTACAGGAGACAGGGATCAAGACCATCCGCATGGAAAAGAAATGCAAAAAAGCAAAATGGCTGTCTGAGGAGGCCTTACAAATATCTGTGAAAAGCAGAGAAGCAAAAAGCAAAGGAGAAAAGGAAAGATATAGGCATCTGAATACAGAGTTCCAAAGAATAGCAAGGAGAGATAAGAAAACCTTCTTCAGCAATCAATGCAAAGAAATAGAGGAAAACAACAGAATGGGAAAGACTAGAGATCTCTTCAAGAAAATTAGAGATACCAAGGGAACATTTGATGCAAAGATGGGCTTGATAAAGGACAGAAATGGTATGGACCTAACAGAAGCAGAAGATATTAAGAAGAGGTGGCAAGAATACACAGAACTGTACGAAAAAGATCTTCACGACCCAGATAATCATGATGGTGTGATCACTCACCTAGAGCCGCATATCCTGGAATGTGAAGTGAAGTGGGCCTTAGAAAGCATCACTATGATCAAAGCTAGTGGAGGTGATGGAATTCCAGTTGAGCTATTTCAAATCCTGAAAGATGATGCTGTGAAAGTGCTGCACTCAATATGCCAGCAAATTTGGAAAACTCAGCAGTGGCCACAGGACTGGAAAAGGTCAGTTTTCATTCCAATCCCAAAGAAAGGCAATGCCAAAGAATGCTCAAACTATCACACAATTGCACTCATCTCACATGCTAGTAAAGTAATGCTCAAAATTCTCCAAGCCAGGCTTCAGCAATACGTGAACCGTGAACTTCCAGATGTTCAAGCTGGTTTTAGAAAAGGCAGAGGAACCAGAGATCAAATCACCAACATCCTCTGGATCATTGAAAAAGCAAGAGAGTTCCAGAAAAACATCTATTTCTGTTTTATTGACCATGCCAAAGCCTTTGACTGTGTGGATCACAACAAACTCTGGAAAATTCTGAAAGAGATGGGAATACCAGACCACCTGACCTACCTCCTGAGAAATCTATATGCAGGTCAGGAAGCAACAGTTAGAACTGGACATGGAACAACAGACTGGTTCCAGGAAAGGAGTACATCAAGGCTGTATACTGTCACCCTGCTTATTTAACTTATATGCAGAGTACATCATGAGAAATGCTGGGCTGGAAGAAGCACAAGCTGGAATCAAGATTGCCGGGAGAAATATCAATAACCTCAGATATGCAGATGACACCACCCTTATGGCAGAAAGTGAAGAGGAACTAAAAAGCCTCTTGGTGAAAGTGAAAGTGGAGAGTGAAAAAGTTGGCTTAAAGCTCAACATTCAGAAAACGAAGATCATGGCATCTGGTCCCATCACTTCATGGCAAATAGATGGGGAAACAGTGGAAACAGTGTCAGACTTTATTTTTTTGGGCTCCAAAATCACTGCAGATGGTGACTGCAGCCATGAAATTAAAAGATGCTTACTCCTTGGAAGGAAAGTTATGACCAACATAGATAGCATATTCAAAAGCAGAGACATTACTTGCCAACAAAGGTCTGTCTAGTCAAGGCTATGGTTTTTCCAGTGGTCATGTATGGATGTGAGAGTTGGACTGTGAAGAAAGCTGAACGCTGAAGAATTGATGCTTTTGAACTGTGGTGTTGAAGAAGACTCTTGAGAGTCCCTTGGACTGCAAGGAGATCCAACCAGTCCATTCTGAAGGAGATCAGCCCTGGGATTTCTTTGGAAGGAATGATGCCAAAGCTGAAACTCCAGTACTTTGGCCACCTCATGCGAAGAGTTGACTCATTGGAAAAGACTCTGATGCTGGGAGGGATTGGGGGCAAGAGGAGAAGGGGACGACAGAGGATGAGATGGCTGGATGGCATCACTGACTCGATGGACGTGAGTTTGAGTGAACTCCGGGAGTTGGTGATGGACAGGGATGCCTGGCGTGCTGTGATTCATGGGGTTGCAAAGAGTAACACGACTGAGTGACTGAACTGAACTGAAAGAATTCCTGGTTGGACTTCCTTTGTGGTGCAGTGGATAGGAATCTGTCTGTCACTGCAGGGGACGTGAGTTCAGTCCCTGGTCCAGGAAGATCCCACATGCCACAGAGCAACTAAGGCCTTGCATCACAACTACTGAAGGGCCTGTGCTCCACAAGAGAAGCTACCACAGTGAGAAGTCTGTGCACTGCAACCACAAGTAGCCCCTGCTCATTGCAATTAGAGAAAGCCTGCATGTAGAAACAAAGACCCACTACAACCAAAACTATTTTTTAAAAAACAACAACAACAAAGAATTTCTGGTCTTCAAGACATCCTAGGTCAGTAACCAGAAAACTTATCACGGTGAAAAGAATCAGCACATAATAAATGGCACCAGTCAATATTGGAGGTTATTTTGTCTAGGCAGTTGTAGAGCCAGAGAAATTGTCTTCATACATGACCAGAAGTCACTTGAAGACCAAGAAGACTTGAAGACCCATCTTCCTTATATGGTGCTAAAGGAATGCTCCTAAATTTTTACTTTGCAATTCTTTTTTTTTTGACAGTGCAGCTATCCAAGGCATATAGCTCTGTGCTCCGCAAGTCTGTTCCTTAATAGCTTACTACATTCAGCTTTGTATTTTGATGTACTGTGTTACCTATTTTTTTTTTTGTTGTGTTAAATTTAAGCTCTTTTAAAGAGGAATCATATTTTAGTAATCTTTACTATCTCTTTTTGTGCCTATAGTTTTGCTTTGCACTCCATAGAAGTTTAATACATAGGATTTGTCTATTCTATGTATGTAAGTATGTATTTATGTATGTTTATATATATGTATCTACTTATTGCGAGGCCCTCCTTTTTTTTTTTCTTTTTCACCAAGTAGTTCCTTCTGTGAAGTGCCTGGTTAATGATCTAACTAGAAAATAATCTCTACCCCTAGTGTTTAAAATACATTATATCATGGATCCACAATACTTCCAAAGAAACACAGGGCAGCCGTCCTCCTGTTATATAGCCATCAAGTGTGAAACCATATGATTGGGAATAGATTATCTAACCAATACATCTCCTCCCACCCCATGCCAAAAAAAAAAAAAGGCAAAGTGTCAGGTATTTCTTCAGGCACTGTGGGAAATGTATCAAAATATCAAAATAAAAATTGCTATATCCCCAAATTCTTCTCACATACTTACTCTTAAAAGAGTGCCAGGAAATAATGTTCAGGCCCCATGTATTTAAAATGTGTTAGAACATGTTTCATTGGGGTTTTGGCTAACAGCATTGTGAGATGCAATTCAATTTAGTGCACAACATTTCTCTAGAGTGAGTTTTAAGAAGAAAAATATCTAAGGCTCTATTTATTAATGTCAAATAGACTTTGAAAACTAATTCATCTAATTTGCTTTCCTAACTCTTCATTTATTGACCCTTTAAACCATCTTTTTCTGTCCTAAATTTTTTTGAATAAGTAATATAGTTCCATGGTTCAAAAAACTGAAAGGTATAACAACTATTCAGAGGTAAGTCTCCTATTCTTATCCTTGTCTGGCTGCTCCCCATCCCTAATCTTTTTGCATTACACAATATTCCTCAGCTATCTTTTCATATTGTGCATAAGGAGTTTTCTTATTCTCTTTTAATGTTATAGAGTATTTGTAAGGATGTACCACAATTAGTATAAAGTCTTCAACTGATAGACACTTAAATAGTTTCCATTGTTTTAGTATTATAAACAATTATTCAATGAATAAATTTGTGCAAATGTCATTTTGCAAATTGGCAAGTTTATTGGTCAAATAAATTTTCAAAAATAATATTTCTGGAAATTTTCTGTATGCATTTATTAATCGGTTAATGTTGACAAATTGTCATCATAGAGATTTTGTCTAAATTTATACTCCTATAGGTACATTTTCAAGTCATTGAATTTTTGTCAATCTCCTAGATGAAAAGTAATATATGAGTGTAATTTTAATCTGTATCTCTTATGATGAGTGAGGTCAGTATCTATCCATATGTTTAAGAGTCATTTTTTTGAACACTCTGGTCATGTAACTTACTTTTAAGTTGTCATGTTTTTTTATTATTGATTTTAGGTGCTCTTTGTATATTAGAAAAATTATTTTTCAATTTAATTTGAAAAGTTTTTTTTTTTTTTTTGCCAGTTTGTAAAATTACTTGGCTGTGTATGTGTGTCTGTGTCTACATTTCAGAATTTTTTAAAATGTTGTTGAACTTATAAACTTCTGTTATGGCCTCTAAATTTTGAGCCATATTTAAAAAGCCTTCCACATTCCAAAGTTAAAAAATATTTTTTTATGGTTTAATTTTTTATATTTAGATCTCTGATCCCCTTGGAATTTATCTTGGTATACAATATGAGATATAGATCAATCTTTTGACATAATCAGAAAAACTAAAATAAAACCTTCTTATAGTTTAGAATAAAAGTTGAATCTTCAGATTGGTTGTCTACAATGATTACTCACTCAAAAATACCCTTCACTTCATATTAGCTGCATAACTTCCAACTTTAACAAACTCAAGAGTCCAACCTTCAATTAACCAAGAATAGTTAACTTCTCATAGAAAGTGAAAGTGAAAGTGAAGTCGCTCAGTCGTGTCCAACTCTTTGCAACCCCGTGGACTGAAGCCCACCAGGCTCCTCCATCCATGGGATTCTCCAGGCAAGAATACTGGAGTGGGGTGCCATTTCCTTAATTATTCAGCATATCTTTGGCCACATAATGTGAAAAGCCGACTCATCAAAGAAGACCCTGATGCTGGGAAAGATTGAAGGCAGAAGAAGAAGAGGATGACAGAGGATGAGGTGGTTGGATGGCATCACTGACTCAATGGATATGAGTTTGAACAGATTCAGAGATGGTGAAGGATGGGGAAGCCTGGCGTGCTGCAGTCCATGGTGTTGCAGAGTCTGACACGACTGTCTGGATGTTAAAAAAGTGAGATTCAATTCTGGTTCTGCCATTTAGCTGCCTGATTGTGTAAACTTGAGCAAGTCACTTAGGCTTTTGGTTCTGTATTCTGAATTGTTTGTCTTTGCTCTAGGAACGAATAACTGTACAAACTGTACCATGAATAACAACAACATTCAGCATATAATTAATGCCTTCAAAGGTCTATAGCACTGAACATAGTACATTAGTTTTGAGTTCCACTTTCAAATTCCTATAGTCTAATATGACTGACAGATCAAGTGAATACAGAACAAATATTGAGTTAGATTTAGAAAATCTATATCATATACTTCAGATGGGGTATAACGGTCCAAAAACGAACATAATCAGTAGATAAAAGGTTGTAGTTCTAACCAGAAGGGCTCACTGAAGACATACATTTTGAAAAACCTCCTGAGGGAAATGGCTACAGGAGTAAATGGAACAGGGTACAAAGTGGCCTCATAGTAAAAGGAGCTTCTTGAAGTGCCTAGACAGATTTTTTTACTGGAGAGGACACAAAACAGGTGTGAGTTGTTGACAGAATTTGCCATCACTTTTAAAAGCCTACTTAGGGAAACCAAGTATGAAAGAGTCCATATGTTCCTAAGATAAGACTATACTGATACACTGGAGCTGTTGCTGGAATCCAGTATCTTACCACAGATAACAGGCACTTGAAGATGACCTGGCTAATAAGAACAAATGTAAAGGGGCAAACCTTACTCAGTCCCCAACTCCACACAACCCAGTTCACATCAAGAGGAATAGCTCCTGGTTGGTATGGTCACTAGTGACCACAATGAGAGTTTCATGGATTGCTAGTAGCCTGTTAGTTGCATGTAAGGAACA
This sequence comes from Bos indicus, assembly GCF_029378745.1. Classification (NCBI taxonomy): domain Eukaryota; kingdom Metazoa; phylum Chordata; class Mammalia; order Artiodactyla; family Bovidae; genus Bos; species Bos indicus. The sequence continues at coordinate 36,936,107 of NC_091768.1, forward strand.
ATTAATTGGTCAAAGCCATTGTCTTGGAGTAAATTGCTTTTTCAGATGTTCTAAATATCTCAGTAAAGTATTCTGTGTAGATATTTACATCGGTCATTTAAGGAGTTCTGAAATATGAAGAGAAGACTGGACTGGATGTTAAAAGAAGTGAGATTCAATTCTGATTCTGTCATTTAGCTGCTTAATTGTGTAAACTTGAGCAAATCACGTACCCTTTTTGTTCTGTGTTCTAAATTATTCATCTTTGCTCTAGGAATGAACAACTATACAACTCAATGGCTTACAACAATAGAACATAAACAGTTTTTCATGTTCTTGACATATGAGAAGCTGGATCATATGCATGTCTGTTTCCAGTGTCCTCTTCATTCCAGGCTGAAGAGGCTGTCTCTTCTAGGACATGTGAGTCTGTGGCAGAGGGAAAAGAATAGGGAGCTGGCAACATCACATGGTGACTTTTAAAGTGTCTGTTTGCCCATGGCATATGCAATGTTCCTTTTCATGCCACCGGCCAAAGCACACGGTCAAGCCCAATGTCAACGGAGTAGAGGTATATACTTCTGTACCAGGCCAATGCATGTTATATTGCAATGGGTGGAATTAATTAAACCTTTCATATGAAAGGGAAATGAATATTTGGAATCAGAGATATAGACTATTTCAAGTTCTAATCGTAATTTTATCACCGCTTCCTAAATATGCAATACAATACTTTCTCTGATCTTCGGCTATTAAATGGGGGTCTTAAATGATCTTCCATCCTGTCTGTTCTGAAGTTCTATGATTCTGGGAAACAGTCATTTCTATTTGCTATCATAGTGTGGCTAGAAGAAAGGAATGGTGCTTCTGGACTGTGATGACCTAAAGGCAGGTTTCTTCATTCTATCTCTGCTCCTGTAAGTGCCTAGGGTATGATGAATGACAAGTATAACTGGTTATACTTATCTGGATGATCTCATTTCACTGGATAATAACTGGTGGAATTTGGATTAAAGTTCAAAGTTATTGAGTTCTCCAAGCTCAAATGTTCTTGTATGTTTAGGTCTGAATTTCCCAAATTCATCTGTGAATACAATATTTTTAAAAGTATAACAGTGATAAGACAGCAACTGGAGTTCATGAGAAATAGAGTTGAACTAACAGAAATCATAAAAGGGTCTCATGAAAAAAACTAATTTCAATTAGAAGCTATTAGCATTTAATTTATATGCAAATATACAATTGACATTGGGTAACATTAAAAATACATGATAAAATTATGAGATAACTAACATAGACTGGTAATAATAATGGATAACACAGTTTGAGCCCAGCTGCTGGGTAAGTATAGCTTGTGTAGCAGTGGCAGACCTCACATCACATGGATTGTGCTATATCGGTTCACTTGACTGACATTCTTGCCAAACTCTTTTTAAAGGAAAATTATCACAAAAAATAAAAAGGTAATACCTACATGTTTGACATTTCTCTTATGTATGTTCTAGAGTAATTTGAGAGAAAATGCTGCTAATGCTGAGAAGGTTTTGTTTTGTTTTCTTCTGTGGAATGCCCATGAATATCTCACAGAATGAGGTTTTACTTTGTTGAAATATACACTGAGGCATGTTAGAGATTTTAAGAGTTTATTTGAGCAAACACCCATTCAAAGTGGGCAGCTCCACATGGGAAGTGTTTAGGAACACTCCACAGACAGGAGCATGTGTTATTGGCCACTGTAGATGAGCATGTATAATAGTCGGTCTCAGTGAATTCTGGCTCTGTGCCTGATGAAAACAGTTTTGTTTGCAGGGTGGTGGGGAGGTGAGCAGCAAGGAAATGAACCATCATTTAACATTTGCCCTCTCTTTTTGAAGATAAATTATAAAGTTGACTTTAGAGTTCACAGCTAATAGCCTGCAACATGTAGGTAGAATCAAAGGTGCAACACATTTATCCATATTCCTTCATTAGCATTGCTTAGCTTTAAAATATATATACATATATAACACATATGTATAAATATGTGTATATATACATATATATATATAATAGTAAAATAAGTAAAAAAATTTTTTTCCATCAGGATATATATGCTATAAAATCTAAGGAGAATTTTGTTTATTTAGCTGTGTCAGATCTTAGTTGTAGAACATGGAATTGTCCCTGCGGTGCACAGGTTTCTTTCTAGTTGCAGTGCACGGTCTCTGTAGCATCCAGGCTCAGTAGTTGGGCATGCAGGCATAGTTACCCCGGGGCAAGTGGAATCTTAGTTCCCTGACCAGGGATCGAACCTGTGTCCCCATGTGCCCTGCATTGCAAGATGGATTCATAACACTGGACGATGAGGGACATCCTCAGAGAGAATTTTGGATCAACTTTTAACTAGAATTCTTTCCTTTTATCCAAATCATGGCCTTCATACATGTGAACATTTCACGGAAATGTGATTAGGAAGAAAGCTAGATCTTGTTTGACATTATTCTAAAGGTTGATAAGATTTTTAAAGGGAATGTAATGTATTTATTTTTGGCTGTGCTGGGTCTTCATTGTTGCACTAGGTTTTCTCTAGTTGTGGTGAGTGAGGCCTACTGTCTAGCTGTAGGATGCAGACTTCTCACTGTGGTGGCTTCTCTTGTTTGGAGCACGGGCTGTAAGTCTAGTGGGCTTCAGTGCTTGTGGCTCCCACTCTAGAACACAGGCTCAATAATTGTGATGCATGGGCTTAGTTGCTCTGAGGCATGTGGGATCTTCATGGATCAAGGATCTGAGCCCATGTCTGTAATACTGACAGGTGGATTCTTTACCCCTGAGCCACCAGGAAAGTCCTAAAGATTGATAAGATTTTAAGCTTCTGCCAGGAATTGAGAATTGGTTGTCGATAGGCAAGTAGATGACCTCTAAGATGTTCTCCATCTCTCTGATATGACTTCTGATGTGCAGAGGTAGGAAAGGTTATTTATAGGAGAAATGCTTGTGTAGTGTGACTTTTTAAAAAATAACAGCTTTATTTGACTATAATTTAGATTAATGAAATTAACATATTTTAAAGTATACTATTTAATGGTATTAGTGTGTTTACACTAATACACTATGGCACAACCATCATCCTTGTTGAATTTAAAATATATTCTTCATCTCCAAAAGAAACCCAGTATTCATAAGCAATCACTCCTCATTCTCCCCCATCCATATCCTTGACAACCACTTTGCTTCCTTCCTTCCTTTCTTTCTGTTGGCTGTGCCAAGAGGCTTGTGGGATCTTAGTTCCCAGGTCAGGGCTCAAACCCAGATTCTGGGCACTGAAAGCCCAGAGTGCTAATTGCTGAACCACCAGGGAATTCCCAACCACTTATCTTTCTATCTCTCTGAAATGGCTATGGACTATGTAAATACTGACATAGGCACTAGTTTAGTTATATATATACACATACATATTTCGTCTGTCTCTCTATATCATACACACAAATACATACACACATATGCATACATGTATGTACATTTATGTGTGGGTGTGTACTAAGTTACTTCAGCCGTGTCTGAGTCTTTGTGACCCTATGGACTGTAGTCTGCCCATGCTCCTCTGTCCATGGGATTTTCCAGGCAAGAATACTAGAGTGGGTTGCCATGCCCTCCTCCAGGGTATCTTCATGACCCACAGATAGAAACTGCATCTTTTATGTCTCCTGCATAGGAGGAGGCAGGTTCTTTACCACTAGCGCTACCTGGGAAGCCCATGTACATTTATATGTATATACAAAAACTTGCCAAAGAATGTTCAAACTACTGCACAGTTGCACTCATCTCACACAGTAGCAAAGTAATACTCAAAATTCTCCAAGCCAGGCTTCAACAGTACTTGAACCGTGAACTTCCAGATGTTCAAGCTGGATTTAGAAAAGGTAGAGGAACCAGAGATCGAATTGCCAACATCCGTTGGATCATAGAAAAAGCAAGAGAATTCCAGAAACACATCTGCTTTATTGATTATGCCAAAGCCTTTGACTGTGTAGATCACAACAAACTGTGCAAAATTATTCAAGAGATGGGAATAACAGACCACTTGACCTGCCTCCTGAGAAATCCGTATGCAGGTTAAGAAGCAACAGTTAGAAATGGACATGCAGCAACAGACTGGTTCCAAATTGGGAAAGGAATATATCAAGGTTGTCACCCTGGTTATTTAACTTCTATGCAGAGTACATTATGTGAAATGCCAGGCTGGATGAAGCACAAGCTGGAGTGCTTTAGCACAAGCTGGAATCAAGCTTGCTGATATCAATAACCTCAGATATGCAGATGACATCACTCTTATGGGGGAAAGTAAAGAGGAACTAAAGAGTCTCTTGATGAAAGTGAAAGAGGAGAGTGAAAAAGCTGTCTTAAAACTCAACATTCAAAAAACTAAGATCATGTCATCCTGTCCCAATACTTCACGGCAAATAGATGGGGAAACCGTGGAAACAGTGACAAACTATTTTCTTGGGCTCCAAAATCATTGCGGATGGTGATGGACAGGGAAGCCTGGTGTGCTGCAGTTCATGAAGTTGCAAAGAGTCAGACATGACTGAGTGACTGAACTGAACAAAGACTTTTATGAAATGAACTCTTTCAGATTATAAAAATGGAGACACATCAGGCATTCATGTGCATTCAAGTGTTAGAGAAAGCATCAGATACCATTGGTTAAGGCTGCTGCTGCTGCTAAGTCACTTCAGTCGTGTCCGACTCTGTGCCACCCCATAGATGGCAGCCCACCAGGCTCCCTGTCCCTGGTATTCTCCAGGCAAGAACACTGGAGTGGGTTGCCATTTCCTTCTCCAATGCATGAAAGTGAAAAGTGAAAGTGAAGTCGCTCAGTCATGTCCAACTCCTAGTGACCCCATGGACTGCAGCCCACCAGGCCCCTCCGTCCATGGGATTTTCCAGGCAAGAGTACTGGACTGGGGTGCCATTGCCTTCTCCGATGGGTTAAGGGTTCAGTCCTCTAAGACTTTCCCTCCTTGTCCCTGTCCCAATGTATACACTACAGACTGCTATAGCAAGTCCATGTTGTCACTGGTGCTTCTGATCCATGGGCTATGGAGGGAACAGGGGGCAGGGCACAACCCTCCAAAGAATGACATTGCCGTGGAGGATATGACAAAAACTGGTTAGAACCAGTTAGGCCCAACATGGTGGAAGATTTGACTTCCAGTAGACCTTGAGCCTCATTATGTGTTTGTTAGTTGCTCAGTCATGTCCAACTCTCTGCAACCCCATGGACTATAGCCTGCCAGGCTTCTCTGTCCATGAAATTCTCCAGGCAAGAATACTAGAGTGGGTTGCCATTTCCTTCTCCGGGGGATATTTCCAACCCAGGGATCGAACCCAGGTCTCCTGCATTGCAGGCAGATGCTTTACCATCTGAGCTACTAGGGAAGCCCAAGCCTCATTATATGCTCCTTGTAATACATTTTCATATGCCAAGTGACATACCCACAAATGCCATGACAGTTCGACTGACTACAAAAGGCCAAAAAATGGACAGTGGCCCAATTCCTGGAAATCCCCACGCCTTCCCCTGAAGTTAGTTGGAATAACCCTCACACTTGTTTGCCTATGAAATTACTCAGCCCATAAAAACTAACCACCCAATATTTCAGGAATCATTTCACTTTTTGAGATGGACCACATTCTGTCTATGGAATATGTATTTTTCAGGGCCTCTTGCCTTCTGAGATGGTTCAAACTCATGGTCTATGGAGTGTATATATCTCTCAGTAAATCTGCTTCTTACCCTTGAAACAGCTTCATTAAGTCCTGAGACCAGATGTGTGATTTCAATTAAAAAACCATGGGTTCAAGACCCAGTCTGAGTTTTGGCTGGATTTGAATCCCATCTGATGTGGGATTTCTGATTGTGTGGTTTCAGCTATAGATAAGAGGTTCCCACAACTCCTTTTTTGGGATCCATTAATTTGCTAGAATGGCTCAGAGAACTCAAGGCATTTTACTTACTAGATCAATATAATTATTATAAAATGATGTAACTCAAAAATGGAAAGATGGAAGAGATGCATAGGGCAAGGTATGTGAGCGGGAATGCAGAACTCCCATGCCCTCTCTGGATGGACCACTCTCCGAAAATCTCCATGTATTCATCAACCCAGAAGCTCTCCAAACCCTATGCTTTTAGAGACTTTTTGTTTTAAATATTTATTTTTTTATTTTGTCGTGCCAGGCCTTAGTTGCAGCACACGACATCTTTGGTCTTTGTTTCAGCATTTTAGTTGTAGCATATGTATTCCTATTTGCCCCCTGTGGGATCTAGTTCCCCGACCTGCTTTGGGAGCATTGAGTCTTAGCCACTAGACCACTAGGGAAGACCTGCAGATTATATTCTTTGCAGCCAAAGATGGAGAAGCTCTATGCAGTCAGTAAAAACAAGACCAGGAGCTGACTGTGGCTCAGATCATGAACTCCTTATTGCCAAATTCAGACTTAATTTGAAGAAACTAGGGAAAACCACTAGACCATTCAGGTATGACCTAAATCAAATCCCTTATGATTATACAGTGGAAGTGAGAAATAGATTTAAGGGACTAGATCTGATAGAGTGCCTGATGAACTATGGACGGAGGTTCGTGACATTGTACAGGAGACAGGGATCAAGACCATCCGCATGGAAAAGAAATGCAAAAAAGCAAAATGGCTGTCTGAGGAGGCCTTACAAATAACTGTGAAAAGCAGAGAAGCAAAAAGCAAAGGAGAAAAGGAAAGATATAGGCATCTGAATACAGAGTTCCAAAGAATAGCAAGGAGAGATAAGAAAGCCTTCCTCAGCTATCAGTGCAAAGAAATAGAGGAAAATGACAGAATGGGAAAGACTAGAGATCTCTTCAAGAAAATTAGAGATCCCAGGGGAACATTTCATGCAAAGATGGGCTCGATAAAGGACAGAAATGGTATGGACCTAACAGAAGCAGAAGATATTAAGAAGAGGTGGCAAGAATAAACAGAAGAAATGTACAGAAAACATCTTCATGACCCAGATAATCACGATAGTGTGATCACTCACCTAGAGCCAGACATCCTGGAATGTGAAGTCAGTGGGCCTTAGAAAGCATCATTATGAGCAAAGATAGTGGAAGTGATGGAATTCCAGTTGAGCTATTCCAAATCCTGAAAGATGATGCTGTGAAAGTGCTGCAATCAATATGCCAGCAAATTTGGAAAACTCAGCAGTGGCCACAGGACTGGAAAAGGTCAGTTTTCATTCCAATCCCAAAGAAAGGCAATGCCAAAGAATGCTCAAACTATCACACAATTGCACTCATCTCACACGCTAGTAAAGTAATGCTCAAAATTCTCCAAGCCAGGCTTCAGCAATACGTGAACTGTGAACTTCCAGATGTTCAAGCTGGTTTTAGAAAAGGCAGAGGAACCAGAGATCAAATTGCCAACATCTGCTGGATCATGGAAAAAGCAAGAGAGTTCCAGAAAAATATCTATTTCTACTTTATTGACTATGTCAAAGCCTTTTCCACAATAAACTGTGGAAAATTCTGAAAGAGATGGGAATAACAAACCACCTGACCTGCCTCTTGAGAAACCTATATGCAGGTCAGGAAGCAACAGTTAGAACTGGACATGGAACAACAGACTGGTTCCAAATAGGAAAAGGAGTATGTCAAGGCTGTATATTGTCACCCTGCTCATTTAACTTCTATGCAGAGTACATCATGAGAAATGCTGGGCTGGAAGAAGCACAAGCTAGAGTCAAGATTGCCAGGAGAAATATCAATAACCTCAGATATGCAGATGACACCACCGTTATGGCAGAAAGTGAAGAGGAACTCAAAAGCCTCTTGATGAAAGTGAAAGAGGAGAGTGAAAAAGTTGGCTTAAAACTCAACATTCAGAAAACTAAGATCATGGCATCTTGTCCATCACTTCATGGGAAATAGATGGGGAAACAGTGGAAACAGTGTCAGACTTTATTTTTTTAGGCTCCAAAATCACTGCAGATGGTGACTGCAGCCATGAAATTAAAAGACGCTTACTACTTGGAAGGAAAGTTATGACCAACCCAGACAGCATATGAAAAAACAGAGACATTACTTTTCCAACAAAGGTCCGTCTAGTCAGGGCTATGGTTTTTCCAGTGGTCATGTATGGCTGGGAGAGTTGGACCGTGAAGAAAGCTGAGCACCGAAGAATTGATGCTTTTGAACTGTGGTGTTGGAGAAGACTCTTGAGAGTCCCTTGGACTGCAAGGAAATCCAACCAGTCCATCCTAAAGGACACCAGTCCTGGGTGTTCATTGGAAGGACTGATGCTAAAGCTGAAACTCCAATACTTTAGACACCTCATGCAAAGAGTTGATTCACTGAAAAGACTCTGATGCTGGGAGGGATTGGGGGCAGGAGAAGAAGGGGATGACAGAGGATGAGATGGTTGGATGGCATCACCAACTCGATGCACATGAGTTTGAGTAAACTCCAGGAGTTGGTGATGGACAGGGAGGCCTGGTGTGCTGCAATTCATGGGGTTGCAAAGAGTCAGACACGTCTGAGCGACTGAACTGAACTGAACTGAACGTAAACTCAATTGTTGCTGAAAGGAGTCTGTTCAGTGGCACCCCACTCCAGTACTCTTGCCTGGAAAATCCCATGGATGGAGGAGTCTGGTAGGCTGCAGTCCGTGGGGTCGCTAAGAGTCAGACATGACTGAGTGACTTCACTTTCACTTTTCACTTTCATGCATTGGAGAAGGAAATGGCAACCCACTCCAGTGTTCTTGCCTGGAGAATCCCAGGGATGGGGGAGCCTGGTAGGCTAGAGTCCATGGGGTCTCGAAGAGTCAGACAGGACTGAGCATCTTCACCTTCACTTTTCACTTTCATGCATTGGAGAAGGAAATGGCAACCCACTCCAGTGTTCTTGCCTGGAGAATCCCAGGGACCGGGAAGCTTGGTGGACTGCGGTCTATGGGGTCGCACAGAGTTGGACACAACTGAAGCGACTTAGCAATAGCAGGAATATAAAGGTCTGTTAACTTCTCTTATCACTTAGGAAATTCCAGGAGTTTCAGGAGTTCTGTGCCAGAATAGGGGATGAAAACCAAATGTATTTCTTATTATAGAAAAGAATATTACCACCATGGAACCAGCCCTCCTGAGTTTGAATGTTTGTCAAGTCACTTAATAGCTTTGCTTGAGTGTTTCCCCATTTTTAAAATAAAGACAATAATAGAACACACACTGTAGGAATGATGGGAAGGTTAGACAGAAGGACAAACATGGAGAACAGAGAACATTGCCTGACATGCTGTGTTATTTAGATATTAACTCTTAATACTGAGCTTTTTTCCTTTTGAACTTTTTATTGGTGTATAGCCGATTAACAATGTTGTGATAGTTTCAGGTGAACAGTGAAAGGGCTCAGCCGTACATATTTATTGAGCTTTTAATATATCTCTGCTGACTCAATTATTTGATCATTTTTTGAAATCGCTCAGTCGTGTCTAACTCTTTGCGACTCCATGGACTGTCGCCTACCAGGCTCCTCAGGCAACAGTCATAGAGTTTTTCAGGCAAGAGTACTGGAGTGGGTTGCCATTTCCTTCTCCAGGGGATCTTCCCTGCTCAGAGATTGAACCTGGGTCTCCCACATTGCAGGCAGACGCTTTACCATCTGAGCCACAGGGAAGCCCTTTAATATATCTCTGATGACTCAATTATTTGATCACTTTTTGAAAGTGACTATCTGTTAGTAGTTTACACAACAGGGTGACTCAGCTTAATTTCAGTGAGCCACAGCTTCTCTCTACTCCATTCCCCACATCACGAGTTGTATTACCTTTTCTGTGGTTTTCTCTGGGCTTCCTCATCACTCCACCAATCACCAAAGCTTACGTTGTAAGGGTTGCAGCCTATAATAGAAACTATGACAGATTTGACAAATCCTAATAGAGCAGAGGGTTTCCCTGGTGGCTCAGATGGTGAAGAATCTGTCTGCAATGCGGGAGACCTGGGTCAGGAAGATCTCCTGGAGAAAGCAATGGCAACCCACTCCAGTATTCTTGCCTGGAGAATCCTATGGACAGGGGAGCCTGGCGGGCTACAGTCTATAGGGTCGCAAAGAGTCGGACACAACTGAAGTGACTTAGCACCCATGCAGTAGAACAGAGAGTATCCATGTTGAGCACAATGTCAACCCTAGTACTGAATCAGGTCATGGAAGCAGAGCCACATGACAGAGAGCCTAGCTCTACACACACACACACAGCCACACCCATCTACCCCCCGCAACCCAACACACACCCCTGGGGCTTCTGAAAAGAGGGAAATATAATTTTCCGGCACCTTTCAAGGAATATCAACTACATTGTTGTTGTGACATGGGAAGATACTAATATTTACTATATTAAGTGAGAAAGGATACAAGTTTATACAACAATTCAAACAATGGGGGAAATTAGAAGAAAACATACAACTTAAAAAATATATTTTGGTTTAGTGAGTTAATGCTATCTCTCTCTCTTTTTTTTTTTTTTTTTTTGGCCACACTGAGCGGCTTTCAGGATCTCAGTTCCACAACCAGGGATTGAACTTGAACCCTTGGCTCTGAAAGCACAGGATCCTAAACACTGAGCCACCAGGGAACTCCCTAGTTTTCCTTTCTAACCTTTAATATAATCAAATTCTATCTCCTGTGCTGATAGTACTTTATATAATATACCTTATAAGTAGTGAGTCTAAATGAAAGTATTTTTTTTTAAGAATAACTTTGTTTTATTATCATGATTTGTGAAAGAAAAAACAGGATAGATAGTTCAAGAAAGGACACAGACAGTGCCCTGTTTTAGGTCTCAAATTTCTTCTTTTTGATGGGTGGTGGGACCTGATGTCATTAAGGGGCCATTCTGCTGCCACCAGTGTTCTTTCATCCTAAAGATCTATAAAGAGTAGAGGCTTATATATCAGAAATTTGAAAAGCATGAGCTGTGATACATTCTTCAAAATACAACCCTTTCTCCATCTAAGGAGATGCACAAGAAAAGCAGAATGGCAGTTAACTGCTTAAGAGAATTGAGTTGCAGATTTTATAATGGAGAAAGAAAAAAAGATTTCAAATCAGATTTCTCATGTTGTCCAGTCCCTCTTTTCATAACTGACACAATTATATAGTCCTCACCATGTTTATTTTCATCATCATGGAGACCATGTAAAGTCCTTGGTTCCACCTGCTTGTTCTGAATGTGCTGACTCTTCAAAACAGAGTTTTTGTTTTTGTTTTTTAATCTTTCTACTTGGAGGAATCTATGACATATGGCTCTCAGTTTGTTTTCCAGCTGTTTTCCGTTAACCTTGACTCTGAGGATTTTTTCCCCAAAATAATTTATATATCAAGGCAGGATGTAGGTCAGGGGGAAGTTGTCCTTTGAATATGAAGGTGCTGAGGCACAGAGCATGAAAAGAGAACACGATTATTCTAGCAAATTATACATGGGTGACTTCGACTTTCAGTTCTTTCTCTCTCTCACATAGTTTTCCTTCTCTTTCCTCTTTTGCCTTTATCAAACTTATAGATACACCGTGTTTTGCCCCCATCTGAATAACTTTTGTTTCTGGAGTGAATCTTAACCTCTCTGAGCAGCACCCCTTTTAAAGCCACAAGATCACAGGAGCAATTAATTAAAAACAGCAGGCTCTTACCTGATGTCTTCAGGATGACTTTTAATTACACAAAATGCTCTACTTTTCCCAGTGAGGATGCTGTGTAATCCAGCACATGGTTTTCCCCCCACTGCCTTTGCAGAAAAACTCTGTGTCCAGCAGGACTGTTGCTGCCTGCCAGCCCAAATCCTTTCTTTGTGACAAAGCCTGCCATTGTGTTCCCCATGCAGCCCCACTGATCTTTCCCAAAGGGCCTTTAAGAACATGTGCACACTTATTTCCATTCCCTGATGTGCTGGACGCGATAATAGAGAACCATGGTAACTTGCCTGGACTCACTGTCTAGTGTTCTCTGAAAGAGAACTGGCATATCTGGCAGCTGGACGTGTGTGTGTGTGTGTGTGTGTGTGTGTGTGTGTGTGTGTGTGTAGTTAGGGGAGGGCAATCTCTGGTGCTTTTGTTGGAGGGTGAGGAGGGAATAAAGAGCTTCAAAGTGTGACAAGGTGTCAGTGTCCTCCTAACTCAGCTGTTCAGGGGCCTAATCCAAGCCCACAACTGGATGTCTAAGGGATTGAAGGAGAATGTTCCTCCTGGCTAATTTCCAACTGTTTCCAAATGCACTTGATAAAGTTCCATGTGATTTTTTTTTTAAAGTCACACCTGCTATAGCAATCCCAAAGCAACTCCCCCAAACCACCCCCCACCCCGCATTATACTGTACATCTGTTATTTTGCTGACATGGAAGCTAGCATAACAATTAGATTCATTACTTGCCCAATAAATTGATTCCAGCTAAGCTTAAAAGACCTCAGTGTATTCTTTGAGCATTTACCCAGTGAGAGAACACATTTTAAAATCCTGTCTAAAAAGACTTTTTCGAGTTAGACCAGTAACATGTCATTCATATAAGCTTGTTTCATTTCAAGGTGGTGATGAGATGAAATTAGAAGGCCTGAATGATGGGTAAGAAAATGAGAGGTGGCTGGGAATCATTTTCACTTTCTTTTAAGCTAAAGCAATTTTGGGAAGGTCCTTAAAAAAATTCTAAATTTTCCGCCTGCAGAACAGTTTTTAACAAATGAAGACCCTGATGGTGTGACAGTTGCTTTTTTTTTTTCTCTTTGCTTCTTTCCAAATATAAAAATAAAGAGAAGGTTCTTCTCTAGAACTAATTTTTTTCAGAATTAAAAAACATATACTTGGGACTTCTTTGGTGGTTCCATGGCTAAGACTCCACGTTCCCAATGCAGGGGGCCTGGGTTTGATCCCTGGTCAGGGAACTAGGATCCATGTGTTGAAACTAAAAATCCTGCATGCCACAGCTAGGACCTGACACAAATATAATAATTAAATTAAAAACATACCTTATTTGGATAGGGCAGAGATGAGGAGGAAGGAAGGTAATGTGTAAGTAATTTGGTTCAGCCCTAGACAATATCTTTGTGACTGTGTGGTGTACAGTAAAGTTTCACCAAATAGAACATCTTCTGAGAGAAAGAGATTAAATAAACTGGCTAATCCAAGGGACACGTACAGACTGAAAGTGAAGGGCTGGAAAAAGATATTTCATGCAAATGGAGACCAAAAGAAAGCAGGAGTAGCAATACTCATATCAAATAAAATAGACTGAAATAAATGCCATGAAAAGAGACAAAGAAGGACACTACATAATGATCAAAGGATCCAAGAAGAAGATATAACAATTATAAATATACATGCACCCAACATAGGAGCACCGCAATATGTAAGGCAAATGCTAACAAGTATGAAAGGGGAAATCAATAGTAACACAATAATAATGGGAGACTTTGATACCCCACTCACACCTATGGGTAGATCAACCAAACAGAAAATTAACAAGGAAGCACAAACTTTAACTGATACAATGGACCGGTTAGACCTAATTGATATCTGTAGGACATTTCACCCCAAAACAATGAATTTCACCTTTTTTCTCAAGTGCCTACAGAACATTCTCCAGGATAGATCACATCCTGGGCCATAAATCTAGCCTTGGTAAATTCAAAAAAATTGAAATCATTTCAAGCATCTTTTCTGATCATAATGTGGTAAGATTAGATGTCAACTACAGGGAAAAAAAAAAAAACTATTAAAAATATAAGCATATGGATGCTAAGTACGCTTCTGAATAGCCAACAAATCACAGAAGAAATAAAAAAAGAAATCAAAATATGCATAGAAACGAATGAAAATGAAAACACGACAACCCAAAACCTATGGGATTCAGTAAAAGCAGTGCTAAAGGGAAGGTTCATAGCAATACAAGCTTACCTCAAGAAACAAGAGAAAAATCAAATAAATAACCTAACTGTACACAAAAGCAACTAGAAAAAGAAGAAATGAAGAACCCAAGGGTTAGTAGAAGGAAAGAAATAATAAAAATTAGGGCAAAAATAAATGAAAAAGAAAGGAGACTAGCAAAAATCAACAAAACTAAAAGCCGGTTCTTTGATAAGATAAATAAAATACACAAACAATTAGCCAGACTCATCAAGAAAAAAAGACTCAAATCAACAAAATTAGAAATGAAAATGGAGAAATCACAACAGACAACACAGAAATACAAAGGATCATAAGAGACTACTGTCAGCAACTATATGTCAATGAAATGGACAAATTGGAAGAAATGGATGAATTCTTAGAAAAATATAACCTTCCAAAACTGAACCAGGAAGAAATAGAAAATCTTAATAGACCCATCACAAGCATGGAAATCAAAACTGTAATCAAAAATCTTCCAACAAACAAAAGCTCAGGACCAGATGGCTTCACAGGTGAATTCTACCAAAAATTCAGAGGAGCTAACACCTATACTACTCAAACTCTTCCAGAACATTGCAGAGGAAGGTAAACTGCCAAATTCATTCTATGAGGCCACCATCACCCTAATACCAAAACCAGACAAAGATGCCACAAAAAAAGAAAACCACAGGCCAGTATCACTGATGAACATAGATGCAAAAATCCTTAACAAAATTCTAGCAAACAGAATCCAACAGCATATTAAAAAGATCACACATCATGACCAAGTGGGCTTTATTCCAGGGATGCAAGGATTCTTCAATGTTGACAAATCAATCAATGTGTTATACCACATTAACATATTGAAAGATAAAAATCATATGATTATCTCAATAGATGCAGAAAAAGCCTTTGATAAAATTTACAATCTGTTTATGATAAAAACCCTCCAGAAAGCAGGCATAGAAGGAGCATACCTCAACGTAATAAACCCACAGCAAACATCCTCAATGGAGAAAAACTGAAAGCATTCCCCCTAAAGTCAGAAACAAGACAAGGGTGCCCACTCTCACCACTGCTATTCAACATAGTTTTTGAAGTTTTAGCCACAGCAATCAAAGAAGAAAAAGAAATAAAAGGAATCCAGATCAGAAAAGAAGTAAAACTCACTGTTTGCAGATGACATGATTCTCTACATAGAAAACCCTAAAGACACCACCAGAAAATCACCAGAGCTAATCAGTGAATTTAGTAAAGTTGCAGGATATAAAATTACACACAGAAATCCCTTGCATTCCTATACACTAACAATGAAAAAACAGAAAGAGAAATTAAGGAAACAATTCCATTCACCATTATGACAAAAAGAATAAAATACTTAGGAATAAATCTACTTAAGAAACAAAAGACCTATATATAGAAAACTATAAAACACTGATGAAATAAATCAAAGATGACACAAACAGGTGGAGAAATATACCATGTTCATGGATTGGAAGAATCAATATAGTGAAAATGAGTATACTACCCAAAGCAATCTACAGATTCAATGCAATTCCTATCAAGCTACCAAGGGCATTTTTCACAGAACTAGAGCAAATAATTTCACAATTTGTATGGGAATACAAAAAACCTCGAATAGCCAAAGCAATCTCAAGAAAGAAGAATGGAACTGGAGGAATCAACCTGCCTGACGTCAGACTATACTACAAACCTACAGTCATCAAGACAGTATGGTACTGGCACAAAGAAAGACATATAGATCAATGGAACAAAATAGAAAGTCCAGAGATAAAGCCACACACCTGTGGACACCTTATTTTTGACAAAGGAGGGAAGACTATACAATGGAGAAAAGACAATCTCTTTAACAAGCAGTGCTGGGAAAACTGGTCAACCATCTGTAAAAGAATGAAACTAGAACACTTTGTAACACCATACACAAAAATAAACTCAAAATGGATTAAAGATCTAAATGTATATAAAACTCTTGGGGAAAACATAGGCAAAACACCCTCTGACATAAATCATAGCAGGATCCTCTATGACCCACCTCCCAAAATAATGGAAATAAAAGCAAAAATAAACATATGGGACCTAATTAAACTTAAAAGATTTTGCACAACGAAGGAAACTATAAGCAAGGTGAAAAGACAGCCTTCAGAATGGGAGAAAATAATAGCAAATGAAGCAACTGACAAAGAATTAATCTCAAAAATATGCAAGCAGCTCAATACCAGAAAAATAAACAACCCAATCAAAAAATGAGCCAAAGAACTAAACAGACATTTCTCCAAAGAAACATGAATGCATGAAAAGATGATCAACATCACTCATTATCAGAGAAGTGCAAATCAAAACCACAATAAGTTACCATCTCACACCATTCAAAATGGCTGCTATCAAAAAATCTACAAACAATAAATGCTGGAGAGGGTGTGGAGAAAAGGGAACCCTCTTACACTGTTGGAGGGCATGCAAACTAGTACAGCCACTATGGAGAACAGTCTGGAGATTCCTTAAAATACTGGAAATAGAACTGCCATACGACCCAGCAAACCCACTGCTGGGCATATACACCGAGGAAACCAGAAGTGAAAGAGACACATGTCCCAATGTTCATCGCAGCACTGTTTACAATAGCTAGGACATGGAAGCAACCTAGATATCCATCAGCAGATGAATGGATAAGAAAGCTGTGGTACATATACACAATGGAATATTACTCAGCCATTAAAAAGAACATGTTTGAATCAGTTCTAATGAGGTGGATGAAACTGGACCCTATTATATGGAGTGAAGTAAGTCAGAAAGAAAAACATCAATACAGTATCAGTTCAGTTCAGTCACTCAGTCGTGTCCAACTCTTTGTGACCCCATGAATTGCAGCACGCCAGGCCTCCCTGTCCATCACCAACTCCCGGAGTTCACCCAAACTCATGTGCATCGAGTCATGATGCCATGCAGCCATCTCATCCTCTGTCGTCCCCTTCTCCTCCTGCCCCCAATCCCTCCCAGCATCAGAGTCTTTTCCAATGAGTCAACTCTTCGCATGAAGTGGCCAAAGTATTGGAGTTTCAGCCTCAGCATCAGTCCTTCCAATGAACACCCAGGACTGATCTCCTTTAGGATGGACTGGTTGGATCTTCTTGCAGTCCAAGGGACTCTCAAGAATCTTCTCCAACACCACAGTTCAAAAGTATCAATTCTTTGGTGCTCAGCTTTCTTCACAGTCCAACTCTCACATCCATACATGACCACTGGAAAAACCATAGCCTTGACTAGATGGACCTTTGTTGGCAAAGTAATCTCTCTGCTTTTTAATTTTCTGTCTAGGTTGGTCATAACTTTCCTTCCAAGGAGTAAGTGTCTTTTAATTTCATGGCTGTAATCACCATCTGCAGTGATTTTGGAGCTCAAAACAATAAAGTCTGCCAGTATTTCCACTGTTTCCCCATCTATTTCCCATGAAGTGATGGGACCAGATGCCATCATCTTAGTTTTCTGAATGTTGAGCTTTAAGCCAACTTTTTCACTCTCCTCTTTCACTTTCATGTTATATTAATGCATATATATGGAATTTAGAAAGATGGTAATAATGACCCTATATACAAGACAGCAAGAGACACAGATATAAAGAACAGACTTTTGGACTCTGAGAGAAGGCGAGGGTGGGATGATTTGAGAAAATAGCAATGATACATGTATATTACCATATGTGAAATAGATCAGAAGTCCAAGTTCAATGCATGAAACAGGGCACTCAGAGCCAGTGCACTGGGTCAACCTTGAGGGATGGGATGGGGAGGGAGGTGGGAAAGGGGTTCAAGATGGGGGACACATGTACACTCATGGCAGAATCATGTCAATGTATGGCAAAAACCACTACAATCTTGTAAAGTAATTAGCCTCCAGCTAAAATAAATAAATAAATAAAAAATATTTTT
The DNA here is from genome assembly GCF_029378745.1 of Bos indicus. Classification (NCBI taxonomy): domain Eukaryota; kingdom Metazoa; phylum Chordata; class Mammalia; order Artiodactyla; family Bovidae; genus Bos; species Bos indicus. Next base: position 36,953,955 of record NC_091768.1, read on the forward strand.
AAAGGGATGCTCTTGCTGAAGTACTAAGCCCCCAAAAGAGATGCTGGTAGTGGAAATGAATAAAGTTCTCCTAAGTGGGAAATTTAAATGGACAGGACAAACATGTATGCAAAGACACAGCCAGTTTATATAGTTCAGACTTTAACTTAGAAATTATTTCTGTCTAAAAAGTTTGCTTCAAATTTGGTTTAAGAAACACTCATGAAGCTTTTTAAAAATAGAAATATTCATATATGTAAATCCTATACAACAAATATAATTAAGCACCTACTATGCACAAGGAATTGTGCTAGCAGCTACAGGAAATAAAGATGAATAAGACAGAATCTTCTTAAGGTGTTTTAGGCTAAGTGCAAAAACAGGTAAGAAAGAATGAGACCTCACCGGAAATCTCTAATTGAGGGCAAAAGAAACTAAGTCTGACAATTAACATGTATTTTAAAATGTATTTAGAGCTTCAAAATAGAGATAATGTGCTGTTTAATAAGGGCTTCCCAAGTGGCTCAGTGGTAAAGAATTCGTCTGCCAGTGCAGGAGATAAAGGTTTGATCCCTGGGTTGGGAAGATCCCCTGGTGGAGGAGAGAGCCACCCACTTTCCTGGGAAATCCCTTGGACAGAGGAGCCTGTCGGGGGTTACAGAATCACACATGACTGAGCAACTGAGCACACATGCACTGTTTGAAAAATGGATAGAATTCTAATGCAAGGAAGGGTACTCCAGGTCTAGTTAGCAGGGTAAGTTGACTGGAAATTTCTAGCTATGTCTAGCCCACCGAAGTCTGACATGTAAATGTATAAACTTTAGTATATATATCAGATCAGATCAGATCAGTCGCTCAGTCATAAAAATGATTAAAATTAGTTGTATTAAAATATATTACTCAGTTCAGTCGCTCAGTCGTGTCCGACTCTTTGCGACCCCATGAATCGCAGCACGCCAGGCCTCCCTGTCCATCACCAACTCCCGGAGTTCACTCAAACTCATGTCCGTCAAGTCCGTGATGCCATCCAGCCATCTCATCCTCTGTTGTCCCCTTCTCCTCTTGCCCCCAATCCCTCCCAGCATCAGAGTCTTTTACAATGAGTCAACTCTTTGCATGAGGTGGCCAAAGTACTGGAGTTTCAGCTTCAGCATCATTCCTTCCAAAGAAATCCCAGGGCTGATCTCCTTTAGTATGGACTGGTTAGATCTCCTTGCAGTCCAAGGGACTCTCAAGAGTCTTCTCCAACACCACAGTTCAAAAGCATCAATTCTTCAGTGCTCAGCCTTCTTCACAGTCCCACTCGCACATCCATACATGACCACAGGAAAAACCATAGCCTTGACTAGATGAACCTTTGTTGGCAAAGTAATGTATCTGCTTTTGAATATGCTATCTAGGTTGGTCATAACTTTCCTTCCAAGAAGTAAGCATCTTTTAATTTCATGGCTGCAGTCACCATCTGCAGTGATTTTGGAGCCCAGAAAAAGTCTGACACTGTTTCCCCATCTATTTCCCATAAAGTGATGAGACTGGATGCCATGATCTTCGTTTTCTGAATGTTGAGCTTTAAGCCAACTTTTCCACTCTCCACTTTCACCTTCATCAAGAGGCTTTTGAGTTCCTCTTCACTTTCTGCCATAAGGGTGGTGTCATCTGCATATCTGAGGTTATTGATATTTCTCCTGGCAATCTTGATTCCAGCTTGTGTTTCTTCCAGTCCAGCGTTTCTCATGATGTACTCTGCATAGAAGTTAAATAAACAGGGTGACAATATACAGCCTTGACGTACTCCTTTTCCTATTTGGAACAAGTCTGTTGTTCCATGTCCAGTTCTCACTGTTGCTTCCTGACCTGCATACAGATTTCTCAAGAGGCAGATCAGGTGGTTTGGTATTCCCATCTCTTTCAGAATTTTCCAGAGTTTATTGGGATCCACACAGTCAAAGGCTTTGGCATAGTCAATAAAGCAGAAATAGATGTTTTTCTGGAACTCTCTTGCTTTTTCCATCATCCAGTGGATGTTGGCAATTTGGTCTCTGGTTCCTCTGCCTTTTCTAAAACCAGCTTGAACATCAGGAAGTTCATAGTTCACATATTGCTGAAGTCTGGCTTGGAGAATTTGGAGCATTACTTTACTAGTGTGTGAGATGAGTGCAATTGTGCGGCAGTTTGAGCATTCTTTGGCATTGCCTTTCTTTGGGATTGGAAAGAAAACTGACCTTTTCCAGTCCTGTGGCCACTGCTGAGTTTTCCAAATTTGCTGGTATATATATCAATAATATATAATTTGTATATGTATGAATATATTCACAAATATATTAATTGTAATCTGAACCATTATTTTATATATATATATATATATATATATAGTTTGTATATGAAATGATTTATAAGTATCAACGAGGGGGAGAATATTAAAAGAAATGGTTTGTTTTCTAGGTTTCCGGAAAAACCTCTGGTGTGCTTTGCCAATTGTAGCTATGAATGTTTAAAAACCTACAATTTGAAATTTGGGAGTTAGTTACCAAGTATTTTTTTTTATATGCTATATCATTGAGCACCCATGGTATAAGCCATGTATAGGCAATGAAAATATAACAGTGCAAAATCCTTACTCTTCTGAACCTTAAGTTCTCGTGGTGAGACATGACAGACAAACAGACAAGTAAATATATGATATGTAAGATTCTGATATGGGGGAAAAAATGAATTAAATAACAGGGAGAGGATGGTATTTTACATAGGTGGCCAAAGAAGACATGCAATGTGAACAGAGACTTGAAAGAAGTGAAGAAACAGCCAGGCAAAGATTCGGAGGGAGGGTATTCCAAGCAACAGAAACAGAAGCGCAGGGCAGGGAGTGTGCCTGGGGTGTGTGGAACGTGGAGACTAGTAAGGCTTGAGCACAGTGGGCCAAAGGGAGAACATTAGGGGACTGAGATCTGATAATCTGGGAGTAAGATAAGCCTTTTAGTCATTTTAAGAGCTTTGGCTTTGCTTTGACTGCAATGGAGACATTGGATGCTCTTAAAGAGAGGAGCTCTATGATCTGACTTCCATTCATTTAGATGCAGGTGACTTGGACCAGGGTGGCAGTGGCCGAGTTTGGATTTTGAAGAAAGAGCCAATGGGATTTGCTAATGAACTACAAGTGGAGAATGAGAGAGGAAGAGTCAAGAATAACTTGGAGGGTTTTTGCTTAAGCATCAGGAAGGAAGGAGGGCAGAAGAGGACAATGGGAAATCCATAAGATAAGCCAAAACTGAATTACACCAGTATTTGCGCCTGGAAAATCCCATGGACAGAGGAGCCCAGCAGGCTACAGACAGTGGGATTGCAAGAGTCAGACACGACTTAGTGCCTAAGCCACCACCAGCTACATGGTGGCCGTTTTAAAAAAAACAAAAACAAAAACTGAATTACAGTCTCCAGGAGTGGGCCCTGGGATTTCTCAGACATTCTGTGAGAGGTGGCAGTTTTTCCCAGAAGTTGACAGTTGTCAGACTCCAGCACGCCACCATTCAGGCAACTGCAATAGGCGTGCATCCACATGCAGGATACCCATACGTCTCAAAGGACAAAAGCTGAAAAGGCTTCCTGCAAAGCTTTGCTCATAAAGGAGGAGGGCAGATGCATTTTGAATTTTCAGTTATTTTACACACTGAGGGTTAACAGTCCATAAAATTTTATTTGAAAGTGAAAGTCGCTCAGTCATGTCTGAGTCTGCGACCCCATGGACTATACAGTCCATGGAATTCTCCAGGCCAGAATACTGGAGTGGGTAGCCTTTCCCTTCTCCAGGGGATCTTCCCAACCCAGGGATCGAACTGGGGTCTCCTGCATTGCAGGCGGATTCTTTCCCATCTGAGCCTCAAGGGAAGCCCAAGAACACTGGAGTGGGTAGCCTATCCCTTCTCCAGTGCATCTTCCTGACCCAGGAATCGAACCAGGGTCTCCTTTATTGCAGATGGATTCTTTACCAACTGAGCTTTCATATGAACTTTATTTTCCAGTGGAGAAGAGAGAGAGATAATGAACAAATAGGCATGTAAATGTAAGGTATGTCAGATGTTACATGGCCACTGGAGATTATTGCTCAGCTAGCCCATATACTCTAGAGTAAGAAAACATTCCTTTTTCATAATTGAATTAACGTCTAGACTAGTGCTGTCCAATAGATGTATAATGCAACCTACAGGTTTAAGCTATACAGGCATTACGAAAGAAAAGGAAACAAGTGAAAATTAATTTTAATAACACTTTACCCAATATATTCTAAAGATTATAATTTCCACATGTAATTAACATAATGGGTATATTACATATGCCTTTTTCATATTAAATCTCCAAAACCCACTGTGTATTTAAATGCTTAGAGTATGTATTTTGTATTTACTCAGACAGATGGTCAGTAGCTGCCTGCGAGTAGTAGCTACCGTTTTGGAAAGCATAGATTTGGAGAGTTCACAGATTTGGATTCAGTTCTTCTGTATTTAACAATCATAAAGAATGATCCAATTCTTTTTAGATCTGGCTAGGTTCTCCTCAGGTCATGTGTGTGTAAAAATGTACATCTACAAAGTTTAGATATATGATGTTTAGGTAGAACTAGATATAGTATTGCATTATTCATCAAAGTTAAGGTTTTACTGACAATCACTGAAGACAACCAAATGGAAAAATAAGTACTTTCCCTTCTCTGACTTTTCCACTTTGGGGAAGTACATTTCAATCAGAGGAAAGAGGAAGTCTTATTTCAGGGTCAGTGTATGTGTGTTCTTGTGTACACATACTCACTGGCATGTTTGTTTACGCATTCCTGTGTTCTCTGAAAGATGAGTGGCCTTGTTGGTTAATGAAAGTCATAATGCCATGGAAGTACTGGTAAAAATCCTGGCCCTAGGACACAGAAAATACAACTTCCTGACTGCCATTCCAGTGTGGAGAGACCAGGATAATTATCCATGACAAATCAAAGTTGTTGAATATTCTTGAAGTAGAAGGATATATTCCTTCTGAGAGAGAATGTCTTGAAGCTCTGTACCTATAATCATTAGCTATAAAAATTATTTATGGCTGTGTGTGTATACATACACAATATTTGCAATACTAAACCCTAGATTCAGTGTATGTAGTTATTTGTCCACTGGGCATTAAAGGATAGGAACCAAATATATATATATTTGGTACATGAGATATTTAATGCAGTGGAATAGTTAACCTTAAAAAAAGACAGACATGTAATTATTAGTTTTTGAGGGGAATGCTAAAATACAGGATTTTGGAAAGATGGAGTGGGTGAAGAGGAAAAACCCAAATGTGAGAAAGTAATCAGAGAGGAAAGTGAAAGGACAGGAAAGGGAAACTATCCTACTTCATTATTTTGCCCAGAGATAGATCCAACCCCAGTGCACTCTTCCCAGCAGGCAGGGAAGCCTGCAGTCCCCTAGGCCAACCCTCTGCCCAGCAGAGAGGACAGGATAAAAAGAAATGCTAGTGAGCTTATTTTTCACACACTCCACCAACTAGAAACTCACTCAGTTGTGGACACCTTCGTACAAGAAATGTGTCACAGCAAAACTCATCAGTCTCGATAACGAGTTAATTGAACTGCTCAGGGCAGAACAAAAACATTTTGGGACCTATTCTCTGCCAAGTACTTTACACGTGTCATTTCAGTGAACTGTCACTTATTTATTTATATTTGTTTTGAAATGTTTAAGTTGCAGAAATGGTGAAAGAGTATATACTCATTGTAACAAGAAATTGTATATGAACCCAATGTATACATTAGACCACAGGGATTCAGAGAGGTTAGGCAATTGGTATGTGGCAGAGACTGGATTTGAAACTAAGCTTTACCTCCTTATCTAAGGAGTCTCCTGAATGACTTAGCTAAGCTATGGATATTTTAATGTGGAATGAAAGTAGGGTAGAGAATAAGGGCTACTTTTGTAGAACGAGAACTCTGTGAAGCAGGGTGAAGGGCTGTGAAGATGGGAACCCCATTGCTACTTCACTGTGTGTTAATGGCCAGGTCCTTCAGGCTTCCTCCTCCTGGCTTTCTTGTGTGTGGGTCCTGGTGATAATCCTTGTTTGTTTTGTGGATTTGGGGAGATAATAGGAATGACTTTTTATACTATGTAGCATACTGCTGATAATAATGTAGAGTGCTTGACGTTCATAAGGGTGAAAAGTAAAAGTGGAGGCTTTGGACAGTGGTTGGGCAATGTGTAACCGACATCTCAGTGGGGAAGAGAAAGAACAGGCCCCACAACTGAGAAGGAGGTTGGGAGTTACCAGAGATATACATCCCATCCTGACCTGTGTTACTCTGGTCCTGATCATTAATCTTTCAGTTCATTAACAAGAATTCCTCTGAGTGCTTCTCCAGTTAGATACTAGTTTGGCACTGGCCATACAAAGCCAGGGATCTTCCCAAGCCAGGGATTGAATCCAGGTCTCCCACATTGTAGGTGGATTTTTTACCAACTGAGCCACCAGGGAAGCCCCATACCATGACGAGCATACTGATCCCTGTCCTGGCTGGGAAGGGCTTTTGTGCTCCTGATAAGCTCGTCTGGCAAGCAGGCTCTGGACCTGGCAAAGCAGGTCCTATAAAATTGAAATTGCTGGCCATGCTACAAAAGTGAATATGTGCAAACCATTCACACCAGGAAAATCCAGTCAGTTTTGAAAAAGAAACAGGTGATCCCTTTTAAAGCAGAACAATAGAATGCAGAATACGTAAACAGGACTTCCAAAATAATACAATAGGGGAGTAATTATTTATCTTTGCTTCACTTAAAAGATTTCAACAAAGAGTTTCTTTGAATATGGAACTGTCTCAGTGCTCTTAAACATATGTTCATAGATGACCTGATTGAGAGCCAGATGGAACCAGCCCACTATGCAGAGTTAGGATTCAGTGCTAAAAGATCATTCATTAGCCGGGAAGATAAAGGGATTTCTGTGAAGAGACAGTTTAAGCCAGTGCAGTCAGTGGCATGGCAATGTGCAGAAAGAAAACTTCTGTCAAGTTTCAGTCATTGTTCTTTGAAAATAAATTATTGTCGAATTGTGTAGCTATAGATACAAGGAAACATTTATGTCAAGCTAGAAGATTTTTGAAACTACTGTAATGTACTTAATTGTAATTCCCTCCCCTTTCAAATGCATAACTCCTCTATAGAAATGTTCATGTATTTAATAACCTCTCACATATTGCAAAAGATATTCTTGACCTTGGGATTTGAATTAGTTCCTCAGCTACTCTCTCCTGTTTCTGGCCTTGTGTTGCTCCTTAATTTTTGAAGAATTATATCAGATCTCAAAACCCTGCCACTGGATTGGCAGAAACCACGTGGTCAACTAGAAAGAGACTCAAAGTGAAAGCAGGAAAAACTTGAGTGTCAATTCAGCTTCACCACTATCCAGCTATTTGTTTTTAATTGCTTATGCTTCTTTTCTTTTTAATTAAAATGAGTGTGTGGGATTTTATAATTTCCAATAATCTGACACAGTTCCAAAATTCCATCCCATTAGTTTTCTTTTTCTGATGCCGTTTTTAGATGACTGTGAATTACTCAATATTTATATCTAAGCATAAAACCTTCTCTTTCCCTACAGATTACTGAGGAAAGCCAAATCTTAGTGGACAAATAGTGAGAGGGGCAGAGTTTTAGGGTTTCTTTTCATTCTTTGGCATTTTGCCTGATTTTTTAACTTTACTCTGATTTCTTTGAAGCTGTGTTTATTGTTCTTGCTGTGTGGAACACTTATCATGAGCTCTGTCATTATTTCACGGAAAAAAAAAAAAGCACCTGAGTGCCTTCTAGAACTTCTCTGATGAGACGCTAAAAAATTTTATGCTGTTTTCCAAGATGACAGCGGTGTTCTTCAAGGCTCCAGGCCTTTGTCTATGCTGTTCCTTTTCCTGGCTATTCTCTGTAACCCTCTCCATCCTTGAAAGCCAATCTCAAATATCATTTCCTCTGCAAAGCCTGCCAGAGAACTTCCACTTTTGCATTCATCACATTGCACTGTAATTGTTTGTTTACACATCTGTTTCCTCAACTAGACTCAGAGCTCCCTGAGGTCGGAAATCTCCTCTTGTTCAACTTTGCAGCTTCCTGTTGGCTGCAGGGAAGTCAGAGCCAGAAAGGTGGCCCACCCTTAGTAAGTATGTGACCCTTCAGGGAAGTTTTCCTGCCCCCTGTTTGCCCCTTCTTCTTCTTCCCTTGACCTTATCTGTCTTATCTACTTCTAATTCCTGTTATCTGGCAGCATTGTTTATATCTTAGTAAATCATCTGAAAAAAATTTTAAGCTTGGAAGGTTTAAGAAGGAAAATACTCATCTGTGGATCCCTAGGGCTTGACGTAGCACTGGACGGTACTAAGCTACTCAATAAATGTATGTTTAATACATGATATAATAATAGTAATATTTGAATGTTACTATGGACTAGGCAGTTTATACATATATAAACTCATTTAATTTTTCCAACCGAGAAGTAGAAACTGTTTTTATCCTCATTGTACATAAGAAAACTGAAGCCCAGGAAGTTTAAGTAACTAGTACTGTTTACACATTTTGAAAGTGTTTGGGTCAGTATTGAAACAAAGGTGATACAAATAAAGAAGCTAAATTCATTTGTTAGTCTGATCATCACCAGAATTTCATAAATGAAAATTATACATGTAAACTGAATGCCAAAGGGCCACAGATAAGGTATAATTTTGGCTTCAGATACAAATCACATGTGGTAGGTTTTTTCTTTAATTTACAAATCTATATTTTATAGGAATTTCTTTGGGAAAATGTCATCCAGGAGCTGCTATGCTTCTCATATCTCTGGGAATATTGAAAGGAAGCAGAAAACCCAGATGGCTCGGCGGGTAAAGAATCTGCCTGCAATGCAGAAGACATAGGAGATGTGGGTTTCGATCCCTGGGTTGGGAAGATCCCCTAGAAAAAGAAATAGCAACCCACTCCAGTATTTCTTGCCTGAACAATCCTATGGACAAAGGTGCCTAGTGGGCTGCAGTCCATGGGGTCACAAAGAGTCAGACACCACTGAGTGACTAAGCACACACACAGAACTGAGCACCACATGGGTCTGTCTTCGTAACAAGTGTGCCCAAAGCAGCATCTGCAATCCTTTAATGATGCAAAGAAGTGTGGAATCAGCAGCAAATTCCCTAGTCCTCATTTAACCTGGGTCGCATCATAAAAGATGTTATGTCAATGATTTAACTGACTGACTGAGTCATTCCAAGGATCCTGACTTCCATCCAGGTCCTTGGGCAAAGTGGAGGAGGAAAGGCAAGGAAAGGAGAGTGTCTTCCTCTTTCCTACCCTCTGAGTCAGCCTCCTTAAGTACTTCTTGCCCTCTATAGCTTCATCACACATTCTTCCCCTTCAAAATCTCCACTACTGATTGAAGTCAACATCCAATGTGCCTCAGTTTCCTCCTCTGTAAAATGAGGGTAATAATGGTAACTGGCTTCCCAGGTGACTCAGTGCAAAGAATCCACCTGCCAGTGCAGGAGCCACAGGAGATGCGGGTTCCATCCCTGGGTGGGAAAGATCCCTTGAAGGAGGAAACGGGAGCCCCTACAGTATTCTTGCCAGGGTAATCCCATGGACAGATAAAACTGGTGGGCTACAGTCCATGGGGTCGCAAACAGTCCGACACAACTGAGCAACTGAGCACACACACACACAATAGTAACTACTTCCCAAGGGAGAAACAGGGAGGCACAAGGTACAGTGGGATCTGTGGAGGGGTAGAGGGGCGCCAGTAAAGACAGGATGAGGTGGAGACACTACTGGGGACATGCAGAAGACAAATACAAGTGAAACATGATCATAGGGGAGATTTGGGCTATTTCAAGAAAGGGCTCTGACTTACAAGGAACCAAGGGAGGGTGGGCTGATCCCAAAGCCTGTGCTGTTTCTCAAGCAGCAAATGGAGAATGTGGCTCCTGTTCGGATACAAATGAGACCACTAAGAGAGTTGCTGAAGGAAAGGAAATCTGACTATAATGCCTCTTCTCAGCTGACATCACAGGTTGTTGACAACCCTGCTGCACAGACATCTCAATCTACCACTGTACAATGACATCATTATATAAGACTACATATATTTGGGTCACTCCTTGGATATTTTTCTATGATGATTACAGATTCTAATCAGTGCACTTGTACATCTAATATTGTATTCAGAAGAGGGATAGTAAGCCCCACTACCCTAGATAAAAAGACCCTGAATCATCTTTTCATCCTTAGGTGGGGCAATGCTGGCTAATTTGTCACTATCTTGATGAGACTTTCTCTGCTGTAAAATAGTGTCATAGACCTAGGAAGGACCTTGAAAGTTATATAATCCTTTTCTTGGCATCTCAACAATAGCAAACAGATGAGGAGATTAAAGCCTAGGCAGTGATTCGAGGATTTGAATAACTGGGTGTTTAAATTTCTAGCTCTTTTGGCCATTAGTTGACCAGTTGACCATAGCTAAATCTCTTAACCTTTAAAACACTAAAGTGGTGCTTTCTCAGTGCAGTGGATTTAGAAAACTTTTAATCTGAGAATTCCCTGGTCCAGTGGCTAAGACTCTGTGTTCTCAATGCAATGAGTTTGATCCCTGGTCAGGGAACTGGATCCTGCATGCCACAGCTAAGACCCTGTACAGCCAAATAAATAAATTAAAAAGAACCTTTTTAATCTTCCATCGCTACTCATAAACAGTGAAGGATGTGGACACATGCACTACAAATGCCTTTGCTGTTTCTCCAGTGAAAGGAATTTTCTAAATGACCATCTTCAGGTCAAGCAGACTGAGTCTGAAGGTAAGGCCTACTGTATCATTCATCTCAGTGGCATCCACCCAAAATGGAAGATTCTAATTCCAAGGGAAAGACAGATGGTGACAGCCTCCAGCATAGACCCAGTGTACTGGGTTATATCTGAGATGGATGGAAAAGCCCATCTGATCAAAATTACCTTGGATATATACAGCCCCCAGACAGTCATCCCTTTTAGTTAACGAGCTGAACTTCTCAAAGAGAAGCATTTCTGGGAAGGTTAACTCACTGTAGTTTTGTGGGTTTGTTTTTTTTTTCTCACTGTGGGTTTTTCTTTTTTATAACCCTTCACACCTTCATGTGACTTTATTGGATGCAGATAAGAAGACCAATCTTCTGTGTGTCTGAGGAAAGGGTAAGCTGCAGTGGGGAGTTGATGCAGTGCCTCTGTCCTTCCCAAGAGCATCCCAAGAAAGAATCTTATTTTTTCAGGGAATAGAAAGCAAGATTAAGGGGAAAAGGGAGATTGGAGAACAATAATATCAGAATTGAACTATTGTGCTATGTCCTAATGATAAATGTAGGATTACTGAGCTAGACAGGAAAAATCACCTTATAATTACATATTTATTTTTAGTTTTTTTTTTTCCTCCTCCTTTTTTATCTTCCATTTTATTCTTCTTAGAAGATATAAGTTAGCATTTTCCAAGGAAAATCCATGAGTCCCAAGTGACCAAAAGCTTTGCTTTGACTGAGAACATGCATAGAGGAATTTAGTTATGAGTTCTAGCTACTGAGGACAAAGACATTTGTTGGGGCCTCTTTCATGCAAGGTAGATTGAAAAAATTTCCATATTTTGAATATACATTAAAAAAAACAGCTTTATTGAGATATAATTCACATATCATATAATGTACCCATTTCAAGTATATTGGGTTTTGGTATATAAAATTATTAATTTTAAAAAATTTTAGCAAAATATATACATATATGACATAAAAGTTTCCATTGTAACCATTTTTGAGTGACAATTGAATGCAGAGTTTTTAAATCATTTTTTACAGGGGAATTCTGTGACTTACCTCTTGCTTGTCACTGTGAATCTGAAAAGAAAATAAATATACTGAAATATAAAAGACCAACTGAAAAGACATGCTGACATGGACTCTTCTGTAAATGAACAGCAAGTTATTAACTGTTCTTAAGAGACTCCATCAGCAGCCAGGTGCCCTGTGACTCCCAGAGGCCTTATAGATCCCAGACTCCCTCAGCACCATCTGCCCAGAAATACTGCTTCAGGGTCATTACCACAAAAAGATAAGTGTTCAAAAGGAGGGTTTCTCACAGCTTCCTGGGAACTCTGGCTTATTAGAATGTTGAGAAAGCTCTCTAGGTGATTCTGATGCATGGTGACTGGCTAAAAACTGCTGTGATGGAGTTCTAATACTCAGATTGTTGACTGCCATTATCTGAGGTTTTCCTAGTTCAGTATTTCACAGTAGCATCATTTTTATGTTTTGTTCAAGCTTTTGGTTGAAAATAACAGTAGCCTACAGTTTCTGAGCACTTCTCAGGTTCTGTCTTAATTGCTTCACATACATCATCTCTTGTGATTCCCACAATAAGTCTGAGAGAAAGAGGCTCTTATTATCTCCTTTACATAGACAAAGAAATTGAGGTTTGGAAATATCTAGTAACTCACTGGCCTACAGTGGGGTCATAACAACTGGTAAGTGGCAGAGACAAGACTACAACCCAGGCCCCAGCCCTGGGCCAGGAGGACAGATCCCAAATAAGCTCCTTGAGTCCCTCCATCTAAGCTCCTGCTGTGGAAGGGTCTCTAATGTTAAATCAGGAAAGCTCTGAACCAGGCCAGCTCTGAAACGATATTCCTGTCCTCCCGGGGCTTTCCGTCCAGGATGAGAGAGTACAAGGTAGGCTCTAATAAGGCCTATAGTAAAGCTGCTGCTGCTACTGCTGCTAAGTCGCTTCAGTCATGTCCGACTCTGTGCGACCCCATAGACGGCAGCCCACCAGGCTCCGCCGTCCCTGGGATTCTCCAGGCAAGAACACTGGAGTGGGTTGCCATTTCTTTCTCCAATGCACGAAAGTGAAAAGTGAAAGTGAAGTCGCTCAGTCGTGTCCGACCTTTGCAACCCCATGGACTGCAGCCTACCAGGCTCCTCTGTCCATGGGATTTTCCAGGCAAGAGTACTGGAGTGGGTTGCCATTGCCTTCTCCGTTAGTAAAGCTACCAATAACCTACTCCAGTATTTTTGCCTGGAGAATCCCCATGGACAGAGGAGCCTTGTGGGCTACATGGGATCCATGGGATCGCAAAGAGTTGGATACAATGAGCGATTAATCACAGCACAACACAGCGTAGCACAAAGCTACCAATAAAGTTGGGAAAACTCTTACAATTTAAATTTCTTAATAGTTGGATGCATTTTTGTTCCGGATACAATGATTTGCAATTAAAACGGGCCAGGGTAAAAAGATAAGGGCTTCTCAGGTGGCGCAGTGGTAAAGAACCCACCTACCAATGCAGAAGACACAGGAGACCTGGGTTCGACCCCTGGGTTGGGAAGATCTCCTGGAGAAGGGCATGGCAACCACTCTAGTATTGACTGGAGAATCCCATGGACAGAGGAGCCCTGCGGGCTATAGTCCATGGGGTCGCAAAGAGTCTGACATAACTTAATGATTAGAAAAGGATACATACTATACAAATCATTTCTTTAAAACTTATTTTGTAATTTCTGATACTTCGTTCTATAGTAGCTGCTGAGCTAAGAGGCCTCCAAGGTCCTGCAGTAGCTTTGAGAAAACAATGCTTGCTCCACTCCCAGAGCAAACATGCTGGTCTTTTGAGTGCTGTTGTAATTAGTCTGTTTACTTAAAACACTTGAGCTGAGTTTACAGGGCCGCTAACTGAAGCCTCCTTACCTTAAGGGCTATGTACCTCTCCAGGAGATGTCAATTACTGCTTTGCAAATTGTGTCAACTTCTTGGCAAAATGGCAGTCAGCTGTCAATGTGAACACAAGATGAATCACAGAGCTCAAGAGAGGCAGAGGTATTTGCAAAAGCAAACTTTCAAAGAGCTGGACAAGCCTGCAAGCATTACAGCCTTTAGTTCCTTCATCTTTAACATCAACAAAGTACATCAAGCTCAGAAAAAATATTAATCCTTTTTAGGTCCCTGACCTCTGCACACCTCTCTTAACTTTTCTCTTTTTGACATTGTTTGCCTCTATCTTTAAAAAGTGCTGAAGCATAAATGCTATTCTAAACTGGTTACTTGTGAAAATACTTTTAAAATTATTTTTTGCTGCCAAAAGTAAAGTAAAAAAAAATTTTTTTTCTTTTTTGCTTATGCTACTTAATCATGGATTTAGAAGCCAGGGATGGAAAATAAATAATCCAGGATAGGTATTAAATGTTAATATAAAATGGTTAGATTAGCAGAATATCAACATCTGAGTTTTTTAAAGTGGGGCCTTATAGCACCTGCTTCAAAATCTCTTTTAGAAAACAAACAAATTGACTCAGGGCCACCTGGACTCAACTCTCTGGGGATAGAGTGCAGTTATCTGCATTCTTAATCAGCTTCCTATGATTCAGGAGCTTATTGAGGATCTTTCAAATTTTTTTCTGAAAAAAGTGACAGGCTGGAACGTTCACAGTTCTGATCAGCTTTTCCCAGTGACTGCTTGCTGCCACAGTAGGGGTTCCTAACCTTTATTTGTGCCATGATCTGGGGGTCTGGTAAGTGTACAACTCCCTTCTTAGGATAATGTTTATAAATTCATAAATAAAACATACAGGATTTCTAAAAATGAATTATACTGAAATGCAATTATCAAATAAAAATAATTATTTGCCTTTTAAAATGAATATATAAAATAATATTCAGTAATACCAAATGATAGGTATATTAACTACCAATATTTCAAAGCTGTGATGAGCATGAATGGAAATTTGATATTCTTAACAATTGATGTGTCTATGATTGTATTAATGACTTCTATGTCAGTTACAGATATAGCTAATACCACTGCTTTATTGCCTACATTCAAAAAGAAGGAAACTCTAAAGGTTAGTTAGAAGTTTGTGAAAATAAAGAAGTGATTTTTTTTTCCCCCTCGTCAGGGAGTTCAACTCCCTGAATTCTAAACTTGAGCTTATATTCTGCTTGAATTCAAGCCCCAGCTTAAAATTCCCCTTGTATTATAGAAAGAGGTAGATAGTAGTCATGTAAAAACTTCCATTTCCCAGTTCAAATATGTCAGTTCTAAGAAATTTCTTGCCAGTTAACTAGACAAAAAGACTATACTAAGTACAGCACATGGCAGGGCAGGGCAGCGAGCACACCCAGAAGTAACACTTGTTTGCCTTTATAGACCTCTGACCTGGCCACCTTAGAGACTGTGAGAAGTTGCAGACAGGTGTTGCTTATGAGGTTTTGTCATCCCTTGGGGCAGCTTCTCCTGGGTCATTCATTCTCTAGATCCCTGGAACAAGCTTCCTCCATGGCTTCCTATACTGAGTTGGAGAGGGTGGAAAAAGATTGCTTATGTTATGCTGGTGGAAGGTTAGTCCTGGGCCCTGGAGTCGGGGATCTGAAATAGGTGTATGAAAATAAACCATTAGGCACATTTATCTTAAACCTTCCCCTGCAGCTCCATTATTTCAGGAAGGCCCTCAAAGGGCCTTTTTGCTGTGGGTGCTTCACCTCAGGAAGGCGAATGAAATGCTGAAAGCTCAGAGGATCCATCTTTTTGTGGAGACTTGGGTCTGTCCACACTTAGCCCCCATCATGGTGCAGAGTTGCTGAGTGAGCATGGGTTCTTTAGTGTGACCTCTACTGATCCCTTAAATGTGACCCTTCAATGACCTGATGGTGGCAGGGGATCGCTCATCTGGGGAGGTGATGCACACTGAATTGGGTGTCAGGCCTGGCACGTGGGTCAGACAGACTGTGGTGCAAAAGCAGCTCTTTTTCTGTCCTTCTGCCTCGGGTTCCTCAGCTAGAATCAAGACAGGTGTATTAGATGATCTTTTTATGAAATTTAGTGATTGAATTGTTGAATTGTTCTTCTAGGGCTGCTATAACAGTGAACCACAGACTAGGCAGCTTACACAATGAAAATACATTCTTTCACAGTTCTCGTAGTCCTGGAGGCTGGCAGTCTGGATCAAGGTATTGGCTGGGTTGGTTCCTTCTAAGGGCTGTGAAGGAAAGGGTCTCTTCCAGGCTTGCGGTTGGCCTCTTCTCCCTGTCTCTTCACATCCTCTCCTCTCTATGTGTGTCTCTGTGTGCAAACTTCTCCCTTATATGAAGATACTAGTCCTACTGGAGTAGAGCTCACTCTAGTGACCTCACTTTATCTCGTAATCAAGATAAAAGGTGTTTTTTTTTGTAAAACCTTCTGTCTATATAACATCCCGTTCTACAGTGTACTTGAAGTTAGGACTTCAATGTACGAATTTGGAGGGGATACAATTCAACCTATGACAGTGATCTTTTGGGTCTCCTTTATGTTGGATGATTTTAGGTGTTAGATAATTGTTCAACTCTCCCCTAGATGTCATGAGTGATTTTGAGACTTTCCTACATGAGCTGGAGCACTGGTTCCTAAGGCGCTGAGCAGAAATGACCTGTCTTTGGCAGGTCTCTGCAGTGGCCAGAGGAGACTTGTCAGGAAAGCCATTCCTCACCCCACAGAGAAAAGGGACTGTCCTTTGGGAAATCCCAGACAGGGCAGTCAGGAGGGCAGCAGTCCTCATCTCCAGAGGCAAACTGAGAAAATCTTCCCCCTAGGAAGTCTGTTTCAGCTTGGCTCAGACTCTCTGTGCGGGGGAGAGGCACAGGGTAGTGACTAATGAGCAATTTTCCCAGCCCAGGGGAGGGTCCTGGACCCACCTGACCCACGCCCTTGCAGCCCCACCTTAGACACACGGAGCCAAGCAAGCCTTCAGTTCAGGAAAGGAGCGCCATTGTGGAGCCAACCAGCTTTCACAAGCTTACCCTGGATTTCAACAGTAAATCTGGGTGTTCTCATAGTGTGTTATTTACTCTATGGCACTTTATCTGTGTTTATAAACCATCTACTTGGTTTTCCTGCCAACTTCAGTGTGGTATAATTGAAATTAAAAAAGAAAGAAATGAAGTGCCAAAGTCTGAAACTGTCATCTGTAAAACAGAATTTAGTCAGGCCAGCTGACTAAGCTAAAATATGTACAATCTGACGTACAACAATTATTTTAAAATAATTTAAAAACAAAATCCAAATGAGAGTGTCCTCAAAATACCAAGGAATTTTGAACATTTGAGAGACAAAAAATACACAAAATCTCACAATGACTTTAATTTCATTAATGTTTCCTTGCTACTTTAGATAGTTACCACAATCTATGAAATGTGAACAACAAAAAGTTATCTAAAATTATATTACAATGAGGTAAAAAGCGATTTAAAATCTATTTGGAACTGTGAATTTTCACCTAAATTTTTACATTAAAATTGTATCTAAATCTCTGTCGGGCGTGCTATTTTTCCCTCCCATAAATAAGATGTCACTCTGCTTTGTGATGAGCTTCTTTCACTTAGTTTTTTTCTCATTGGGGCTCTGCATAGTCTGGAATAAAGTGAGTTCAATGATTTTGTTCTCATTGGGGCTCTGCATAGTCTGGAATCCAGCTTCATTTCATAGCTTTTACTTTTGTGTCAGCTTCTGGGACTATTGTTTTTTTAAGTATATATGTTTATTTTCATGCTTTGTTTTTATATTACTCACCAAAAAGGTAGCTGTCATTTACATATCCAGTCATCTTTTTTACATCTTTCTAATGTTCCTCTCCTTTTCTGCAACTCTACTTGTTACCTGCTCCAGTTTTTGTCTGACCTAGATACCTCAGTTGTAAGCGCTTCAGGGTAGGGCTCCTATCACATTTTGTAAGATGTTCCAGAAACTTCTTACCTGACTTTGAGTAATCATGATATGCAAACTGCTATAATTCAATTATGAATCTGTGAATGACAATATATCCTGCTGATAACATTTCAGATAACAGCTTGGTTAGGGTGTGGTTAAATAGTACAGATAGTTAGAGGTGGGGAAAGGATTAAGCCAAAGGAAAGTTGGACATAAATTTATTGAAAGTGTAAAGGAACTCAAGGGCTTCTCTGGTGGCTCAGTGGTAAAGAATTTGCTTGACATAAGAGATGGGAGTTTGGTCCCTGGGTCAGGAAGATGCCCCGGAAGCGGGCATGGCAACCCACTCCAGTATTATTGCCTGGAGAATCCCATGGACAAAGAAGCCTGATGGGCTACAGTCCACAGACTCACAAGGTGTCAGCATGACTGAAGCAATTGAGTATGCACGCATGCAAGGAAATCCAAACCTCTTGCAATGTGGTGATTAGTGCCAAAGAGAAGTTGTGGGTAAACTCTCAAGCCCTGGAGAGGACTTGTGCTTTAAGAGACACATGGAATGGGCTAAATGAGAACATAAGAAAGCCCATGGCTGCTCATTTGGGCATGTTGGAAACCAGGAAAGAAAAACTATTCCTCAGGTACAGAAAAAATGACTTTTTAAAAAATATGGTTGTAATATACTGCCCTGATTGAAAACTGATCTGACTAGTCTGTGACCCAAGTGAACTTTCTTTCCTGTCCCTATATTGTTACGGTTATGATCACCACATCTCCTAGGAGCTTGAAAAGTGACAAATCAGAAATTTGGAGATATTCCTCTAGGGTGAGGTCACTTCTGGTCACTTCCTCATGGGCTTTATTAAATCAACTGAACAGCTATACTCAAAATCCCCATTAGGTATCTGGGGACCAGTATTTATAACTATCAAAAGATGTCATCTTCTCTTTTGAAAAACAAAGCAAGATAAAGCCATAGAAAATTTGGAAAAATTACAGAGTTAAAGAAACTAATATTTATGAGGCTTCCCTTATAGCTCATTTGGTAAAGAATCAGTCTGCAATGCAGGAGACCTGGGTTCAATTCCTGGGTTGGGAAGATCCCCTGGAGAAGGAAGCGGCAACCCATTCTAGTATTCTTGCTTGGAGAATCCCATGGACAGAAGAGCCTGTCAGGCTACAGTCCATGGGGTCGCAAGAGTTGGACACAATTTAGCAACTAAACCACCAACCACCAATGTTTATGAGAAAATGAAAGCCCTCCTCATAGAGATCACCCATGGGGACTGTGGCTTCTGAAAGCCACTTCCTGGTTATTGCCTCAGGGGTACTGCTGCAGCCATCCCCTGGGAGCGTGGTAGGGAGTGTGGATCTCCATCAAATGCCCATAGCTGGGAGGGCTCAAGTATAAAAGAACTGTTCAAACACTGGGGCTAGGATGCCAAGGCAAGACTTTGCATCGTGTTATTTGGCTGTGTAAGTGCTCCTGAATCTCAGTCTCTCCCAAGGCTCTCAAGCTCATGAGGAATTAAAGGGGTGACAGCACAGAGTCTGGAAAGGCTATCACCAGGGCTGACTTAGACAGTAGAAGAGCTCTCATAGTACCAGCTGACCACCTGGAGGGGAATGTTGGCAGCCTCTGTGGAGGTCTGGGGAAGATCTCTCTGGAGGAATAAGAAGACATAAAGGTGGCCAGATTAAGGATATTAACTTTCCAGCTTTGCTGGCAAGCTCTCTGAGGTGACAGGATTGAATGAGATTCACTAAACAGATCTGGCAAATTTCTATGGTGCTAGGCCACTTTCACGGACTCGATGGACGTGAGTCTGAGTGAACTCCGGGAGTTGGTGATGGACGGGGAAGCCTGGCGTGCTGCGATTCATGGGGTCGCAAAGAGTCGGGCACAACTGAGCGACTGAACTAAACTGAACTGAAAATAAAAATAATGTAGGATGTTGTGGACAGAATGTTTACATGCACCCCAAGTTAATATGTTGAAATCCTAACCCCGGGGTGATGGTATTAGGAGGTGGGGGCCCTTGGGAGGTTAGGTCATGAGGGTGAAGCTCTTATGAATGGTGTTAGTGCCTTTATGAGAAGAAGGCTTTCTTCTCTCTCTGCTCTGCCACATGATGATATGTATGAGAAGACAGCCACCTGCAAGCCAGAAAGAGGGCTCTTAACAGGTCTGCTGGCACCTTGATCTTTGACTTCCTGGACTCTAGACCTGTGAGAAATAATGTTTATGTTTAAGCCACCCAGTCTGAACTAAGACATAGAGAATGCCCAGAACCTTGTGGGAGAATGTATCCTTTTGGGTAGTTTACAAAAAGATGAAAAGCTAAATATCTTTGGAGAAAAAATAAGCTTGAATTAGTATCAGAATTTGTATAAAGAATAAAACCAAGGAAACCCTGATTTAAAATCTTCTTGTTTATTGTCTTTGTTGGAATCTTTCCTATTACCTGAAAAGTTCCCTAATTAATAAATCAGAAATTTATACTCTGAGAACATTTCATGGGATTAGTAGTTTTGTAATTGTTTCTGACTCAGTTCGTACGTAGTGCGTATATAAACTATAGCACAAGAGTGTCAAACAATGGAACAGTTTTCTCTCACTATAATCAGGCTTTGCTCTCTCATATCAAAATTGCTGATTTAAAATTTTTTCTTGCCAGCTTCAAGGTTGCTTGTTACATAATTTCTTATGAAATAAGCCACAGAGCTCAGTTGGTATTACTTTACGTCTTTGATGTGAAATCTGAGGAAGTATAGTTTAAAATTCTCAGTTATAACTGTTAAAATTGAGATTCAAGTCACTGACCTCCAGGTGACCAAATAAAAATGATTAAAATTAGTTGTATTAAAATATATTACTCAGTTCAGTCGCTCAGTCGTGTCCGACTCTTTGCGACCCCATGAATCGCAGCACGCCAGGCCTCCCTGTCCATCACCAACTCCCGGAGTTCACTCAAACTCATGTCTGTCAAGTCCGTGATGCCATCCAGCCATCTCATCCTCTGTTGTCCCCTTCTCCTCCTGCCCCCAATCCCTCCCAGCATCAGGGTCTTTTCCAATGAGTCAACTCTTCGCATGAGGTGGCCAAAGTATTGGAGTTTCAGCTTTAGCATCACTCCTTCCAATGAACACCCAGGATTGATCTCCTTCAGAATGGACTGGTTGGATCTCCTTGCAGTCCAAGGGACTTGCAAGAGTCTTCTCCAACACCATAGTTCAAAAGCATCAATTCTTTGGGGCTCAGCTTTTCACAGTCCAACTCTCACATCCATACATGACCACAGGAAAAACCATAGCCTTGACTAGATGGACTTTTGTTGGCAAAGTAATATCTCTGCTTTTTAATATGCTATCTAGGTTGGTCATAACTTTCCTTCCAAGGAGTAAGCGTCTTTTAATTTCATGGCTGCAATCACCATCTGAAGTGATTTTTGAGCCCCCCAAAATATATTACTAAGAACAGTTTAAATACAAAGCTGTTACAATTTCTGCTAGCTCAGTTTCTAAACAATATAGTTTGAAATTTTTGATGATTGTGACATCTTTTATAATTTAAGGAGAACTTAGTACATAGGATTGTTACCTATTAATAAATTGTAAACCTATTTGAAATTTATATGGTTTGTGGTTGAAAGATAAGCTTTCTTGTGCATTTTTTTACTTAAAGCAGTTCCATAGATGTTTCTAAAAGAACTCAAAGTAGTACTATTTATCCCACAACTTTCTTATTTTCTTTGTGTACACTCGGTGTTAGATTGGGCAGAGTTTAGAATATCAAAGCTTAGGAATTCAAATAACACAGGAGGTTTAAGTATTGAAATGATGCTTATTTGCAAGATTGTCATCTTTGCAGGTGACATATCCTAAAGGTACAAGTAGATGTTTATGTAGATAAATATGGATGTACATATACATGCAATTACATACATTTTTTCTTTATATAATTTGCATTTATTTTTTTTAATTCTCTCAACATGTGTTGTGAACCTGATCACACTCCACCTCTACTGCCTGCCCTGTGCTCCCCTTCCTTCCCTGGGATTCCATGTAGTGTAAAGCATGTAAGAGTTGAGGAAGATTTGGGGGCTACATTTGGTGATGTATCCTTGGGGTAAATCCATTATGTCAGTTGTACAGAACAAGCAACCTTCCCACATTTCCTTTAATATCAATACCTTATTCAGGGGTCTAGATGCCATAAATATGTATTTGCTAGCCTTGTCCAGCAGGAAGCCTTCCCTGATAAGGCTTACCCCATAAAAATAGCTCATTCTTTTACATCACATCAGCACTTAGAGTTTCAAGTTGGATTTAACTTTTTTTTCTGATTGCCGTTTTTCAACCACTTTTTCCTCTACTACTTCCCCCAAAATGTTCATTTCAAGGTTACCTACTGTTGAAATTCTTGTCACCAGATCTAATAAACACTTGTCAATCAGTATCTTATCTGTTTACAAGTCGTCAACATTGTGATCACGCACTCTGTTCCCTGGGCTCCACCATTCAGTGTTTGTTTACTTCTTACTCACACGGGTAGTCCTTTTTCTTCAACCTTTCCATACCCGGTTGCCTCTGAAACCTGCTCTTCATTCAAAATCTGCCGTCTTGTTTAGTGAGAGGACCCATCCACCCCAGATGATATGGATAGCAGGGTACTGTTATCTGCAGATAAGACAGTTAGATGCACCTGAATCCAAAACCCGTCTTTGCCTTTTTGGATTCTCTCATGAAAATTACGTCTCTGACTCTAAACTTCTTTATCTGAGGTTGAAGTGGTAACAATTATGTCATAGAATTACTATGAAGATTAAGTAATAATCTCATAGGGTTATTATTGTACATATCAATGATATGTACAACTGGCATCATGCCTAGAACATAGAAAACTTTTACTTAGTGTTAGGCTGTTCTTAATTTTTTCCTAATTGCTTTAGCCAGAAGTCACCCTGGACCATTTTCTCCTACAATTAAACTCCATCTTACAACTGTTCACAAAGTACTATTGAGTCAACCTAAAATCTTCTAGAATTTATTACCTCCATATTCTCATGGTTTACTTATTTATTGACTGTATCATTGCCACAGTTTCCCTAATCCACTTACAGCCAAAATAAAATTTTAAAATACAAATCTAATCTTGGCCGGGCCCAAATTAAATTCTTCTGTGGCTCTCTGTAGAGTTCACAGTCAAGTCTACCTCCACAGTGTGGTGGAGGGACAACTTTCCACTGTCCCTTTGAAGTTAAGTCCTGCTACTTCCCCCAACAAATCACACCTGGATTTTCTTAAGTCTCCAACTGTCTTAACCTTTCTGTGTGTGGTTATACCTTAGACTCTTCTTTCCATTCTCCTTTGATTCATCTGGTTATCCTCCAGACTTGCCTTAAAGTTAACTCAGGCTTTATGTCCTCTAGGAAGGTGTCCTGATGAGCCAGCCTGGTTTAAGTGCCCTTTCTTCCTCTGTGGTTGCCATTGTCATGTGCATAGTTTGGCCATGGCATGAATTACAGTATTTTTTTCCTCATGACTCAATTTCTATTTCCCCACTAGCCTGGAAACCCCTTGGGAACATGTTAAATCTCCTGGATATAATATATACCTTATACATACTATGTCTCAATATGTGTGTTTTGAATGAATGGAATGTTGAGTAATTTATTATAATAGAGTAAAACTTGAATGAATGAATGAATGAATGAATGAATAATTGGATGAATGGATTAATGAATGACTTGAATCTTCAGAATGGGCCAGACTGGCAGGCATTCAGTTTTTTTCACAAGTAGTTTTCAACACCTTTTGCCCTTTTCTATCTGCCTAACTTTTGCCTTCCTCTGCTGAGTTAAGTGCCCAAACTTTGAATTCCTTTAACACCCCATACATGTCTCTGTATTAATACTTGCCAGCATGTTCTTAACAAAAGATTGAACTAAATTAATCTCAGGGTCATTACTCAATAGAATCCAGAGTCTAGACTCATCAGTGAACTCTGATGGCCTTGTCTGATTTATCAACTATGCATTGTGGATATTATTATTAACCCTATTTAAAGATGAAGAAATTACTTCAAGTGGTGAAGTGACTTACTCGAGCTTATAGATTTCTGCAGTGGCAGAACTAACATTTCCAAATGCCATGCTATTCTATACTCCTTCTAAGAGTCAAAAACAAAGAAGAGACACATTTTATTTATTTCAGTTTTTACTCATGTGAAAGCTGCTGCAACTAAATCAATTGTAGTCTAATTTCTGGTCCTTAACTAATATTTGAAGTTCTCTGTAGACATTTTGGACTAATGTTATTATTTCTTTTAACAAACACAAATCAGTTGAGCCACTTCCTTCTTGTGTATGGTCAGTGAGGAGAAAGAAAAGAAATGGATTACAAAGTTTTACTCACATTTTGTTGGTTTATGGGCTATTCATATTGTTATCTACAATAATAAATGTAGTATGTATGGTGATTTCTGAGATAGTTATATTCAAACGTTGTGATTGACAACAGAAGAAAAACTCAAATATCAGATCAGATCAGATCAGTCGCTCAGTCGTGTCCGACTCTTTGCTAAAATTGTTTCACCTGAGCTGTTGTTAGGGCATAGCCGAGAAATAACTTTTTTCCTTCTTATTTCCCACCCCCTTTTTTCTTTCATTAAACCTTTGTTTCAGATCCCTGTTTCTTCCATATAGAAGGGAGGCTTCTAGACAAGGCCTTGGTTGGGTAGTTAATGACCTCACCTGGACAAGTTCCCACCTTATCTTTTATGTCTTTTGTGTACACTAGACAAATAAAACAGATGAGGAAGAATATTTTGAGCCAAAGAACACAGTGCAGTTGGAAATTCTTGCCTCATGTAGCCATAGCCGTGTTTATTGTTGTTCTAGATAATAGATACTAAAACACAGACTGGAAGATAGGGAGCCCTAAACATACCACCCTCTTTCTCACGTCCACACCTTTGGTCCTGCTGAGATTGCTCCATGGACTACCCTCTTCTCTGCCTCTTGAGTGAGGAGAAGTTCATCTTTAAAACCTTAGCTCTCCAGCAAACCTTTTTAGGTCTGCCTCTTCTAAGCACATTTTGGGTCTAGCTCAGAGGTAACCGCCATATTGCATAATAACCATCTCCTTGCACATTTGTCTTATCTACTAGGTTGAGAGCACCTTGGGAGCAATAGATTGTGATTATTTCACAACCAGATCCTGAAAGCCAAGCTCTGGGTAAGCCAGACACATAGTAGTCACTCATATGTTTGCTGAATAAATGTGAAGTCTGGTCCTTAGTCTGAGATGATGTAATATTTGCAGCCATTGACTCAGATGATAAAATCCTAAGCCGATCAATTAGGCAATGTTAAGAAAAATGACTAAGGTTCTTTGTAGTTCCCAAAGTATATTGAATGCAGTTATTTTAAAGACCAGGTAAACATTTTGATTGAAATATGTTAGCTCTGTAGAGGGAGTTGGAGGTAGAATGGCATAATGGCTAAGAATGAGCCCTTTGAAATCAATATACCTGGATTGAAAAACAAGTTTTGGTGCTTACTAGACCTGTGACATTGAACCTCTTTCTTGCATCAGTTTCATTGTTTGTAAAATGAGTACAATAATGCCCACCTCACAGTGTTAATTAGAACATGTCAGTAAAACTCTCCCCATGGTTCTCAGCACATGGTAAGCAGTGGATACATGGTCTCTGTTATTAGCGGACCATGTGCTCCTAGGCACAGCTTTGCTGTGGAGTTGTGGGATTTTGGCCCAACAGTTATGTTTGTTTTCAAATGTTCCCTGATATGTAACTTGTTTGCAGGTGTTAGGATCTGACCTTAGCCTCCTGCCAACTTTGAGCCCAATTTTATAGATGACCTTAAGTCTCACAGAATGACAGGGGACCCAGTTTGAGTGAGAATTGGCATTTTAAGGACAGGCTTTTTCACTCTCCTCCTTCCCTTTCCACTCACTTGTCTCCTGTCTCTTTCCTATTGCAAGACTTTCCTCATAATGCTTGAAGAAAAAGATGGGAGCATATATAGATGACCATTTACTCATCCAAACTCTAGACGTTAAGTCTTGTGTCCTAGGGGCCTGAACTGGGTACAGGATTGAAACCCCAGGAGCTAAAGTAGAAGTGTGTAGAGCAGAAATTGATAGAGACAACCAAGTAGACAGTTGAACTAGGGTATCAATTCAAAAGTATTGCGTCTACCAGAAGAATTCTGCTCTGATGTAACATGATGGAAACTGGGGAAAGCAGAACTGAGAAATAGGGTTAAAGGAGGACAGAAGAGAACATATGGAGATATTCCCCGACTCATGGAGCAAAACCCCCAACAGGTAGCATGGAATAATGGAAAGGTCAGAGGCCTTGAGCCCGGACAGGCTGTGGGAGCCTAAGGCATTCCTCTAGCCTGTTCAAGCCTCATTTTTACATCTGTAACAGGGAGACACTAGTGATTGTCCTACTGTTTTCCTGAGAAGATTCAGGAAAAAGGTGTACCTAAACTATCCAGGCTTTTTCAGATATTCAGCCCTCAGGCTTGGCTTTGACGGCGGAGGGAACCACCAAGCTACTAATATCAACAGAGATATAAGGGGAAAACCAGGGTTTCCACTTCTGTAGTCTCCAGTTATCCCTTCTGATCCAAGTTTATAAAGACAGAGGATGGAAAATCAGATGAAGCATTGTTAATGTTTAAGAAGAGGATGCCAGTGAGCTTAGAATCTGTATTTGTTATGGACAGCTAACCGGATGATTGGTTCTGATTGGGTGCTGCTGACGTCAGTCTCTAACTCAATTCCTGCCTCTAATTTGGAAAAATGGTGAATGTGGAGTCCTAGAAAACATTTCCCCAGGATAAAGCTACTTTCTCCTTAGAGATCCAGTGCCCACTTTTCTGATGGAATGAGACACCCCTAGTTTGCCTAAACTCTTTCAGAGAAACCATGCAGTTTGGTATTTACTCTAATTTCCTCGATGTACAGGAATGACCATGATAAGTCACAAGTATTTGATCAAAGTATACTGAGCATATATTTGTTTGAAAATGTAGTTGAGTACTTTGGATAAATGGCAGTAATTACATAGCATAGCATTATATAGATGATAATGTGAAATTCAGATGCTACTGATTGTATTTAATAGTGTTTAACTCCTTTCTTGGGAATAAATTTAGTTTGCTTCAACCTGATTTGAGGACACTTGATTGAGGTGCTTGCTGTGACTGCCTTAGTGCTCAGCTAGGGGCATATGGAAAAAAGCCAAAGAAAACTGATAGTCAACAATAAGTTCCCTGGATTTGTGTGTGTCTCCCACGGCATTAGATTTTTTTTAAATTTTCTAAAAACTGCTTTTACATTAGTCCTTCATTTTTTAAACTTTTATAAATATCAGTGGCTAAAAATAGAAAGAGGAAATGGATATTGATAAATAAGAAATGCTCTTGATTCTTGAGAAACATGTTTTCTTATTTCTTGCTTGCATTTCCAAAGTTCCCTGCCAGGCTATAATTATTGCGATCTTTATATATGGGAAGGATCTCACATGAGAGAAACAATAAAATGAGAACATTTTATGATCAAAATTCAGCACAGTTCTTTAAACTTACTGTTTTCCACTGAGTCCTGCAGTAGACATGATAGTGAGTTAAGAGAAAAACATTTAAAAAATGTGTTCTCCACACCTTTTCCCTGAGCGGGTTGTTTGGCTACTTTTGTATCCTGATTCATTTCCCATTTTCCCACAATTTTACATACTTGAGTGCTGAATCTCTCTCTGCTTTTTGTTGTCTTTCTAGCATCAGATAACTGTCCTAAATCAATAATTTGTTTTCATCAGAAACAATTTCCTTCCATAAAGAAAATATCATTGAGGAATAATTTTTAGAATAAGCCTCCTTTATACAACTATGGGGAGAACTATGCGGACTGTGAGTCTTAAGATATGTGTTTGAGTCTCGACCCGGCCATTCTTTTGTGACCACTCTTGTGATCTTGGGAAAGACACATTTTTTTCTGAACCTCCGGTTTCTTATCCATGAAATGGGATGATGGTACTTTACAGTGATTATAAAAACTAGATGAAATAATGTCACAAAAGCAGAACTGCTTGTAAATTCCAGCTGAAAACCTTTTAGATTTTTAGATCTCTACTGAACTACAGGGACAGTGTCTTCATCTTTTTTATCCTCAGCATCTAGCAATTGAGCAGGCATACAGGAGGACCACAGAAATGTCTGTGGAAGGAGTTACTGATATTTTCACAGGTGCCTGCTTCATGTCAAGGCTTCTTTAAACATCTGTGAACTCCTCTGGGACCAACGTTGAAGTTACCAGGATGTTTCTCACAAATCCTGACACTGTTCCTGGCATACCGGCAGTTGTCTCCTGAGGATTTCAGAATGAAAGAGCAGGGGCCGTGCTGGCTGCACACTCTGCTTCTGAGGGAAGTAAAATCTACCATGTCATATATATTTGGCCATTCTTTGTAACTATATCATTGAGCAGAGAAGTCTTTAAACTTCCTTAATGACATGGAAAACTAGACAAGCATAATGAAAGAATCATGCATAACACTGGGAATGATAAATAATCCCAAAGAGATCACAGATGTTCTGTCATAAGTACTTTAATAAACTTCATAAAGCTGTTTCCAAATAAAAGCATATCCTCCAATGGCAGTAATTAGAATCTGTAATAGAACCAAACAAAGAATTAGAAGAGATCATTTACTGTGAATAAACACGCTACATTTGCCCACCTGCATTTTCTACAGCTTTGTAAAAGACACATGAGTCAGGGTCATGACATAAGAGAACACTGTGCTGTATTCTTAAAACTAGACCCTGTATAATGGACTAGAGATAGAGCTTCTCCTTCTTATCCTGCCATTACTTTATAAAGTGAAGAAAAGCGAATCAATTAATGCCTGTGTGCCTTAATTTCCTAAACTCTAAAATGAGTATTATATTTGCCTTACCTGTCTCTCAGGGTGGCTATGAGGATTAAATGAAGGAATATAACAGATTTCTGGGAAATAAACATAAAAATCTCTTTATCCAGGCATTTTGTGATGATTCTAGCTATAGCAATCGCCCATTACTGATACAAGTCTATATGGTTTCTTTCATAATCTTCAGTGAAGATATTCCAATTGCCAAAGCCTTCAATTTCAGTTTCTGTGTTTTCTCTCCTAAAGACCATGTTGTTTCAGTTGTTATAACTTTTTAAAATATTTATTTGTCTGGCTGTGCTGGGTCTTCGTTGCAGTGCAGCATCTGGGATCTTTAACTGTGGCATGTGGAATCTTTAGCTGCAGCATAGGAACTCTTAGTTGAGACATGTGGGATCTGGTTCCCTGACCAGGGACCAAACCCAGGACCCCTGTATTGGGAGGGCAGAGTCTTAGGCACTGATCAACAGAGAAGTCCCCCAGTGTTATAATTTTTATAAATCTATTGTGACAATCACCCCCTCAGCTGATAGCTAACACTTGTGAAAGTTGGAGCTTTAGCTGTTGAAAACCGTAATAATAATATTTGTCTAGTTTTTTTAGTAACCCTTATGTAAAGTTTTCAATCTTCTGGCAAAGAATGTGACTGTCTTGTTCATTACTTTATGATCATTTTGTAGCATAGGGCTGGGCATAAGTCTCTGCCTAATCAATATTTATGAAATAAATGAATGATTCTACTGTATTATTGAGAGATTTCTCCAAAGCAATTTTTAAATTTGTTTTTCAATTGGAGTGTAATTGCTTTACAATGCTACGTTAGTTTCTGCTGTACAACAACATGAATCAGCTATATGTATACATATATCCTCTCCCTCTTGAACCTCCCTCCTGCCCTCCCCCTGCCTTTCACCTCTCTAGGTTATCACAGAACACCGAGCTGAGCTCCCTGTGTTATGCAGCAGCTTCCCACTAGCCATCTGTTTTACACATGGCAGTGTGTGTATGTCAGTGCTACCCTCTCAGTTCATCCCGTCCTCTCCTTTCCCTGCCATGTCCACAAGTCTCTTCTCTGCATCTGAAGCACACTACTGGTTTCTTTGAAAAATTAACAGTTAGGAAGAAAAATGTTTTGTGTAGACGTGATCAGCCATCAGATAAATACTCAAATTATTAGGTTAAGAACCATATACATGAGCTGCTAATTTGAGGGATATTGTCTAAGCTCAGGCTCCATGTGGACAGGAGCTGAAATCCAGTGACATCAGATGGTGTGATGGCTCACAGGTGGAGTTGTTTCAGCTCACAAAAGCTACTACTTTTTCTTTATTTGTAGAGTTACATTTTCAAAAAGACTTAAGAAATGTGTTTCTACATTAAATGGATTTTTGATGTAAGTCTTCATTTATTCAATGCATATTCAAATGCCTTTTATTTATCAGGAGTTGGGATACATGTTCAAGGAGACAAAGAAAGACCTGCCCTTGGGGGTCTTATTGTAAACCAATAATGCAGACAAATAAACAAGCAAATATGACTTTTTTGATAAGGACTAAGGGAATGCATAACAGGATCACCTTAGAGACTAGGGTAGGAGAGAGGGTCAAAATAAACTTTCTAGAGAGATGCTGTCTAAGCAGAAAATGGAGGGAAAAAATTGCCAGGTGGCATGAAAGGTGAACACACAGTAGGGCTGGTCCATTAAGTTGGTGTAGGTGAGTTGGGCAATAAATATTTTATAGAAGTCACCTGGGATAGGTCACACAGGACCTTGAAAGCAGTGTAAGAGTTTGGATTTTATCATAAGACTAATGTCAAGTTCTTGTAGGAATTGAAGCAGGAAAGTGATCAGATCAAATTAGTTCTTTTAAGATTCTTTCAGCAGGCAGTGCAGATAATGGATTGGAGGCTGAGACTAAAGAGAAGGCCGTTATAGACATCCAGAAGAGAGGATTAAGATCTGAACTGGGTTACTAGTGGTGTTGATGGAGAGAAGCAGACGAGTCTGAGAGAGCTCAAGGGGTTGAATTTGAGGGTTACTACAAATCTTTGCCGGGGACATGGCTGTAGATATGAGTATAATGCAAGAGGGACCATAGGATTGGGGTTTATTAGGCCATAAAATCTCACAAAGACCAAGCTGTGTGATCTCTGAGGACAAATCCTCTGCTAGGCCAGCTTCACGAGTGTACACCCTGTACAGTCACACAGACTCCTGACTTAGGCAAGGTGCTTTTAATGGTTTAACGTCCTATTGTTTTTTTTTTTTCTCTCTCTCTTTTTTTTTTTTTAACGTCCTATTGTTTATGTGTTGAAATTCTTCATAGTTTTTGAACTGGCCCCATAACTTATATGGAGGAGGGGGTTTTTAGCAACCCCCTCCAGTATTCTCACCTGGAGAATTCCATGAACAGAGGAACCTGGCAGGCTACAGTCTATGGGGTTGCAAACAGTTGAACACAACTGAGTGACTTCACTTTCCACAACTTATATAGCTGGTCTGGAAATTACCACTGTGGTTAAGATATGCTAGGTGTTCCTAAAAATCAGTTGAATGAAAGACTTCTATTTGTAAGCACAAGCAGTCAGCGTAGGAGTCACAAGGCAGGCAGGAAGTAAGGCCAAGTGCTCCTTAACACAGGCCAGTTCTCCTGTGTCCTGCTGCCTGAGGGTAGAGAGGTCTAGAAAATGTGTGCCAGCAGCTAAAGCTGAGCAGTCACACCTCAGGGATTTGTAACGTGGTTCTGCCCATCCAGCCAGCTGATTCAGCTACGTTGTCTCTTCAATTACTTCTACAGATCAGTCTTTATTTTATACTTATTTAGATTATCCTACAGTGATTTTTTTTTTTTCCTACTGTGTTGACTTCTAATTTTGTATACAGGTTACTCAGATCATCTCTGAATCCTTGATTTTCTTTTGTCTTCTTTTCTGAACCAAGCATCATTTTGCTGCATTCAAGTGTCATGCTGTATAATTATTTTTAGATCAAGTATACTTACTGCTTCAATTGCTGAGAGCAAATTATATACTGTATATCCTGTCTATTGTTAGATTTAGGTATAATAGAATTATTTTAATCTTTCTTCATGTTAACTCTTGAATGCTTCTCTTCCACGTGTTTTCTTGCAATAACCTCAGTCATATCCTTGGTTGACATGTATCCTTTTGAAGAATGTATTCCTTCCAGGCTGTTTCTACTTCAGACATTGCTGATGGTCAGTCACTGGTTAAACTTGGTGTCTTAGTCTGTTTGAACTGCTGTAACAGAAGTACCATAGACTAGGTGCCTTGGAAACAACAGAAATTTATTTTTCACAATTCTGGAAGTTGGGAAGTCCAAGATCAAGGTGCCTGCAGATTCAGTGTCTGGTTCCTGCTTCCTAGCCCCTTTTTAAAGTACCTTTTTAAAGGGTACTAATCCCATTCATGAAGGCTTAGTTCTTATGGCTGAATCACCTTTCAAAAAGCCTTGCCTCCTACTAAGATCAGATATTAGGGATTAGAATTTCAATATATGAATTTGGAGTAGACACAGACATTTAGTTCACTTGGCAACCTATGAAGCCAAATAACGCCTTCATCTCACTTTTAGACCTGGGGTGGTAAAGACCCAAAATGGAAAAAAGCAAGGACTTGAGAGTCACTGAAATCTTGGTTTGAATGCTAGTTTTGCCAGAATAAGCTGTGTTTATTTGATTGTCATTCTCTTTATCTGCAAAAAAAAAAAAAAAAAAAAAGGCAATAATGCCTATCTTGCAGGACAACCTAGAAGAATAATTCAGTTAATATATAAAAAAAGTCCAGTATACACTAAGTATTCAACAATGGCAGCTACTCTGTAAAATAAATTCTGTATTTTCTTCTTAAACCTTCTATAACTCAAGGAAGACTTGAAATAGTCTTACCACGTATAAGGTAAGCAAGATAATCCTATTTATTTTTGTCTACCTTTTTATCTATCTATCCATCTATCTCCATTTTATAGATATATAAAACTTAATTTCTAAGGGTTACCTGTAGTATTTTCTCTAATAAGGAAGGAAGACTCTACCTCAACTTTTTAACTTGAAAATTTTCACATCTACATAAAAGTTGAAATATTGGTAAAATAAATGCTGTATATTTTTCCCCTGGGTTCATTAATTTTAATATTACTCAATTGTTAAATAATTACTACTAATATCTGTTATATGCATGCCCTTTTTTGTTGAACTATCTGAAAGTGGTGGTGAAGACATTATAATCCTTTGCCCTTAAATACTTCAGCATGTGTCTCTTAAGCATAAGAACATTTTCCTACATGACTGCACTATATCACACCTCGGAAATTTAATATAAAAGAAGTCTTCCACTATTTTGTTCATTCCCATCCCTCCAGTAAAGACAAGTCATTAAGAATTCTTGTCAGCATTAGTGTTAGTTTCAATTCAGAGACAGAAGTTCTCTGGGAGAGAGGGTTTGGTTCTTGGAAGTCAGAACTCAGTCAGTTGTTAACAGTATGAACTCGCAGAGCAGAGATCCAATTCCGAACATATTTATGCATATGTCTCTAACTCTATACTTCATTCAGACTAGTTTTTCCTTTCCTTAGCATATCTTTACTTATCATATTCACTTATATCTCCCTCTTCCATTCCTGATTCTAAGATCTTGCTTTTTCCACCTGTGGGAATTACCACACCCTCAGGTTTTACTTTGTCAGTGGACTTCCCGGAAAACATCAGCTCACACCTGTCAGCCTTCTCTGAATTGTTGTATACCTTGTATGCATCAATTTATTGAGCATTGTCTTACCTTGTTGTTCTCAAATTGTTTTATAGGATTTTTATGAGGCAAGATTTAGGCTCCATAAGGGCAAGGTCTTTGAGAACATAATAGATGCTTGACAAATATGTGTTAATTGATGGTTTTATTTTCAGTTGTGTATGTCTTTGAATAACAATGGCATTGAACTGACTCAGCATCTTGTAGCTCAGTAGCATCCAGCCTTTGTCAACAAAAAGTGTTTTTGTAACGAACACATTTGCCATCAATTACACTCACAGTTGCTTTGTATTATTGGCTTGCCTTTGTCAAAGGATATATAGATCCATCATATGAATCAAGATCAGTAGGGGCATCTCCATTTAGGCAGAGGTTTTAAAGCCAGCTGGATGTCAGTTACCAGGACATTGTTCAGACTGCTTGGTGGCCAGAATGATGCAGATGTTTAAGTAATTGAAATAGCTGCAGTACCACATAGTTTGCTTTGTCATTTCAACTGTATTATTGTTCGACTTTTAGAAAAAGCAGTTGTGTGCATCTCCCACTACTTTCTTTCTGAAATCCATATTATTTAAAGTATGAATTGATATTTTAATGGATGTATTGGGTCCTTTTGACTTAAAACAAATGGTCACAACCTAAAAGTTGAGTTATGTTTTATTTAGTGGTAATTTTTAGAACTTCAGGGCTAGAAGACAGCATCTCAAGTAACCCTAAGAGAACTGCACTGAGGAGGCAAGGGGAGAAGTCAGATTATTTAGAAGTTTGCAACAAAGGGCAAGTAGTCTGAACATCAAAAGTATTTTCATGAATTAAAGAAAACTAGATATCTCAAGTTAAGGAATTTAGTGCTTTTCTATGTATGGGAAATGCAAGAGTCTGGGCTCCCTGAAATCATCGCTTTCATATGCATCTCAGCTATCTGGGGCCAATACCCTCCATTTTTCCTCATTGCTCACCGTAGGGAGTGGCTGCAGCCTGATGGCTGCTGGATCGCAGGTATAAAGTATTCTCCTTCCTGGTTGCCCTCAGGGCTCAGCGATTCACATTTGAGGGCCAGAATCACTGATAAATGTGACATCCTTATTTACGGATATGGCAGGACTACTCCATTTCTCATAGGTTTCCTAAAATTATAGAGTTTAATTATTTCTTAACACTTGTAATAATCTTGTTTCCTCTTTTATGGACACTCAAATAATTTTAGATTATTTGTATTTTTTTTTCTAAAATGTCAAATAATCTTTCAATCTCTCCATATAGGACTATTTGTATAGTCATAAAATGACTCCATTTTGGCTATGTAATTTTGGTTTAGGTAAGGAAAGGAGGTTCTGTTTAACTTAGTATATTTTTAAGTGTGCTCTTGACCAGAGTTTGTTGTTATTCTCTACTTTCTGATGCTCCAAGTTTTTCTCCAAGTTTGATTGGTGTATTTCCAGATTTCACAAATAAATCAGTTCTCTGAAACTGAGTCTGCTCTTTGTAGCAGTTTTCAGGGGTGCTTGTCCTGGTCTCCCCATCCCAATGCTATGGCAGATAGATGTTTGGGTCACCAGGTGACTGCCCTGGGGCCATACCTTCTTGCTGAAAACCTTCCCCCTCTCTTGTATTCTGAATTGAGGAAGTCTGCTCTGTTCTGTACACATGCACTTGATGTTTAAACATAAAAATGGCATTTTAGCTTTTTCCATACACCCACCTAAACTCAAATTCCACTGAATTTAGTAGAAGCAAAGTAAAACAAATACTATGGTTTGAAGCCAGTCTAGTTTGTCTTCTGTGACAGTCACAATAATCAGTTTGACTGAAATGTTCATGGTTCAATTAGTTCTGAGGACATACTTCTATAGAACTTCATTGTAATAAGTTTAGAAAGGTAAATTAAAGTGGCTCAGTCTATTATAATATGATGCTTTCTCATCACTTACCATTATTTATATTTATCTATTTTAAGCTGCATTTAGATGCCATCTCAGTTTGTTTTAATATTTAACTTGTAGGACTGTGTTTTGGAATGGACAAAATTGTTAGGTAAATGTCAAACTTGTTTCCTTCTGAATCTTTGCCTTGTGTGACTTCATTTTTACTTCGATTTTGATCCTGGGGAGTGATAAAGATCCATTTACATACCTCTTTGGGGACTTGAGCTTTCATGCTGAAAGCTGTTCCTATAACACTTAAATACGTAAATTGTGGTGAGTAATTTATATGATGTGAGCAGCTTGGCTTTTAAAAATTCCTTGAAATGTTTTGGTATTGAATTTAGATTTGAATAATACATATTGGGTAGAAGGAAAATAGAAATAAGGTTTAAAATAATCAATATTCACTGAACATCTGTACTTTAATACTAGGTAAAATAACAGAAGAAAGTTGATATTTTATTTTTTGAAGATTATTTGAAAATTGTTTATTTCTTATTTCTCTTACCTTCCTTTGCATTTTCTGGCCTTTTTCAAATCACATTGGAGAAGTCATCAATTTTTTTTTTTTATATATATTTCTTAAAACAACCTACTTTGTATGAGTATCTAGCTAAGGATTGAAACATGGACATTCTTACAGCACCAAAATTATTTATTTTCTTCTCTCTCTCTCTTGCCTCCCTGCCTCAAATGCCTGGAAAGATAGTTTAAACTTTCTTTGAACTAGATTCTGAAGAATGTTTCTGGTTTTGGCTTTTAATCAGAACCATTTCCCATAGCATGATTCTTTATATTTATCTTAAATTATTTTACTCTAGTTTCAGAGAAAATAAATTTGAGGGGGCTAAAATATCTCATTGTCTCTCATCAAGCAAAAACCTTCTAAATTCTAATTTGAGTTTTCAGAATACATTCTCCTTTTTCTAAGTTTCTGTTACTTTCATACATTTTCACCTTTATTTCACTAATTTTGGATTTTTCTTACTCAGCACTCCTCGACCTATATAACAAATCTATCCATATGGTCTTCTTCTTCATCCTTTTACTCCTCCTCAACTAATCACTTCTTATCAAGACCTAAGTACTAGGCCGGGTTTTAGGCCCTCCCTGTGTGGCATGTTCTATACTTACAACAGCCTACGAGGTTTTATAGATGAGGAGGCCGAACAGTGGCCCCAGAGATGGCCATCTATCTCCAGAACTGTGAATATGTTACCTTCTGTGGTAAAAAGGGCTTTGCAGATGTGATTAAGGTTCAGAAATTGAGATGGATTATCTAGGATTATCTGGGTGAATCCAATCTAATTACAAGAGTTCTTAAATACAGAGAACATTTCCTGGCTGGATTAGACAGAATTGTGATGGAGGGGGATGTCTGCTGGCTTTGAAGATGAAGGGAATGGGCCATGAGCAAAAAATACAGGTAATTTCTGGAAGCTGGGAAAGGTGAGAAACCAATTTTCCTTAGGGCTTCCAGAAGGAACACAGCCCTTCCCACATTCTTATTTTAGCTCACTGGGTTTTAGTTCATGTCAGACTTCTGCCTCCAGAACTAGAAAATGATACAAGATGATACTAAATTTGTGCTAAGATGATACTAAATTTGTGCTAATCTGTTATGGCAGCAATAGAAAATGAATACAGATAGATTAAGTCACTTGTTTATGGTCACACAACTTTTTTTGGGGGTATACTATTTATTAATATTTAAATTTCACCATTAAGCAATGAGCTCAAGTATATGCAGGCCATATGTTCAGATTTTTAAAATAAAAATAAATGAACAGACAGCTTAAAGGGTGCAGGGTATTTA
Organism: Bos indicus; assembly: GCF_029378745.1. Taxonomy (NCBI): domain Eukaryota; kingdom Metazoa; phylum Chordata; class Mammalia; order Artiodactyla; family Bovidae; genus Bos; species Bos indicus. The sequence goes on from NC_091768.1 coordinate 36,991,165, forward strand.
ACATTACACAATATATTCGGCAATTATAGAAAATCTAGGGGGTTTTTATACACTTTGTAGCACAAGTGTAGGAATGAGCCCTGCAACTGGAGATAAAAAACTTATTCAGGACTGAACAGAGGTCCTTGGTTGCTGACAGAATCTCCTCTTGACTTCAGACTTGAGACAAGCTGAGGGGTCTGGCAGTATACAAAAATCACTGAATTCAAGTCAAACAATAACAGGACTGGTAAGGGCCAGTTCGGATTACGGGGGCCAATCTGAAGGGAGCAGGGTTAACTGGAGCTCAATTCAGGATCTGTAGATTAGAGCAGCAGTAGATTCGAACAGAATGTTGGTTGCAATCCTCTAAACAAGTTCCTAAATCCCAAACAGGGTGATCACACAAGTTTTTGAGTTGGAGCCAAAACATCCTTGCTCATTGATGTATCTGTCCTTCTTCCATGCCATACTGCTGTTAGTAGCCAGGACAGAGAACAGCTGTTTTTCTCAGCCCATCAAGTATAACTAAATCTTCTTCCATCATGCTTCTTTCCAGACTCTGGGCTGCTAGTTCATCTCTGCTCTTCAATATCTAGCACAGTGTACACTTCTTAATAGAACCCAGGCTATGAATGATAGTACAAAAATTCACACAATCTATGTGAATAACCTATAGTACTCTGTTAACCATGAGTTTGAAAAGCAAGAGATGCAAATTGAAAAACATTAGGAGAACCTTTATCTCTTTTATGGTATTTGCTAGCAAGAAAAAGGCCTTTGATCCAACATTGTTACAAGAAGAGGTACATTCCATTCTATTATAATACACTTGAGCTTAAAATTACAATTTAGTATCCAGTTTGTGTCCCAGGCTACAGCTGAATTTCATACCCCGCATGATTTCACCACTCTCCTTATTTAACTGTCTTTCTCTTGTTCTACATACAGAGGAAAAAGTGATTTGTAAATATTGACTAGACAAAGGACACTTTAGAAAGGATTCCAGGAACTCCCTGTGCTTTTATTACCATTACACTGAAGTTACCGTCTAAAAAGTTGAAGATTGTAACTAAAAACATGCCAGCAGCTTGTACACCTTGAGAGATTGTTGTGCTGCACCTTAAAATTCAGGGCAGAAAATGGTGCTAGAGCAGTAGAATGAAGAAAATTAGTTGACTGAAAAAATTTTATGTGGTACCAAACATCTTGTTTTGTACAAATATTTATGAAATAAATTCTCTTTCTTTCTACTATGAGAATTCCTGAAAATTATGTTTGAAAGCTGAATAATAAGCTTTGAGGTAAAGGATTAACAAATTCATAACTGTCAAACAGCTTTTCTTCTCTAAGAATAAAGATTGCTAAATACTAGAATGGAATACTAAAGGAAATCGTGAACTACTTATTTATTTAAGAGTTCTTTTAAAATGGTGTATGTTCTATATCCATCAGTGATAATTAAAATAAGGCCAGTTCTGAATTTGAGAGAAGGCTTTACTGAATCCTCAAGATTTAATTTTTGTTGAATGATTCCATGACCACTTGTGGTAGGTACTGCCATCTTCCTTGGCCCTGACCTTGAGAACTGAGGAGGTGATTTCCTTTAAATACAAAGGCATCTTCCTGTCAGCATAAAGCTTTAACAATAAAAAGGGATTAAAAACAATCAACTATCTCTTATTTTTTTTAAATTTCTAGTTACTATAGTTCAGCAAACAAAGCCTATAGTCTAGGTCCTTCATATGCTGTGTGTGTGTTAACCACTCAGTTGCGTCCAACTGTTTGTGATGTCATGGACTGTAGCCTGCCAGGCTCCTCAGTCCATGGGATTTCCCAGGCAAGAATATTGGAATGAGTTGCCATTTCCTTCTCCAGGGAATCTTCCTGACCCAGGGATCAAACCCATGTCTCCTGCATTGCAGGCAGATTCTTTACCATCTGAGCTACCAGGGAAGTTGCTCACTTTCTATAATTTACAACACTGATACATGAACCATGATGCTGAGCAAGAGATTGGCCATGGTGTTCCAAGTGGGCATGGGGTTACAGTAATGATGATGATCACTTCCTCTTGGTTTTGACAACTTTAGAAGTTGTCAAAGGTTTGCAGAAGTTTGTCAAAACTTCTGTCAAAAGTGGCAAAAGTTTTTCCTTGAGATTAACCTGGGAATTCTTTAAGATGTAGAGTCTTGGGTTCTTTGGAATTTAACATTTTATAGCTGGAGCAAAGAGGAAATAAAGGAATATAGAAATAAATGCCTAGTCTAGTCCAAGGGTGCCTTTTCTCCCAGATAACTCTGAGTAAATTTATTTACCATATAGAAATGCCTCCTGCCATTATACATTTTAATTTGATGATAATTATTATTTATTTGCATATCAATTTCTCAATATCTTCTTTCTTATGTAAGGTTGACATTTGTGTGCCTTTGCTTTCTTTCAATCTATGAGAAGCTTCAGTAAATACAGTACAGTGTATACCCAGAGATAAAGGTATTCTATTTCTAGGCATTTGAATGGCAGCAACTTCCTATTTTAAAACAAAAGAGCTGACTTTTTTTCAAATGCCCCATGATGCCAGTGCTACTGATCTCCCATTGCCCTGACTTTTCGATGCCTAAGTTGAGTGAGCAAATCCAGTGAAGCATCTATGCAGGCTGGCCAACATGTCTCTGCTACTGCTCCCTTCATAGTTATGAAATTGGAAGAAACTTAGTGTGTAGATCTGTTGTTTTTACTGCTTTGTATCCATTCTTTCTTCTTCTGTTAGCCACATCCAGATTATTCTGGGGCGAGGTCACCATTGTCCCGGAACATGTTGTTCAGATAGAGGCGACTTTACTCCTTGGTATCAAGGCGAGTTGGGTCTGTGTCTCAGATCCGACCATCCTGTGTGGTTTATCTGCTTGGCTGTGGTGATTTCTCCAAGGATGGGCATGTGATCCAAGATACTCTGTATGTCTATGGGGTCTGTAGGTCATTTACTGATACTATTGGGAATGAGACATCCATTCTGCTGGTTGCTAAGCTAGCATAGTGGGTTATAAATTTAACACTGTTGAGGACAATCTTAATACCACAAAAGTGCACGTGTATCCTCAGTCACTCAGTGACTCTTTGCAACCTCATGGACTGTAGCCCACCAGGCTTTTTTGTCCATGGAATTCTCCAGGCAAGAATACTGGAATGGCTTGCCATTTCCTGCTCCAGGGGAATCTTCCCAACCCAGGGATCAAAGCTGCATCTCTGCATTGGCAGGCAGACAGATGTTTTTACCACTGTGCCACCTGGGAATCCCCACCACAAAGGTGAGCCTGCTGTAAAATAAAGCCCTGAGTCAGCTGGGGCTGAGGAAGGAGACACATTTCTAGTGAAACTGTTAGAGAATGTGGATCCAGCTGCAACTTTTCCCTGAATTATGTGAACCAAAAATTCTTTCTTCCTTTTATCTCTTGGTGTTCCATTTCCCTCACTTGGAACTGAGCCAAGTCCTAATTTGATTATGATAAGGGTAATGAGTCACATTCTAGTTGTATTCCAAGGAGCACAAGTGTGTTAGTTGCTCAGTCACGTCCAACTCTCTGTGACCCCATGGACTATAGCCCACCAGGCTCCTCTGTCTAGATTCTTCAGGCAAGAATATGGGAGTGGGTAGACATTCCCTTCTCCAGATCTTCCTGATCCAGGGATCGATCCCAGGTCTCCTGCATTGCAGACACAGTTTTCAATCTGAGCCACCAGAGAAGCAGTCAAGGATCCCCAAGTGAATCAGGAATCAAATGACTACCTTGTTCAGTACAAGAAATAGACTCTGCTATGGTGTCTGAAATATTGTATTTTTTTGTGCCCACAACAGATAATGCTAATCAATCAATATGGTGAACTCTGAGTGCTGTATAGGGCAGCATTATTGTAGTCCAAGAAGGTAGAACAGCATAAAAATGATTTAATCATGGTTCTTATATTTTTTGATCAGAAAAAAGAGATACAATGTGGGCATCTGTAGGTGCTTCCAAGAATCATTCAGGTGCCACTTGCTTCCACCGAGTGGTGGATACCATCTGATCTCAGGGGTCATGGAAGACACTAGAGTTTGCTCCCAAATCGTGTTCGGCTTCTACTCGGCACTCTCTGACTCCTGAAATTTTCCATCAGGCCTTCAGTGTTTGTCTCAGTGGTTGTCTATAATACATGCATAAAACATTTATGAGGAACTTATTATAGTGGCTTCCTTTGGGGAGAAGGTCTGGAGAAAATGGAACAGTTGACTCTTATTTTTTATTTTATCCTTTCTGCACAGTTGGACTTTTAAACTGTGCTTAAAATGGAAACAAAGGGTTTAATTTTCTAACTTTGTATTCAAGTTGTTTTATTTAAAAAAAAGGCAAGTGGATAACCTGTTTATTTGTTAATCTTTGCATTAAAAAAGCGTAATAAGTATCATAGTACGTACATGCATACCACATGCTCATTTATTTAAAAGTGTTTGAGCCTCTACTTTGTACTGAGCTCTGTTCTAAGTCATAGGCACAGCCATGAGCCTAGTGGACAGTCTCTGCCTTCATGAAGCTTCCATTTCAGTGTCCAGAGCTTTTCTAAGAATGTCACTTGAATTTGCTCATTTGCTTTTATCACAGTGCTGGGATAATGATTTTGTTTTACAGAGGAGGGGGCCATAAATGTAGAGGTGTTAATTCCTTTGCCCCAGGTCACACAGTAGTGAGTGGAGGAGGTGGAATTTGAGTAGAGGCAGTCTGACTTCAGCATCTGAAGATGACACTGGGACACACAAATGCCTCCCAGCGTCTGGGAGCAAACGGACAGTTAATACCTGTTAATGCATAAATATCATTGGGAAAAGCATACTTACAGCTGTTATTCAATCCTTTGAGTTCAGCCAAAAGATGTGAGAGCAGATTTTTCTAGAGCACAGAAAGTAAAGAGCAAGAGGGCTGAAATTAGAGTGGTGACTAGAGGAAGAGGAGCAAGAGGAAAAAGAAGTGGGAAAGGAAGAGAAGGAGAAAAGGAAGAAAGGGGAGGAGGAGAGGGCAAGGGGGAGGAGGTGGATGAGGAGGCGGCCAACTTACTGCAGGGAATGGTGATATCCCCTTAGTGGCTTAGCACATTTTTGGGGTCTGGAATGGCACCCCACTCCAGTACTCTTGCCTGGAAAATCCCATGGACAGAGGAGCCTGGTAGGCTGCAGTCCATGGGGTCGAGAAGAGTCGGACACGACTGAGCGACTTCACTTTCACTTTTCACTTTCATGCATTGGAGAAGGAAATGGCAACCCACTCCAGTGTTCTTGCCTGGAGAATCCCAGGGACAGGGGAGCCTGCTGGGCTGCTGTCTATGGGGTCACACAGAGTCGGACACGACTGAAGCGACTTAGCAGCAGCAGCAGCAGCACCCTGAGTATTGGCACTTAACACATTATATCATTTAATCCCCACCACTGCTCTGTCTGGCGCCAAAACATATAGCTCATATCCTTCCAGCTTACTTCCAGCCCCAGCACAGTGTTGTCTGGACTCATTTCTGGGGAGAACCAACGTAGCAGACCTCAAAATGAGGATCTGAAGATTCAGAGCCATGACGTTCAAAGAGTGGCATGGCTGAGCCAGCCTTCTCTGGGAAGAGCATCCCACAGAAAGTTATTTTCTGGGGTTCCCTGGTGGTCCAGTGGTAGGGAGTCTACCTTGAAATGCAGGGGACACCAATTCAGTCCCTGGTCTGGTAAGACCCCATACACTGCTGGGCAACTAAGCCCATGAGCAACTACTGAGCCCATGAGCAACTACTGAGCCCATGTGCTGCAAGTACTGAAGCCCAGGCTATGCAACAAGAGAGGTCACCGCAATGAAACGCCTGTACACCGCACTAGAGAAAGCCCACACACACCAATGGAGACCAGGGCAGCTGAAAGTAAAATAAATAAAAATTCAAAAAATAAATAATTAAACTAGGATCTAGGACTTCCCTGGTGGTCCAGTGGCTTTTTGTTTTGTTTTTTTTTTTAAAGATATTTCCTGATGAAACATTAGTATTATTTGGTGGTGATGTTTTTGGGTATAAAGTTGTGGTGAGCTCCAAGCTGGATTCAGTCTTTTCTCAATGATTATAGCAAAGAATTTGGTCTGTTGGCTGGGAAAGTAGCTCCTAACCAGAGCCTGATGCGGGGGATGGGAGGGAAGAGGAGGACTCACATGAACCAGGCTTCCTGGACATGCTCAATCCCTAGAAGCTGAGAGCGCAGTTTGTTTGTTCCTGGCTTAATGGTGGTTGTGAATTTATTTGTGATAGTTTGACTGTACGTGAGAGAAAATGCCCATGTAGGGTGTTTGTGTGTGTGTGTGTTCTTTTTAATCAGAGGCTCACTAGAGTGAGTCTGGAAACAGATCATCTGAGGGCCCTCAGCAGTCACAAGAGTGAGCTTGGAAGGAGCTCCTCCCTGATCTCTTAGTAGGGCTGCTGGCCTCCCAAGAGCAAGTGATCCAACACAGAAGAGACAGCCCCCAAGACAGAAGTGACAGACATTTTTTTAAACTTTTTTATTTTTATATTAGAGTGTAGTTGATTAAAAAGCAAAGACGTCACTTTGCTGACAAAGGTCCGTCTAGTCAAAGCTATGGTTTCTCTAGTAGTCATGTATGGATATGAGAGTTGGACCATAGAGAAGGCTGAGCACCGAAGAATTGATGCTTTCGAAATGTGGTGTTGGGGAAGATTCTTGTGAGTCCCTAGGACTGCATGGAGATCAAACCAGTCATTCCTAAAGGAAATCAACCCTGAATATTCATTGGAAGGACTGATGCTGAAGCTCCAATACTTTGGCCAACTGATGTGAAGAGTGATGTATTGAAAAAGCCCCTGATGCTGGGAAAGATTGAGGGTGGGAGAAGTGTATGGTGGAGGATGAGATGGTTAGATAGTATCACTGACTCAATGGACATTAATCTGATCAAACTCTAGTTTGAGTGACCAAACAACAATAGTTGATTAACAAAGTTAATCAATTAATTTCATGTGCACAGCAAAGTGATACAGATATATATATATATATATATATATATACACCTATACTTTTTCAAATTATTTTCCCACTTATGTTGTTACATAATATTGAGCAGAGATCCCTGTGCTATACAGTAGATCCTCGTTGGTTTTCCATTTTGAATATAGCAGTGTCAGTTCCACACTCCCTAAAAGATGCTTGCTCCTTGGAAGAAAAGCTATGACCAATCTACACAGCATATTAAAAAGCAGAGACATTACTTTGCCAACAAAGACCCATCTAGTCAAAGCTATGGTTTTTCCAGTAGTCACGTATGGATGTGAGTTGGACTATAAAGAAAGCTGAGAAGGCTGAGTGCCAAAGAATTGATGCTTTTGAACCGTGGTGTTGGAGAAGACTCTTGAGAGTCCCTTGGACTGCAAGGAGATCAAATCAGTCAATCCTAAAGGAAATCAGTCCTGCATATTCACTGGAAGGACTGATGCTGAAGCTGAAACTCAAATACTTTGGCCACCTGATGCTCAGAACTGACTCATTGGAAAAGACCCTGATGCTGGGAAAGACTGAAGGCAGGAGGAGAAGGGGGATGACACAGGATGAGATGGTTGGATGGCATCACCGACTCGATGGACATGAGTTTGAGTAAGCCCGGGAGTTGGTGATGGACAGGGAAGCTTGGCATACTGCAGTCCATGGGGTCGCAAAGAGTTGGACATGACTGAGTGACTAAACTGAACTGAACTTACCCCTCCCTGCCACCCTTCCCTCCAGTAACCATAAGTTCATTTTCTAAGTCTGTGAGTTGTGACAGTCATTTTGTAATCTGATCTTGGAAGTGACATCCTATTACTCCTGCTATATTCTGTTTGTTAGAAGCAAGTCACTAGGTCCCATGCATTCAGGGGAGCAGCTGCATAACGGCTGACTAGCAGGATGGACGGAGAAGGCAATGGCACCCCACTCCAGTACTGTTGCCTGGAAAATCCCATGGATGGAGGAGCCTGGTAGGCTGCAGTCCATGGGGTCACAAAGAGTTGGACACAACTGAGCGACTTCACTTTCACTTTCCACTTTCATGCATTGGAGAAGGAAATGGCAACCCACTCCAGTGTTCTTGCCTGGAGAATCCCATGGACGGAGAAGCCTGGTAGGCTGCAGTCCATGAGGTCACACAGAGTCAAATATGACTGAAGCAGCGTAGCAGCAGCAGCAGCAGGAGGATGGAGGCCATCTTAAAGGGCACCTACCACAGGCCTGTCACAGAAATCTTTTATCTATGCGTATTCTTGGTCACCAAATCCAAAACATACATTTAATCGTGGTTAACACAAGTGAATAGTTGATGAGATCAAAGAATGCTGTTAGTAATTTTAAGCAAAGCTAACTTGTACTGAGAAGAAAACATAAACCAATGGGAGGTACATGGGAGAGACCCAACTTCTGAGAAATTTACTTCTGAGAACACTGAAGACAACTGAGCCAGTTCAATTATATCAGCATTTACTAAGACCTCTGTGTTGTGTACGCTCTGCTGTGTGTGAAGTCGACTTCGTATTTCCCTTCACACAAAAGCGTGCATTGCCTAGTTAGGAAGGCAAGACAAACAGCAAACAGAACAACAGTAGGAGAGTTTACATTAACCTGAAGCACGTAGAGTGGCATGGGGAGAACGGGGTGCGCACACACTTTCTGTAAGAGCAAGCTGCAGAGTGTGTATTTCAGGCTGTGTGGGCCACATATGGTCTGTGTTGCTTCTCTGTCTTTTTTTGTACACTATTTTAAAAATGTAAAAACCATTCTTGAGCTTAGCCCTGTAGGCAGTGAGGCATCACTAGGTTTTTGAATAAGGTTGTTACTGACTTGATGCATGCTGCAGTGCATGGGGTCACAAAGAGGCAGACACGACTGAGCGACTGAACTGAACTGAACTTATTCCTAATTCCTAATTGTTTTAGGAATCCTAATCTGGGGCAGTGGGAGGGGAGGGTTGCTATGTTGTTGAAGTGTAGTATCCTTGGGCATTGGGTGGGTGGGTAGTTGAGAGATGACATTGGATATACAGAATGAAGCCATATTATGAAGCTAAAGAGTCATGAAAATTTAAAAGTAGGGGTTGTCTCAACCCATTAAGATCAATGAAGAAGACTTTGCATTAATCCAGGCCTAATGAAATGATGAGGGCCTGTATTGGGCTGGCAGCCTCTATTCATGCTGCTTAGCTCATGATTGGCTTAATAAATGATTAGATGGCCCTGAATGATGATAAATGAATACTTCTTCAGAACTAGGAGATAGCTGAATATTTAGTCTCAAATAGAATTGCATATGAGTAATAATGCATGTCTATATAAAGTGAAAGTCACTCAGTTGTGTCCAACTCTTTGAGATCCCATGGACTATACAGCCCATGGCATTCTCCAGGCCACAATACTGGAGTGGGTAGCCTTTTCCTTCTCCAGGGGATCTTCCCAACCCAGGGATCGAACCCAGGTCTATATGCACATGTCTGTATACACATACTAAATATATAGTAGTGTTTGGAGCTGATAATCTTCTCTTTTAGATTTAGAATGGGCCCTCTGGGCAATCCTTTTCTGAGGCTTAGATCTATTATACAAATACCATTTGATAACTAGACTTTGTCCTTTTGATTAACACACTGTCTCCTAAATCAGAACTTACAGGCCTTAAGGTACAAACAAAGTAGTATAATTTAATTATTATCCAAAAATTTGGATTTGTGTGTAAATATTTAAAGTACAAGACATAGACTTGTAGAAATATAGCTTAGGAAACTTGTTCCGTTACTTATACTTGGGACACCAGCCCCTTCCTCGTCATAGGAACTGTTAAAAGAAGTTCTACAGGCCTCTCTTATCCAGTAGGGTGGGAGTGCCCTGACTTACGCTCCAGTTTGTGTGGTACTCCTTCCACTAGAAGCCCTGGCAGAAACGCTCAGACAAGGCTGACAGCTTCTTTCACTTGGAGTAGTGGAAACTGTTACTCTCTGCTCTCTCCTGGGAAAGGAACAATCCATCCTTTCTCCTGAGTCTATGGGTACTTAGGCTGATTAAAGCCAGCTTTATCCATGCACACCTAGTGAATTTATATTCTTAGCAAAACAGCCAATTTGCTGAGAACAATGGTCCTCAAAGGATAGTCTCTAGACTAGCAGCAGCATCACCTGGGAACTTGTTAGAAATGCAGATTTCTGGACCTCAAACCAGACCAACTGAATCAGAAACTCTGGGAGTTAGGCCTAGCAGTCTGATTTTAACAAGCCTTCCTGGTGATTTTCATGCATGCTCAAGTTTGAGAGGAAAAAAAACCTCATTCTGAGTTTCAGGTTTGAACGAGGGATTTAGTTTTAAACCAGATCAATGGATCTCTGCATCTGTTGTGGGAAGAAATAATACAATCATCAGGGAGTCAGTTATGAGGAAAAAGAGACTGTGAATGGATAATTGGGTGTAATGAAGAGAGAATCAGCTCCCTGGGAATTCCTACTGAAATCTGTTCGAGGATATTTCCAACACAGAATTTTGTACGACATTTGGAAATATTCTGCACATTGAAAAAGAATGCAGATTTGATCAGCAGTAATGCATTTACTTATCAGCAAACACAGTCTGGGGCTCCCAAAGCTCCAGGCAGCCAGCTGTAGTTGGTCAGCCCAGCGTGGCCACAGAAACCAAGCCGAGTGTGTTCTGTTCAGAGAGGCAAGGCAGGAAGCCTCACGACTCCAGTTTGTTTCGGTTTGCGGGTGCCACTCCCCCGCCCCCTCTTCCTGTGTCATAGTTCCTTTGAGAACAAGTTCTTTAAAATGACATAGTAACCAGTTCCAAATGCAGAGAGAGAGAGAGGGGGAAAAAAAAAAAAAACTCATCCTTTTCTCAAAAAAAAAAAAATGTAATTAAGGCAGATTTTTCCCAGGATCTCAGTTATTCTTTGGCTGCGGACGTACCTTTGGAAGGGGTACAGCCGGGTCTCCCTGCACAGGAAGTAAATCAACTGGAAGTACTTCGTCCAACAGATGGATTTTGACCAAATTTGAAAATTATATTTTTGTAAAACAAATTATATTTTAAATTCAGCAGAGAAATTGCCATTTAAAAGGAATTTCCTGGCAGATCTTTTGCCAAGAATATAATTATTTTATTATTTATTTCTTACTACAGAAATTTCCATATACAATAAGACCTTAGTGAAGAAGAATTTTCAAGGAATTGGAGGATTCTTCTTATTCCTTTTTTTTTGGATTGACAGAGGCTTAACTGAAAGAAAAATATCCTGTTTCTAACTTTTGTTGACAATCTTTCTAAAAACCTTACAATTGATTCTTCAGAATTAGTGGTAGTGGATATAATCAAGTCTTTCTTGGTGATTAAAGACTTTGCAGCAACATTTTTATCAGTTGGATAGTGATAGAAAATTAGGTTGAATTTCTGTTGACCGTAAAATGATACACTGAAAATGAGTTACTAGAATATTGTTGGAATAAAACTCCTAGTTTTACTTCTTTTTAATTGATATTTTACTTAAGTATTCAGCAGAGAAGGATATTGGTTTACATAGAAACTTTTGTTGGTTGGGTCCTGGTTGAAGTTTAGCAGATTTACCTACTGAGTGTACATATATGTTTAGAAAAACTAATAAATAGGAAATGTATGTATATCTTTAGAAAAACTAGTAAAGAACTGAAGTGAGTTAAAATATCTTTGGGTTAAACATGCGATTATATTCTCACTGGAAAAAAAAGGTAGTTGTTTAAGTCCAGTGGTTGTCTTTGTTTTCATATTTTGTTGGTATTAAGAAGTGGCCCTCAAGCAGGCCGTATTCAAATTCGTGACTTGGACAGCCTTCTGCAGGCAAACAAAATGGGAGGGGAAGCCAGGTTTAGCACCCTGATCGCTAACCTACTCTAGGATTAATTTAAATTCAGTAAAGCTTATTATATCCCTGGAGGAGGGCATGCAACCAACTCCAGTATTCTTGCCTGGAGAATCCCATGAACAGAAGAGCCTGGCAGGCTACTGTTCATAGTGTCTCAGAGAGTCAGACATGGCTGAAGTGACTGAGTATGTACACAAAGCTTATTATACGTTTGCTATGGGACAGGGAGGCCTGGCATCCCTGCGATTCATGGGGTCGCAAAGAGTTGGACACGACTGAGCGACTGAACTGAACTGAAGTGAACTGATGATTATTAAGCTGTAACTCTTGGTGCCTCTGGAGATACAAAGATAAGTAAGAGATGGGCCCAGCCCTCAGAGAGCTCACAGTCTAGGGTGGGAAAACTTTGGGTATGAAGTTGGGGTGGGGTTATGGAGTGATCCAACCAGGAGTCATATAATTTGATAATCTTTAAATCTGTTTAGGTAGTGAATGCCATTGAGGAACACAGTGGGATGCTAATCCATTTTATTTTACCACAAAAACTGGAATTGATCTTACAAGCAGAAAACATGCCTACTTAAAGCTATGTTTGTACTGTAAAATCACATCTGTGAACTCCCAGGCCCACAGAAATAACCCCCAAGCTGTTGAGCTAATAGGCAGAAGGGACTGTTTTCCCATTTCTTTTGCTGTTGTTAATGTCAACATTTGTTGTTGTTTAGTCACTAAGTTGAGTCCAACTCTTTTGTGACCCCATGGACTGTAGCCCACCAGGCTTCTCTGTCTGTGGGACTTCCCAGGCAAGAATACTAGAGTTGGTTGCCATTTCCTTCTCCAAGGGATCTCGACCCAAGTATTGAACCCACATCTCCTGCATTGGCAGGCGGATTCTTTACCACTGAGCCACTAGAGAAGCCCAATGTTAATATGCTCCTCCTCAATTCATTATGCCATTTGCTAGCACTTGTCACTAAGTAGGGTTTCCCAGGTGGCACTAGTGGTAAAGAACCTGCCTGCCAATGCAGGAGACATAAGAGAGCCCTGGGTCCAGAAGGTCTCCTGGAGGAGGAAATGCTAACCCTCTCCAATATTCTTTCCTGGAGAATCCCATGGACAAAGTAGCTTGGCAGGCTACAGTCTATGGGGTTGCACAGAGTTGGACATGGCTGTTGCTAAATAGTGACAGGTGTCAAAGTTGAAGGACATGGAGACTTGAGAAAATTCTATCAATTTAGTTTAAAACTGTGATTTGGGAAATGATGACCCCTCACTTCTGTAGCAGGCTTCCCTGGTGGCTCAGATGGTAAAGAATCTGCCTGCAATGCAGGAGACCCAGGTTCAATCCCTGGGTTGGGGAAATTCCCTGGAGAAAGGAATGTCAATCCAGTCCAGTATTCTTGTCTAGAGAATTCCATGGACAGAGGAGCCTGGTGGGCTACAGTCAGTGGGGTCGCAAAGAATCAGACACAACTGAGCGACTAACACACACTCACACTTGTCTCTCTGTGACTCCATTCTTGCCCTCACCCCACCAGTACCTCTGTCCTTTATCCAATCTCTTAAACTCCAATCTCTGTAGGATTTTCTTGGTGGCTCAGATGGTAAAGAATCTGCCTGCAATGCAAGAGACCCGGGTTTGATCCCTGTGTCAGGAAGATCCCCTGGAGAAGGGAATGGCAAGCCACTCCAGTATTCTTGCCTGGAGAATTCCATGGACAGAGGAGCCTGGTGGGCTGGGGTTGCAGTCCAAGGGGTTGCAAAGTGTAGGACATGACTGAGTGACTAACACTTTCACTTTCATTTCTGTAGCAGCTCAGAGAAACCCAGTGCTCTGTTGAGGATATGGGAGCTTCTGAGGTGCTGAAGAAATGGACATTGTGTCCAAAAGGATTTATTGCCTTTCCAGCCTCAGCCAGGAGGTCCTTCCAGAAAGTACTCACTCTGCTCCTGGGTGTGGGGCAGGGATAGAAATTCCTAAATGGTAGGGATGCTCCTGGCTTAGCTTTATACTTTTCCTTGGCACTAACATTTCTTCAGAAAGTAGCTGCTCAATGAGAAAACTGTTGAAAGGTGCCACAAGCTGGAATTTGGAACAAATTTCTCTATAAAAACAGTGTTATAAAGATTATTGGGCTTTCCTGGTGGCTCAATCAGTAAAGAATCCACCTGCAATGCAGGAGACGTAGGTCCAATCCCTTAGGAAGATCCCCTGGAGAAAGGAATGACAACCCACTCCACTATTCTTTCCTGGAAAATCCAATGGACTGAAGGGCCTTGTAAGCTACAGTCCATGGGGTCGCAAAGAGCTGGACACAACTGAAGTGACTGAGCATATGTGCATAATGATTAAGTTTAAATGAAATAGTGTTAAATTCTTTAAAAAAAATACAAATGGGTTGAATAGATTTTATGAGCTGGTCTTAGAAGCTACCCTCCTATCTATAATATTATTTATATGGAGTGGTGATTTCTTACTTTTTTAGATTCAATTAGCAGATGTTTATCTCAAGACTATTATGTACCAAGTACCTTCTGGACACGCTGGGTCATGGGGACAAAAAAAAGAGTCCTTCACCTCAAAGGATTGTTATAAAGATTAAATGAATTATAATGTGTAAAACTGTTCTGAAGGGTGCCTGACTTAAAGAAAGTGCTTAATCATTATTAGCTGGCCATTCCCCATATTACTGTATAGCAACGTAACAGACACGGTCCCTCTCCACAGGGAATTCAGACAACTTTCTAGCTGGGGCTGGTCTGTATTATTAGAGTTTCTTGGCATACAGGTCTCTAAGGGAGCAGCTGTTTTCTTGCAGTTGGGGCTGGACTGCCCTGTGAGCAGTTGGTATCTGTCTGTGTGGCTTGACTAGTAAGCAGAGCCCTTTTCACTTTTCCCCTGGGGCTGAAGGATGGTGGAGCAGGGAAGCTGTGGGGAGCTGCCGGCTGCCTCTGGAAACTCTAACCCGTGGCCTTGCCTCCTGGGAATTGCAACACTACCCCATGAGTGTTTACTTGCCAGCCACGGCCGGGGATGTGAGGCCTGCAGGCTTGCAACCTCCTGTCCGAGGCTCTCAGGTTTGTGGACATGTGGGTCTCTCACTCCCTTGTGTAAATCCTGTGACGACCCAGTTTAATAGTTCCACATGGACTTTCTGGCCTGATCTGGAGGAAGCAGGCAAGAGGAAAAACTTGACGTTTTCACTTTTCAAAATAGGTCAGGTTTTAAGTTAACTTCTTCAGTGATGAAGTTCCAGAATTGTTTTGGACATCCTGAAGCAAACATACCAACTTCTGAAGCTGTCAAGGATTGGGGATGAAATTTTTACAGGCTTCCTGCTGCTAAGCATTGTGGAGCACAAATTAGTCCCAAGTGGATTAAAGGGTGAAAGAACTACACTTACATGCTGTTGAAAATCTTGGTAAAATGAAGCTTATTAATGCTTGAGTAACACCAAGGTATATGGCTCCATCAAGCTTAAGACAAACAGTGAAAGTGAAAGAAAGTGAAGTCGCTCAGTCGTGTCTGACTCTTTGTGATCCCATGGACTGTAGCCTATCAGGCTCCTCTATCCATTGGATTTTCCAGGCAAGAGTGCTGGAGTGGATTGCCATTTCCTTCTCCAGGGGATCTTCCCCACCCAGGAATCGAAACCGGGTCTCCCACATTGCAGGCAGACGCTTTACCATCTGAACAAGGGCAAATAGGAACTGTTCCTTGAAGAACCTAGTGGGGCTCTCCTCCACAGCTGATGCTCATCTCACCACGTAGAGGCTTCTCTCTTTACTTATTTGTCCTTCATAATTAGCTCCTCTTCTTTCAGTGGTTGGGGTTTCCCTGAATCCCCATTCTTGGTCTTGTCTCATGGTAGCATAATTTTCAGTCATTCAGCAACTTCTATATGTTTCCACTCTTAACTGATTTACATGTTAGGCATAAGGACCTGGCCTTTAAGGGAAATGAAGCAAAACAAAAACCAGATATAAAGCCATTTAGCCAAATATAGGTTCAGTTTTCCATCTTGGTAGGGGTTGCAGAATTTTATTTTGTTAATTTAAACTTTTCAGGTTAAAACTTGGACCAAGATTTACTAACAGTAAACATATTTGTTTTGTCCTCTGCTCTCAAAGTTCCTTAAAATGTAACTATCTGGGGACAGTTTAAGAAAGTATCTCTCTATCAGTATTTACTGTGGGGAATACTGGGCACTTTGAAGAACTAGTAAGTCTCACTTTGTTATCATCTTTAGATACAGAGCTTAGGCTTATCTGTTCTACAGTTCAAGATCAGCACAGAAAAAACTATAAGTAACTCAAGGACTGAATGCTGCCTGTATCCTTTAAATGTTGGTGAATGAGGAAGTGGCCACAAAGATCATGCAGGTAGACTTCAGATAAAGCCTCTTTTTAGTGTTAGGTCTTTATGAATTAATCATTAATATAATGATCCTTCGGATTTAATATAGGACTGATACTTGGATTTATAAATGAAGCATAGAGAAAAAAAGAAAGAATATCTAACTGCTGAGATGATGTTTTCTGTGTTCTGTTTCAATGTCTGATTTCAAAAGACTGTAACTCTCCAGTGGAACCTTGAGTGGCAGATCACCAAATCATCACGGCAGCAGAATATTCTTAGAGCTCAGGAGCAAGGGTGTCAGGAGCAAGGGGGTAACATGGGGTACACGTCGGTGGAACCTCACTTCTGTATCTAGACCCACTGTTTTGATAGGAACAGCTGTGATGGTAAAAGTGACTTGGGAGCTTATTTAGACAGTAATTAAATTCTGTGACTCATTGAACAAAGCTTATTAAACAAGAAGTACAACTACCTGTAACCAAGACTGATAACTTTCATTGAATGAAGTAAAATTTACCTGCCTTGAGATGGAAAGATTGAGAAATAGAGAAGCAGTATTGTGCCAAGGATTCACTGTACACTTGGGATCTACCCCGTTCTAGTTCTAGCTGTATGACACTGAGCAAGTTGCTTAACCTCTCTGGCTTCATTTTTCCTCCCTGTACAGTAAGGATGTATATATAAAGTTAATATAAAATAAAATGATAAACAAGTAAAGGTGTCAGTTCACTGCCTGGAGTACATAAAAAACAATGATTGTTAGTAGTATCCTCTATAGTTTCACTGGTATTTCAAGAATAAGAACTAATATGGAAAAGCAATTTTAAATTTAGGGAAGAAAAATACGTAGATATACTCTTTTAGGAGGTAAAATTGAGATGACTACAAACATCATCCATGGAATTTACTCAGGATTTTGGTTAGTACTTTAAGGGAAAAGACCAACATTAATTTTACTTTCTTAAAAGACAGCTTCACATACCAAAGTCATTTTATTTTCATGAGTCTAAGGAAATGAAAAAACTGAAAGGAAATAGCATATGAGTGTGACTATATTTTTTAAAAGTAGTAATAATGAATGTGATAGCACATTTATTTTCTTCAATGAAGAAGATTTTGTAAGTATATTACAAAGTGGAAAATTCAGTATTCTTTCTATTTAATTCTTTGGTACAAATAAAGATACTGTTATAATCATGCCATACTTTTAAAATAATACTACACTCCTTTTTTATTTTAAAGCAAGATGGCTAATTATGCTATATATTTTTTAACTTTAGCATTTACAAAATGCTTTTAAGTTTTTGAAGCACTTTTATGCTCTTTTAATAACAATCCCCAGGTAATTTTGTAAGGTAGTCAGAGCAAGTATGATACTATTTTTTACATTCTGCAAGTGAGAAAAAAAGCAAAAGAGGTTGAAAGACCCAGCTAGTTGGGTATGGGGTAGACACTCAATAATGTTATGTTTAAAACTTCAATTTTTTTAGAATGTATAGTTTGAAACCATTTAGATTCATCTACCAACCAGTTCTTGCCAGGAGGCAGAATATTTTAATCTCCACTTCAGTCTTTAATCTCAATGATGAATCTTCCCAATTTGTCTTCCCACTTAATCATACAACCTCATTGTCAGAGTTCTCTATAAATTATATTCCATTTTTTGGAAAATAATGTCTTAATTTACAATATGCTTCTGTGGCACCTGTGTACTATTTCAAATGAATTATTGTTACTGTAAACTGACACCAGACCCTGAAAGTGTCAAATTTAGTGACTGGTTAGGTAAGTATTATAAACGCCAATCTCATGTTTGGATGAAAACCGAAAGTTTAGTCATCCAGACATATGTAAATGCTAGATGATTGAGACATATTTCTTTTAATTTTTCATATAGACCATGGTTTCACACAGATACAACTTGAGTGAGGAAAGTTTGGGAAATGTTGCTGAGTGCCCCAGCAAGTGGCTGTTGGTTTGGGGTGTTTTCATATGCTGTCTTTTAAGGAAACTTTCCTTCACTGTCCAGAGTCTGGCCATGCTTGGGACCTGCTGGATGACAGATCCACCTGCTAGTTTCTAGTGTGGACCCAGCTGGTGAGACTTTCATTCTTAGAGAAGATCCATCTACAGGATGTGCTGAAAATGGCAGTGGGAGAAGAGAAGCAACATCAAGTCAGCTGCCTTCTTGCCCAAGGCAGGCTGATGAGAAACCCTTCAGAAAATAATCCTGTAATTTTGAAATGTCCTTCGTAAATAAAGGCAAACTGCTTCCTATCTTTCAGAGAAGGCAATGGCACCCCACTCCAGTACTCTTGCCTGGAAAATCCCATGGACGGAGGAGCCTGGAAAGCTACAGTCCATGAGGTTGCTGAGGGTCGGACACGACTGAGCGACTTTACTTTCACTTTTCACTTTCATGCATTGGAGAAGGAAATGGCAACCCACTCCAGTGTTCTTGCCTGGAGAATCCCAGGGACAGGGGAGCCTGGTGGGCTGCTGTCTTATGGAGTCACACAGAATTGGACAAGACTGAAGTGACTTAGCAGCAGCAGCAGCAGCAGCTTCCTATCTTTACACTACTTTGAAATTCACTCTTCACCACTCCTCACCCCACTTCCCTGAATCAGCTGAGTCACTTAAATGATGGGAATTAAATGCTGTAGAAGCTGGAACCATGTGTTTAAAAGAGGTTTGGGAAACCTTACTTAGGGCTTCCCTGAATTGAGGTAATTAAGGAAACAATCACCTCTTTGACCCCTGGGAACTTCTGATGTTTTGTTTAGCAAACACCTGTAACTTTTACAGCCTGTAGTGCTTTCTTTGAGTTTGGTCACCTTGCACTGTGTTATTTCTGCTCTTATCTTTTTTATACACACGATTTGCTTTCCCAATTAGTCTGAAGAACAAGACACATTTTACAGTTGTATATCTCTTTAAGTTCTTACATAGTTACCCTGGTAATCTACACAGAGGAGATACTCAACACAGTGGTCACTGCTAATAATAATTACAGATTTCCTCTTTGAGATGCTGATACTTCCCATCCCCCACATGGGAATGGAGGGTGTATCGCTTTCCTAGAGAGGCATTTGTGACCTTAGTAATTTGACACATGGGTGTATATAAACATGGCTGAGTTGGAAAAAATGACTCAGAAATTATTCAGAGAAATCAATTTAAATATCAAAGAGTTATAGCATTCACCCTGCTTAAGCGATCTTAAGTTAGATTAACAAAAAATGTAATAGCTTGTTCATATAGGCTGATTATTTAGGCCACCCAAGATAGGTGTTTTCTTTCTCTCTGTACACCCCTTGCTCACCCAGTGCCTGCTTCACCTACACTTGCTCCTGCCCCAGCTGATGATTATTTTAATCCATCAGAACATCTCCACCTGATAGCTTTTCAAAGGGGTGGTGAGGGGCCCCCCTGCTAGTTTCCCTGGTAACCCATGAGCCAAGCTGACGTCAGTTCCCCCTATAAGTGGTGATCTCCACTCTCCTTCCGGAATCAAAGACTGCTGCCATGTCCTGCCTCGTTCTGCTGTGTGCTGCCCACTGCCAGCTGCACATGGTGTGGTATCCCTCTAGGACTTTGATTTAGACATGTTAGCTACTCTTATGAAACCACTGATGTCTCTGTCACTGATTCCAGGCTCTAAATTTGGTCCTGAACCTGGGTGAATACAGGCCTGGCAGTGCAGGCCAACACAGTCCAAACTGAGTTCAATTAACATAGGTTTTTTCTTTCCTTGTAGCTAGTCTACTACATTTTAGACAAGGAGTTAGGTTCAGAAACTTTGCTGGGGGGACAAGGTAAACTGTATACCTGCAATGTTTTTCCATCTGGAGAAGACACAGAGAAACGTCTGTTTACTCAAAGGACCAAGAGTCACACAAACTTCACTAAGGAGCCTAAGTAGGTATATCTTCTCAAACGAGCCACTCTTGAGCTGATAATCACACACAGAAGGTGCCTCAGCTCACCACCTTAATTACAGTAACTTCAACAGCATCACACCTCTCCTTCTCCACCTTCCTCCCCTGTGCCCTCTTCAGATTTTAGATTTGCCTTCGTTTTATTGGGAGGGACATCTTGACTTTTGTCAGTGAATAGTACTTTGGAAGCCAGTCATTCTGGAAACAGCAAGCAAGAAAGTCCTAATGGAAATGGAGATGTCCTTCTGGGGTCAACCATGGAAACAGGCATTTCTTTTCTTTGCTTGTGGGGAGAGAGATTTGGCTTCTGTGTGTGTGTATGTGTGTGAAGTCATCAAGGTAACAGCACATTCCATTCCAGGGATTTTAAAATAATATATGGCTGTGAAATGGAAAACGGAGGTAATTCTATACTTGGTAATTTGGTCAACTTTCTTTTGAATTGTACAGATAATATTTATTTTTCTTGCCTAATTTTTGCCAACATGGTTTGTCTATACAATACAAATAACCAGAACAAATCTAAAGAATGCCATGAGTGGGGCCATCTCTTGTTGTGTTATGTTCATAATGGCCTTTAAAGTTGGCTTTAGAATTTTAAGATATATTTGCAGAGTGTGTATTTCTCAAAACAACTTCACTGTATATAAACTGGGTTTGTTTTGAAGGACATTGGACATTCTGCCTGCTTGAAATGCCTCTTCTAGACCACACATCACCTTGGTTGGAAATTCCTTTCATTAATAGCCAGTCTGATCCCCAGAGACTAATTTGCTAAGTAAACTTCTATATCATTTAAACTGTCTTAGACTCAATTTCCTTATTTGTAAAATAAGAGGTTGAAGAGTCTATTTCTCTAGTCTATTTTTTCCGTTTTCTTCTCTTTCCCAATTGCTCCCTTTTGTGTTTAGTGTTTTTCTGTATTCAGTTTGCAAAGTGTTAAGATAATTTTAATTATACTACAATCAAAATGTCAACTTCTAATCTTAAGAAAACAGATTCTAAAGAACTAGGATTGCCCTTAAGCACTTTCTTATCAAGGGAGTGTTCTCTCTGCAAATCCCTGATAACCTTTCTCTATAAAGACTCAAAGAAGTTCTTAACCTCCACTTGAACTGCCTTTCTTATTTCAGACCTTTCCATCATCTTCATTACCTTCTATGTTTCCACTAGTGGGCTAATGGCTACCAGTAGCTGATGTAGAGAAAGCCTCAGGTTTATCAGGTCTTACTGTTTTTTGGAATAGCAGGCAGTGTAAGTACAGTTATCTTCACTTTCTTATAAGCTCTTAAACTGAGAGGCACACATTTCTGTTGTGAGAGAGAGACTTAATTTTATATACATGCCACATCATCTTTATTCATTCATACATCAAGGGATACTTAAGGTTATTTCCATATCTTGGCTATTGTAAACACTGTTGGAAAAAACATGGGAGTGGGGAGGGAGCACAGGGAAGGCATATATCTTTTTGAACTAGTGTTTTTCTTTTCATCAGGTAAGTACCCAGAAGTGGAATTGCTGGATCATATGGTATTTGCATTTTTAATTTTTTGAGGAGCCTCTATGCTACTTTCCATAGTGGTTGCACTAATTTATAGTCCCACCAGCAATGCACTTGGAGCTTCCTTGGTGGCTCAGTAGTAAAGAATCCACTTGCAAATGCAGGAGACAGATTAGATCCCTGGTCCGGGAAGATCCCACATACCGTGAAGCAACTAAGCCCATGCACCACAACTACTGAGCCTGTGCTCTGCAGCAAGAGAAGCCACTGCAATGAGAAGCCCGCACACCACAACTAGAGAATAAACACTGCTCACCCTGACTAGAGAAAGCCCATGTAGCAACAAAGACCCAGCACGGGCAATAAATAAATAAAATAAATAAATAAAATTCTCTTAAAAAACTGTATGTGGGTTCCCTTTTCTCCACATCCTCATCAACTCTTGATTATTTCTTGTCTTTTTGGTAATGACCAAGCAAGGTAATATTTCATAGGTTTTGATTTACATTTCCCTGATGATTAGTAATACTAAGGATCTTGTCATGCAACTATTGCATATCTTTTTGTCTTCTTTGGAAAAAAAAATGACTATTCTAGATCCTCTGCTCATTTTTGTTCTCCTCTCATTTTTAAATTTATTATTATTTTGCTATTGATTTGCATGAATTCTTTATATATTTCAAAAATATTTTCTCCCATTCAGTAGGTTGCCTTTTAGTTTTGTTGATGGTTTCTTTTTAGATTTCTACAGTCCCACTTGTTTATTTTTTATTTTGTTGCCTCTACTTTTGGTGTCAAATCCAAAAAACTATTGCCAAGATGGATGTTAAGAAGCTCATTATCTATGTTTTCTTTTAAAAGTTTTATGATTTCAGGTCTTACATACAAATCTTTACTGCATTTGAGTTATCTTTCGTGTATAATGTAAGACAGTGGTCTAATTTCATTCTTTTGCATGTGGCTGTCCAATATTCCCAGCACCATTTATTGAAGAGACTGTCCTTTCCCTCATTGTATATTCTTGTTGCCTTTGTTATAAATTAATTGACCATATATGTGTGGGTTTATTTCTGGGCTCTCTATTCTGTTCCATCGATTTATTTGTTTTTATAGGAATACCATACTGTTTTGATTACCATAGCTTTGTAATATAGTTTGAAATCAGGGCATGTGATGCTTCTAGATTTGTGTTTCTTTCTCAAGATTGCCTTGGCTATTCAGGTGAGATTGTCAGCTTTTCCTGAAAAAACACATTCCACCTTATAGTTAGGTATATTTCCACATGGTACAAGACATCTTATGAGTATCCATTATGTGTTAGCCATCAGGCTGGGTTCCAGGTGGGAAATATAGAAAGCTAAACTGTATGCTTGTTTCTAGCAACTCAGCTTCTAGCAATGGAGCTCCTCTCGCTCCTGATACACCTAATAATTTATGTACCATTAAATGTATAGTGCAGGTAAAATTGCCATGTTTAGTCTTGAATAACACCTGATTCCACCTGAAACTGTAAATAGTCTTGAGTTTACTCAGAACTTAGCTTTCATGCAGCTACCTCAAGTTCAGTCTCAATGAAAGGTGAGCAAACCTTGAAAATGCTCTCAGTAGTTGAAGCATAAGCTTACAAAAGTAATGAAATGTACACCCAGACAAGAACTGTTGAGAAAGTTTCATATCACTCTCCAAATTGAAAGTGGTTGCAAAAAAAAAGCACATTTCATGCACCTTATTATGTTCCCGTCTTTCCTTCTGTCCTTCCTTCTTCTTTGCTTATAAAGGCTATAAATGTTAGTATAGGCTGTTAGAGTTTCCAGAAGAATAAGCACCCCAACCCTGCACTGTGTACTTTCTCCGTTAATCAGTGAGACTCTGAGTTATAAAATACATCTTAGAGATAGCCCAAGAAATCACTAAACATTTTTCCATTTTGTGATTCACTTTAATAAGTGACAATTTAGAAATAGACAGTTCTGGGCTACTCTAAAGTAAGTTATGGTCCCCCAGCTCAGCAGTTAGTTCCAACAGGGCCTCATTACTTTTTACAGCTATCAGTTGAACACTTGTGCAAACTGATGCTGTCATTCCAAATGTTTCTGCCAAGTTTCTGCTGCCAGGAGCTGTTGAAGGTTTTACTAAGCCTTTTCTTAAGACAATCTATGTTTTCCCTCTGATGAATTATTTAATCTGATTTATTGGGGAAATAATTTTTTGAGAATGATTTAGTATCTTAGCATTAATCCTTTATTTGTGGTTTTAACTTGCTTCTTAGAGTAAAGGATTTTACCTTTATTGTTATTTCCCTTTTATTGTTTCAACTTAATGTTTGTTCTAATCTTAGAAGTATAATCTCTTATTTATTTGAACTTTGAGGTGGGTGGGTGTAGAGGGGAAGCATTTTAAGAAATATGGTCATAGACAAGAAAACAGTCCTAACAAAAGTAAACATGACCCATTTCAAAGCTGTAATTTAAAATTCCTCAAATACTACTTTTTTTTTAAGGAGACCTTCCCCAATATGATGTAGGGAGTTAGGTAATTTTTCTAAAATTATCTTTGAGGCTTTTCTCATTTTGCTCATGACCCTTATTTCACTCTTGGTATATATTTGAAGAGCAATACATTATTTTTTTTCATCACAGAGGTTAAGCTTTTTGAAGTACAATATGTAAGTTTTGATCATGAATGTGGACTCTAACCCAATTTAGTTGGTCTTTACACCCCATGTAATCGAAAGATCCTAATTGTTTTTCTTATCTTATAAGAACCTCACATCATATGCTGAATCTGATTCCCATAAACAAATATCAAAACAACCAAGGAGACAGAGCAAATACATCTTGCGGACTGAAGCAGTAAAATGGGTTATCATATTAACTCTTGGCCAATGACAAGTCTATTAATGTTTACAAGGAAAATGCATTTCCTCATTCATTCATTCAACAGTTAAACCATCTTTCTTGCAAGCCTCCTATGTGTAGTGATAGCCATTCCAAATTATGGACTATCAATCTATGACCTGCAAATCTGGCCAACTGCCTATTTTTGCACAGCCCATGAGTTAAGAATGGTTTTCACATTTTTTAATAATTAGAAAAATCAAAAGAAGAATAATACTTTGTGGTTCATTAAAATGATATGAAATTCAAATTTCAGTGGTCAGAAATAAAGTTTTAATGGAACCATAGACATACTTCCATTAGTAATTTTCTAAAGCTGCTTTTATGCTAACAAATCAGAGCTGGAGTACTTGTGACAAAGACTCTGTCCTACAAAGTTTAAAACATAGACTGCCTGGCCCTTTACATAAAAAGTTAGCTGATCCCTGTTCTAGACCCTGGGAATTTAACATGAGAAAAATAAGAAAATTTTCTGCACTTGTGAAAATTTTGCATTCTAATGGGAAAACAAAAAGCATAAATGAACAAGATTGCTTCAGACTGTTGAATATATTATAAAGACAATGAGACGTTTGATGTGATGGATAGTGAAGGTTTGGGCTCCCCTTGTAGTTCAGCTGGTAAAGAATCCACCTGCAATGCGAGAGACCTGGATTTGATCCCTGGGTTGGACAGATCCCCTGGAGAATAGAAAGGCTACCCACTCCAGTATTCTGGCCTGGAGGATACCATAGACTGTATAGTCCATGGGGTCGCAAAGAGTTGGACATGACTGAGCGACTTTCACTTCACAGTGAAGGTGGTTAATTTAGATGGGGTGGTCAGAGGAGTCCCCTGTGACAGTGAAGCTGAGAGCTGAATGTCAAGGAGTCAACCATGAAGCACCTGGAAACAGAGAGTCTCAGTCAGAGGGAACAGGAACTAGGAAGTCTCAGGAACAGGGAAGCATGGCTGGATCACAGAGAGATGGGGACAGTAGAAGGAGGTGAGACCAGACAGGGAGTGAGGGTTAGGCAGGGGCCAGCTCACAGAAGGCCTTTGTATTTTTCTCTATCGGCAGAGAAAATTCTCTGAAAGGTTTTAGCATGGGAATGACATGATGCTGAATTCCACTTTAGACAGATCAACTTGATGATTGTATGGAAAAGAGATTCTAGTGGAAGCCAAAGTGGACACAAATGGGCTGCTGCAGTAGACCCAGAGAGAGGGTGGTGGTTTGACTTAGGAGTGCAGTTGAGGGAAGGGAGGAATTGGGTAGATTTAGAGCTTAGCATGGAGGTGAAGTCTCAAGGCTTGCTGAGGTGGAAGGTAAAGGAAGGAGAGAAACAGGACTACACTCAGGTTTTTTCCCAAACTTGTGCCATTTCCTAATGTAAACTGTTCTGCATGCATGCATGCTAAGTCGCTTCGGTCATGTCCATAGTCCCCAAGGCTCCTCTGATTCTCAAGGCACAAAGTGTACTGAAAACTATTAAAATATATGAACTAGACATATCTCAAATAGAACTTTCTCTGTAATGGATGGTGTTCATCTGTTTTGTACTAGAAATGTGGTTGTGCATCTACACCTTGGTGTCTGACTAATTTTTGTCTCTATTGTCTTTCTTGAATGTATTAATAGGAAATAACTGACATCATCCACAAAGGCATATGTGGTATTGGAGAAGACCCTTGAGAGTCCCTTGGACTACAAGGAGATCAAACCAGTCAATCCTAAAGGAAATTAACCCTGAATATTCACTGGAAGGACTGATACTGAAGCTCCAGTACTTTGGACACCTGATGCGAATATCTGACTCATTAGTAAAGACCCTGATGCTGGGAAATATTGAAGGCAGGAGGAGAGGGGGATGACAGAGGATGAGATAGTTGGATGGCATCACCAACTTGATGGACTTGAGTTTGAGCAAACTCCGGGAGTGAAGGACAGGGAAGTCCATGGGGTTACAAAGAGTTGGACATGACTGAGCAGTTGAACAACAACAACAGCAAAGGCAAATAAACCAAGAGGAAAGACAGCTTTTAACTTTAAATACACATGAGGACCTCTTTCTCCAGAGACTGAGGAAGAGGTAAGTGTGACCATGAAATGCCAGGTTTTTTGTTTATTGATTTGGTTGCACCTTGTATTAGCTGTGGCACATGGGAGCTTTGATCTTGGGTTGTGGCAAGTGGACTTTTGGGTTGCAGCAGGAAAAATCTGGTTCCCTGACCAAGGATTGAACCTGGGTCCCCTGCATTGGAAGCATAGGAAGTCTTAAGCTCTGGGCCAACAGGGAAGTCCCTGAAAGACCAGTTTAACACCATTTGTAAACTGCCTTACACAGGTGATCTGTTGTTGATTTGTAGATAACAGGGAAATAACCAGATTTCCTTGTGACATTCTCATAACAGATCTTTGTGACATTGATTCAGTTGTTTTAGTTCAGACTATTATAGATATCTAGTTGATGGACCCATCCAACCAAATAGCAATCACCTGTATTTTTCTAGGCTGTAGAAATATTTTATTTGCAGAAAGAAAACATGTTTCTCCCAGTTTTGTCAGCACAGTCAAACATCAATGATGTACATCAGCAAAAACTTATGAGAAAATGGGGGATATCATAGTACCAACACTATCATTAAAAAGATAGGAAGAAACTTCAAAACCTTTGCTAGACTTTTTTCTCTCTCTAATCTTCTATAAAAAGAAAACCAGAACTTTAAACCTCCCCACAGGTGATCATTTTAGCTACACTAATTACTCATGAAGATTACATGACTTTGAACAGTTGTGGTTGCTGAAATGGTTGAAAAGATCGAATGAACTGGGTGATAGGATGGTTGTAGTAATCAGCATCAGACTCTGCAACTTTTGGTAGATTGTGTGTGAGGGTGGAGGGAAAGAAAGACTTGAATTTGAATTCAGACTTGAGCATTTGGTGGAGTGATTACGGCCTTACCGAGACAGCAGACCTGCAGAAGGAATGTACTTAGGGAGTGAAGGCGATGATTTCAGTTTGGAACCTATGTTGCATTTGGGTTGTGTGTGAATAATCCACTTGGAGACATCCAGGAAGTAGTTAGAGATAATAAGTCTGCAGTTCATAGAAGACGTTGAGATGAAAGATTTAGAGGGACTTTAGAATCTTGGGAGTAAATACGATAGCCCAGAGAAAATGTACACAGTGAAAAAGACGGATACTTACTCTCTAAGGAAAAGGAACAAGAATAGAAACTTGTAAAGGAGACTGCAAAGGAAGAATCAGAAAGATCTGTAGTAAACCACTGGTATGAGAAGCCATAGAAGTCACAAGACTATTTTTTTTATATTGTGTCATATATTTATTTATATATGTATATATTTTTAATTCTCTTCTGATTATGTAATCTTTTTACTTAAAACACTTGGCTCTCAGAAAGAAATCCCTAATCCTAAACAGGCTGTACACAGGGATTGTCAAACTATAGCATTCATCAGAATTCTTGGAGGGCTTATTAAAAGAAGACTATTTTAAAAAGTGAACTGTGGTGTCAAATGCTGAAGGAAAGGTGAGAAAACAACTGAAAGTTTCCATTGAATTTATTCATACATAGACTTAGGTATCTTTCTCAAAGCAATTCTGGTAAAGCAATTCATGGCAGAGAAACCTGGATTGTAGGGATTAAGGGTCAAGTGGGAAGTGAGAGAACAAAGTGCATATTGTCAAGTTTTTCAGGAATTTGACTGCGAAGGGTAGAAGTGCATAAGACATTGGATTAAAGACATGTTGGAAAGAGGAAGATTCTCCCTTTCTCTACGATAGTATTTGAGCTTGTTTAAATACTGAGAAGATTTAATATATGAGAGTGATTAATTACAGGAAGTGTCACAGAGACCATTGGGATGAATATTCTAGTAATTGTTGAGGGTTTAGCATTATATATATACTAAATCACTTCAGTCATGTTCAACTCTTTGCAACCCAATGGACTGTAGCCCATCAGTTTTATCTGTCCATGGGATTCTCTAGGCAAGAATACTGGAGTGAGTTGCCATGCCTTCCTCCAGGAGA
Organism: Bos indicus; assembly: GCF_029378745.1. Classification (NCBI taxonomy): domain Eukaryota; kingdom Metazoa; phylum Chordata; class Mammalia; order Artiodactyla; family Bovidae; genus Bos; species Bos indicus. The sequence goes on from NC_091768.1 coordinate 37,019,794, forward strand.
TCTTCCCAATCCAGGCATTGAATCCTGTCTCTTATATCTCCTGCACTGGCAGGCAGGTTCTTTACCATTGGTGGGAAGCCCCATATGAAAGGATGGCTAGTGCTATTTTTCCAGTAGAAGAGAAATGGAGAGTTGAAAACAAAAGTAGATTTGCTAGATTAGAGAGAAGTTCAGAAGTTCCCTTATGATGATTACTATTTCTCAGGGAAGTAGGAGTAAAGATTATGGGATGAAAGTGCAAGGTAAAATGTAGCTAGCAGAGATTTGGGGGAAAGGAGCAAGCTTAAAGCAGAGTGGGAAATGTTCATGGCTAAGGAGTCCTGACAGCCACTTTGGAGAGCCCAGCAAGAGTCGTGATCACAGATAGATGATCACAAATTGCCCAATTGTTACCTCTCACCTGCACCATGCAATGCTGGACCAAACTTGTTAAATTGCATGCCAAGAGTAAATAGTTGAGTTCACCTAGGGAGGGAGTTTTGCCAAGTAGATGCTATAGAAAGACAGGGGCATGGGAATTCTAGACTATTGGTAAGAGAAGTAGTCAGAATGTTCAAAACATGAGATCTATGCAGAGTAATGACAGAAGTGAAGACTGGAGAGGGCTGTTGGACAATAAAAGAGTAGTCGAGGACTAAAGGTTCTGATGACTTGCAGCACTCCTTCTAGATTTATTATGTATTTGATAGATACTCAATTGAGAGTAAGGATACACAGATGGCTACTTCCAAGTCCAAACATCAAAGATCACATGACTCCCATGCGTATATCCCATTCCTCCATTAACACCTCTATGTCAACTGAAGGGATCAGTTTATTCAACCGGAATATGTCACCCTGCCTCTGTACCTTTTGTCATAGCAATATCCTGTATTAATACCTATTCCACTCCTTTTTGCCTATTCAAATCTTACCCATCTTTTAAGGCTTGGCTTTCCCTTTATTCACAGAACTTTCAACTGAGGGAAAGCAAGGGGGAAAAGAATGCCCTGACATTTACTGAGCACTGATTATCTTCTAGGAAATGTACATTTCACATGCAATTCTAATTTAATTTGGACACCGGCGTATTCAACTTCCCTTTGATTTTCCTTAACTTTATTTTATATTGGCGAATAACCAATTAACAGTGTTGTGATAGTTTCACGTGGACAGCAAAGGGACTCAGCCATATGTATACATGTATCCGTTCTCCCCTAAACTCCCCTCCCATCCAGGCTGCCGCATAACACTGAGCAGAGTTTCCTGCGTTATACCGTAGGACCTTGTTTGTTATCTATTTTAAATATAGCAGTATATACATGTCCATCCCAATCTCCCTAATTATCCCTTCCCCTCATTCTTCCCCCCTCCCCTGCCCTGGAAAACATATGTTTATTCTCTAAATCTGTGAGTCTGTTTCTGTTTTGTAAATAAGTTCATTTATATTTTTTCTTTTAAGATCTTCATATAAGGAATGTCATATGATATTTTTCCTTCTCTGTCTGACTTACTTCACTCAGTGATGACAGTCTCTAGATCCATCCATGTTGCTGCAAATGGCATTATTTCATTCTTCTTAATGGCTGAATAGTACTCCATTGTATATATACACCACATCTTTATCCATTCCTCTGTCGATGGACATTTAGGTTGCTTCCTTGTCTTGGCTATTTCAACTTCCTTTTGAATGTGAGTTATCTATATTGTCTTTAACATTATACAGCATTTCTCTATGTTTACTTGTTTTGAGAGATTTTTGTGTCTATGTCTCAACCTTATAGTATTTTTTGATGACTTAATTATATTGTATTTTCTGTAGTACCACTCATTCTGAAAGGTGCATTGCAGGCATAAATTCTTACTTGATTAGGAATATGAAAATGCAAATAATACACTAAAGAGTATAGAAAAAGGAAAACGAATATGAGTACCAAACATTATCCCTTATAAATTCATGATATGTGATGGGAATTGGGAAAAATTTGAGAAATACTGCCCTAGTGTTCAAAATATGAATCTACTTTCTAAAACTGGATAATTTATTATTTCAGTAGGCTCAGATATGATACATTTATAATAGAATGTCTTGTAGCCAATTCTACATGATTATTTCATTTGAAAGGTAGCCAAATGTGATATAATGGGTAGAGGCATAGATTTATTTTAATCCATTGTGTTTCCATATATTTACATGAACTGACAATTCAAAAAAATAAAATTCAGTCTTTGACCTATTTTGAAAAAATGAGCACTTTATATAATTTGGATGGTTGCACATATCTGAAATCCAAAATATATAAAGAACTCACACAACTCAATAGCAAAGCAAAAACAATCCAATTAAAAAATGGGCTGCTGCTGCTGCCGCTAACTCATTTCAGTCATGTCCGACTCTGTGCAACCCCATAGACAGCAGCCCACCAGGCTCCCCTGTCCCTGGGATTCTCCAGGCAAGAACACTGGAGTGGGTTGCCGTTTCCTTCTCCAATGCATGAAAGTGAAAAGTGAAAGTGAAGTCGCTCAGTCGTGTCCAACTCCTAGCGACCCCATGGACTGCAGCCTACCAAGCTCCTCCGTCTATGGGATTTTCCAGGCAAGAGTACTGGAGTGGGGTGCCATTGCCTTCTTCAAAAATGGGCAGAGGACCTAAATAGATACTTTTCCAAATAAGCTATACAGATGACCAATAGTTTCATGAAAAGTTGTTCAACATCACTAACAATTAGGGAAATATAAATCAAAGCTACAGTGAGATATTACATCAGGTCTGATAGAATGGCTCTTATCAAAGACAAAAAAATAGCAAAGTTGGTGAGGATGTGGAGAAAAGGGAGCCCACACATACTAATGGTAGAAATGTAAATTGGTACAGCCACTATGGAAAACAGTACAGAGGTTTTCCCCCAAATTAAAAAGTATACTATGCGATCCAGCATTTCCACTTCTGGTTATTTGTCTGAAGAAAATGAAAAGAAAAACACTAATTTTAAAGGTATATCCACCCCCCTATTCACTGCAACATTATTTACAATAGCCAATATATGGAAACAAACTAAGTGTCCAAAGATAGGTCGATATCATGTCATCTTTATCCATTCATCTACCTATCTCTAATGAAGTATTACTCAGCCATAAAAAGAATGAAATCTTGCTATTTGCATCACCATTAATGAACCTAGACGATAATATACTCTGAAATAATATGCCTTCAGACAGCAAAAGACAAATATCATATGATTTCACTTGTATGTGGAATCTAAAAAGCAAAACGAAAACAGACTCATAGATACAGGGAGCAAAGTAGTGGTTGCCGGAAGGCAGGTGGGTGGAAGGACAGGCAAAACAGGTGAAAGGGGTTAAGAGGTACAAATTTTCAGTCGTAAGGTAAATAACAGGGCTGTAATGTATATCGGAAGGAACATAGTCAATAATATTGCAATAACTTTGGTGACTAGACTTACTGTGGTGATCATTTCACAATGTATGAAAATACTGAATCTCTGTTACATGTGTAGCATATCTGTTATAGATATGAAATGAATACAATATTGTATGTCAATTAGAATTTACAGACTTTATTATTTAGAAAAGTAGTATTAAAGTGAGCTAAGATTTTAAAGGACTTGGCCCATATAAAAAATAGGAGTGTTTAACAAAAACATAGTGGGGTTTATATGTCAGAGATGAAAGCGAATAGTTCACATTTTGGTGGCAGCAGAGTAGTTTTATGGAGTTAAAGCACTGGAATTAATTCTTTAAAGAAATGTTGTAGCATCTCATTGAGAAATGGCTATGAAATATTCTTTAATGAACCATCAAAATTTCTTCTCTTCCTTTTCCAAATTCTCCTCCTACTTCATTTTTAGGTTTATAGTATTTTTATATCCAAAAGTTAAGCTTCATTTAAAGGCTTTGCCAATGTGATGTTCATTTCATAAACAAATTCATTCAAGCATAGACAAGTTATACATGTCTGAGTTTCTTCAGAAAGCTTTTGCTGGAACCAGCAATAGCACTGGAGTTTCCTATTTGCAAATGAGGTAACTATTTTAGAGCATCATATGCTATATATTTAGTGGGCAAAGGCTGTCAAACTTGTTTTACAAAGTTGAATGGATCAGTTTTTCTTTGCTTTCTACAGTATTATCATCACCTTCTACCTGGAGATCATCATTTTCTTCACTAACCTCAAATTTACTAAAAGGAATGTTAATTTTTAGTGAAAATTTATAAAATATTTCAGTATTTTAAATACTTAGCAGTTTCTTGACATGCAAAAGGGAGAAACTTTTTAAATTATAAATTCACAATGACATATATATTATTGAGATGACAAAGCCTAGGCCATTTTGTAATTCATATGTAACTATAGTGTTCTTATCCCTGGATACACTATAAGAGTAGCATCTATAGAAGCTGCCATAATACCTTATATTAGTAAAACAAATATCATAGCTTGTTTTCATATGCTGTTTTTTCTTTCTAAACATAAAAGTGTTTTTCCTTACTATAATAGAAATATGTGCACACTATAGAAAAATTAAAAAACATGGACACACAAGTAGAAGAAAAAGAAAATATTGATATATTACTCTGAGTTAAGCTCTAGACACTTTGAGTTTAGTTTCATACCATTCTCCTTCCCATGTGTGGCTCATATACACAAAATTTCTATTTGCTTATACACTTACTTATTATATTTTACATACCAGCATGTACCAATAGTTATGTTTTTATTTTACAACATAATTTTAGACAGCTGTATAGTACTCTATTAGGTAGGTATTAGTCTAATTTTTAAAATCAGTTTCTTTTGGACAGTTGATTGATTCTAATATTTTGTTGTTATAATCAACACATGAGTAAATATCCTTTTACATACATCTTTCTACGCTTTCTTAATTATTTCCGGGAGGCTAAATTTCCAGAAGAGGAATCATCAGCCATAGTTCTGGGCACTTTTAAGTCTGATAATTACTGCCAAATTGCTCTCCACAGTCTTATACTCTGACCAAATACATTTGAAAATGTCTTTTGCCTCTAATAGAAATTCGACTATTAATTTGCATTGTCTCATTCTGACTCTTATAATTGTGAGGTAGGCAGAACAGATGATGAGAAATGATCACACATCTAGTAAGAATCAAGGTGGGGAGTCAAGTTTTCTGACTTGCCATGCCATATATTTTTTTTGCATCAAATAATTCTCACTGTTACGCTATTGGTGATGGCAATTCCAACTGAACTGTCAGGAAAGAACCATGAGCAGGAATTCTTGCACGCTGCAGCCTGACTCATGTCTGTGTTGCTGGCAGTGCCCTGGCCTCCAGCCACCGGACTGTGGGTGGCACAGTTCTTGTGATTCTGAGAAAAAGGCGATGTTGTCACCCTGCCTGAAGCCAATGGGAAAGGGAGGAGAAAAGAAAGTTGGAGGCACAGAGGCAGTGGAGGGTGACCAAATTATAGACCTTGTAACAGCATGTCCCTAAGACCTTTTGAGTTTTGCCCCATGTTATGAGTGAAAGAATCTAGGCCATCTATCTGACCACAAAATTTTAAATTAGTGAGTTTATTTTTTATAATTTTTAAATTGTAAAATTGACACAAACAGGGTTCTGTTTTTGTTTTCATTTATACAAACAAGTCAAGGATCCAAGTTCTCATAAGTGAAACAAAGGAGGTGGTGAAGGGAAAAAATTCTCTTTTGGATAGAAAGACATTAAAGTGGGATTTTTAAACTCATTGTTTGTACAATATGGTTGAGTAAGTTTAAAGAAAATTGAAAAAAATAGCAATGTGTTTAATCATGTAGTTGTTTGCAAAGTTCTAAAAAGCATTTGGCTATAGAATTATTCTAGAATACTGTTGTGCAGAAGTGCAAGCAACATTTGTTAGGGGCTAGTAAACCAGCCACCAAGTCTTCCCTGGTGGCTCAGGCAGTAAAAAAAAAAATCTGCTGGCAATGCAGGACACCTGGGTTTGATCCCTAGCTCAGGAAGATCCTCTGGAGAAAGGAATGGCTACCTACTCCAATATTCTTCCCTGGAGAATTCCATGGACAGAGGGGCCTGGTGGGCTACAGTCTATGGGGTCATAAAGAGTTGGACACGACTGAGTGATTAACACTTGGCTTTCACAAACCATATATGTTAGTGAGTGTTGTAGGGTTAGTAAGATGAAACGAAGCTCTGTTCTCAAGAGCCATCTTATAGTGGCAGGATTGCCACTAGGAAGGTTGCCCCAGGAAGCTTTCCTACCTGTTAATCTCTTCTCTTGTCACTTAACCTACTTTACAAATTGACTTCAAATCCATTTCCTTGTCTGTTATACCCATCAGACTATGAGTTCCTTGAGGGCAGGAATTGTGCTCTGCTGTTTACTGTGCTCCAGAGAAGGCAACGGCACCCCACTCCAGTACTCTTGCCTGGAAAATCCTGTGGACGGAGGAGCCTGGAAGGCTGCAGTCCATGGGGTCGCTGAGGGTTGGACATGACTGAGCGACTTCACTTTCACTCTTCACTTTCATGCACTGGAGAAGGAAATGGCAACCCACTCCAGTGTTCTTGCCTGGAGAATCCCAGGGACGGGAGAGCCTATTGGGCTGCTGTCTATGGGGTCGCACAGAGTGGGACACAACTGAAGCGACTTAGCAGCAGCAGCAGCAGTTTACTGTGCTCACCATGAGAGACTGTATAGGAGAGGGATCATAGAAACTTAATAGAACAAAATAATAGCAGAGGAAATATAGCTTTGTCATTTACCATTTGGGGGAAGGAATTATTCTTTGATTATTATGTTAACTATTCTCAAACATATTGGGCTATACTTTTCAAATTAAGGTAAGTTAGCATATTATCATGGAGAAGGCAATGACACCCCACTCCAGTACTTTTGCCTGGAAAATCCCATGGATGAAGGAGCCTGGTAGGCTGCAGTTCATGGGGTCTCGAAGAGTCGGACACGACTGAGCGACTTCACTTTCACTTTTCACTTTCATGCATTGGAGAAGGAAATGGCAACCCACTCCAGTGTTCTTGCCTGGAGAATCCCAGGGATGGGGGAGCCTGGTGGGCTGCCGTCTATGGGGTCGCACAGAGTCGGACATGACTGAAGTGACTTAGCAGCAGCAGCAGAAACAGCATATTATCAAATTTTAGTTTTTATTAATTTTTCAAACCTAGGCAAATCATTCATGTCCTTAATTTTTCTTATCTACAAAGTAAAGGTGTTGGACCAGACCAATAATTCTCAACTGATGTTGGGGAATCCTATCTCAATATTCAGAGATAGGGTAGAACACATCAGAATCTTAATATATTTGTGGTTTGAAAAAACACACTCAATATCATTGTATAATTTTAAAATTGTAAAATGAAAAGAAAGGTCCTATTTCTGTAATGTTAAACAATAGAAAAAATTGTCCTAGAAAATGTTGGCCTCCAGGTTTTTCAGAAGTTGTGGGCCAACTTTTCTTAGGAGGTTGTATAAGAACCTTTAAGGTAGGTGTGGGAAGGATCATAATTTATATTCAGTATGGTTTTCAATGAGTTCAATAAAGTTAAAATACACTGCACTAATGCCAAGAAGCTCCAATCACCTAAGATTTCATCATGGCTGACATAAATCTTAGTTTTCTTTGCATGTGTTGGAAAAGTTCAGTCACCTTTTTTAAGAAACTTATTTTGAAGAGGGAAAAAGCTGTAGATCATATTAATACTAGGCTCAGAAAGATAAAGAGGATAAGAAAACCAGTCAGACTGAGTTATTGAAGCATTGATGTGTAGAACTGCTTACTTCTTGGACTTGCCTATGTGATCAAGGACAGGCCGATACTTTAGTTTAATTGTAGCTCAGAAGACTGAAACCCAGCATAGCATGTTTGGGTGATAGGGTGCTGAATTTTTAAGAGATGAGAGATTATGTTCTCAGAGTGCTTGGGGTCTTTATTTGAAGGAGTTTTTTAAGGGTTAAGTACTTGCTACTTAGCATCTGAATAACTTCCTCCTATAGTAAATTACTTTCTGGTCAAAATCGACATGATTTTCATATGTCTTTCTGGTCATGAGTATCCACATCACAACAAAAGCATAAAGTGATTTAAAATTCCTTTGTCCAAACTAAAAAGAGATTGAAATGTCACCCCATTATAGGAGTTGATACAAAAGTCAGTTCTTGCAAGCTCCTCTTCTCTGTGGCTCTCTTCAGATGGCTAGTGATGGAGTTGTTGTTTTGTTGTTGTTTAGACACTAAGCCATGTCTGACTCTTTATGACCCCATGGACTGTAGCCCACCAGGTCCCCTGTCCATGGAACTTCCCAGGCAAGAATACTGGAGTGGGTTGCCATTTCCTACTCCAGGGGATCTTCCTGACCCAGGGATTGAACCTACATCTCCTGCACTGGCAGGCAGATTCTTTACCACTGAGCCACCAGGGAAGCCCTAGTGATGGAGACAGCTGTGCTACTTATCCTTTGAGACTTTTGGAGCCTAGTCCATGCCCTTTAGCTCCTCTTATCCCTCAATGATTTGCCCACATTCCTGTGGTTCCAGGAGTCAACAGCATCCTGATATCTTCAGTTACAGGCCAACCTGGGCTACTTTCACCCTCCATTTTGCCAGTGAGAATCCATTTGTCCCATCTTGTGATATTTCAAGATCTGATTCTAAACTACTGCATAGCTTTAAGTTAGGGCATTGTTCAGTTTGGGGCGTGGCCTATAGATTTAGTGAAGCATTCTTAAAGTTTGACTTTTTGACCTAAATCTTTAAGTACCTCTGTCAATTTGGGTCTTCTGAAAAGCAGGTGTCAAGCAAGAGATTTGGGGAAAACATTGTGAAGGAAAAAAGAGAAGGAGCACGAGTAGGCCAAGAAGAGCCCTGAGACCCTGATGCAGGTCTGTGAAAGGAGAGGAAGGGAGTGTTGGTGTGGAAGGAGCCTCAGACCACTATGTAGTTCTGAGGAAGCCTCAGCCAGGCCTGTGGGGATCCCTGAGCCCAAGGGTCCCATTAGAGGAGTCCTGTGTCAGGCAGAAGTGGCCTGGGCCTACTGTTGCTACCATGCTCTGTCATTGTCTGGGGGCAGTCAGTGGGAAGTGTGACCTAACTTGAGTGTTGCACTGCATCTAAGAATGTGACAGCTTAAGGGTGTCCATCAGCTGTGTTCCCTACAGCAGATCCTCTGGGAGGGAGTTAAAAGAGGTACCTCTAGAGCCACTAAAGTACCCAAAAGTGGGACCTGAGATCCCAGGATCCTCAGCAGAACTTTCTGAAGGTTATTGGCCTTATTCTTCCACTCTCCATTCCCATCTCCTGCCTGACTCATGGAGATTCCTTCCATTCCTAGACCCTCTCTCAAGTACAGATAGGGAAGCTATACCTCTGGAGGCTCACTTTTGTTGGTTTTTATTGCCTGGCTAGTAAAACCAGCCATTAAAAAAAATAAAAACCCTGATTCCATGAACATTTCCAAGATGAAATTCCCAGCACTGTTTTAAATACAGAGGACCCAGGATAAATAAGACACCTCAAAGGACTCATACCCTAGAGAAGGTTATGCACAAATTAGCATACATTTTAATAATGTGATAAATAGAGGACTAGACTGAACATAGAACTCAACATATCTTGACCAGCCTGGGCAAAGTCTGAGCAGAGTCTCCAAGAACAAATACCGCTTACTCAGACAGAAAAGGTGGTCAGAGGCAAGTCTAGGCAGAGGCAAGAAAGTATGAGGAACAGACTATAAGAAACGGGGTGTTCCTGGAGGATAAAGGGGAAGGTTTATGAGGTAGGCAGGATCCAGATTTATGCTTGGGAACTTGTACTTGATTATGTTAACCATGGTCACCTGTGTGTTTTACAAGTGTGGCAGAGGATTTGGGTGCAAGAGAACAGTAGGAAGCCACTGCCTGCCAACTATGTATCTCTATCCTTTTAAGGACAGGTGTCCTGGGGAAAGATTGCCTTCCTTACATTCAAAAGATGTGGGTTCTAATCTGTGTGTCATGGTTTATCATAGTTAGGCAAGTGCTGTAGTTCTAGAAATGGAAGTTTGTTACTTATAAACTGGAAATTGTGATACTTTCCCTGACCCCTATTCAGCTGTTGTGAAGATCAAATGAGTTGAGACAGGACTTTCTGAAGGCACTTTGCAGACTTTCAGCACTGTAAAAATTAAGGGGCTGTTATTACGTGCTGCTCAGGAAATAACAGGCACCTGGGAAAACCCACAGAGTGTGGTTTTGTAAGAAGTTGCTCAGCCTCCAAGGGAGAAAATGCTTGGCTTAAGGTTGGCCAAGAGGAACATGTCCGGGAAATTACGACATGAGGTAAAGCAAATGGGGCTTTCTGTTTTGTTTTTGGAGATTACTATTTCTTGTCATTCTCATTGTTTACCCTTCCTCACCTTGGGTGGTTCTGAAATGAGAGGAAGTTGAGGTGGAGAATATTAATAAGGCAAAGAAAAGATGGTTAAAATTTACTTGATGTAACAATTAGAAACTGAACCATTTCAATGTGGGGAAGATCGTAAGCTAGACCTTGGTTATTTGAATGTGTAAAGTGGAGGGATGGAAAACAAACTTAGGTGTACCAGAAAACTCTCTGACTTTCTAGGAGTCTCAAGGGGTCCCCATCCTCTTATACTCCCAGATAGAAATAGCAGTACAGTATGAAATAAATAAAACTTATCCTAACACTTCTCTCCTGGAAAAATAAAAATTATGTTTCTTATTAGCTCTCTTTTGTTGACAGCTTGTTAGATTCTTACCAAACAAAAAACTCCACTGTCATCAGCATATTTGCTGTTGGTGAGATTCAGTGGCCAGGCCTTTGACATATATGATCAATGTATATCCCTATAAATATATTATTGGATTGGCCAAAAAGTTCATTCAGATTTCCTGTAAGATCTTACAGGATCTTTTAGCTCAACCCAACACCAGTACACGTATAAAGGTTTGGAAAAATCTCTATTTAAAAAATCCTACTTTAAAAATCTCTATTTAAACAATCCTGTAATACCACTGATCTCCTAAAAGAGTCGTCTATTCTAAGAAAAAACTTTTTTTTTTTTTTTGGATAGAGGAATCCACAAGAATATTTGCATGTGAATTGAGATAATTAGTTAATTCTTATAGCGAACTTGCAGGCAAAAATGTTGATTACTCTTTCTTGAATAGTCATACCATAGGTTGGTCATTGCCAACTTAAAGCAAAACAAAAAAAACTAAGAGAATTGTATGACCCATGAGAGACGTTTTGGGAAAGAATTGCCCAAAGAACTGGGTGGCTGAGTTAGAGATTTATTCATTTGATGTCAACATCAGCTACTTTTGACTTTCTTTTACTAATGTTTAGAGGGTAGAAAGCTAAAAATAATATCCCTCAAAAACCCTTGGAGTTAAACTTTGGGGAGTGACCTGGGCTTAGTCATGCAAATGCAAGTGTTAATTTTCTATTGCTATTTAACAAATCATATAGATTGAGTGGTTTAAAATAGCATCATATGTTGGCTTATAGTTTCTTCAGTTCAGAAGTATGGGCATGGTATAGCTGAAGCCTCTGCTCAGAGTTTCATAAGGTTGAAATCAAGATATCAGCCAGGGTTTCACTTTCAGAGATCTCGTCCAAGCCCACTGGTTGTTAGCAGAATGCAGAATTCAACTACTTACAGCTGTAAGAGATCCTTGTTTTCTTCCAGGCCATCAATCAAGGTTCCTAGAGGCTTCTTGCATTCTTTCCATGTGGCTCTCTCCATAGCATGGCAGTTTGCTCTTCAAGGCGAATAGGACAGAGTTTCTGACTTTTAATTTCTGATTTCATTTAAGGGTTCACTTAATTAGGTCAGGCCCACCCAGAATAGGGCTCCCCTGGTGGCTCAGATGGTAAAGAATCTGCCTGCAATGAGAGAGACCTGGGATCTATCCCTGGGTTAGGAAGATTCCCTGGAGAAGAGAATGGCAACCCACTCCAATATTCTTGCCTGGAGAATCTCATGGACAGAGGAGCCCAGCGGACTACAGTCCATGGGGTTGCAAAGAGTTGGACATAACTGAGCAACTAACACTTTGACTTTCACCCAGGATAATACCACCTTTTGATTAACTCACATTCAACTGACTAGAGACCTTAATTACATTTACAAAATCCCCCTTTTTTTTCGGTAACAGAACACAATCATGGAAATAATAGCCCATTGTATTCACAAGCCCTGCTCACATTCAGTAGGGTCTTGTACAGGGCATGTACATCAGGAGCAAGAATCTTGGGGACCATCTCAGAATTCTGCCTATCTCAGTGTGCCATGTTAGACGTAGCCAAGGTGAGGCAGGAAGATTGTACTGTGCGGGAAGCACAGGGGCACGGATGCTGCGCCCAGGGAGAGTTTGTTTCTGTTTCCTAGTGCTGTGTGTGCCAGGCAGTAGGCAGCAGCGGCAGAGAAGGGTTTGGGTTTGTTTTTTTTTTGGCTAGAACAACTAGCAAAAATGTAGTTGAGTATTTTTTCTGGGCAACTTTTCCTGTTTTCCTTGGTAACATTCAACCCTGTTTCTTTTGTCCTCTCATGGATGGTATAAGAACGATTATAATAAATCTTTTTCTCTTAAACTAGCTATAGTGAATACTTTTATGTGCAACATAACACCTTTACTGATACAACAGGGTCAATGATGACCTCTTTTTATATATCCATTAAGTGTGTGTCATTCTGTAATGCCTCTATAGATTCATAGAACTTTAGAGCAGGAAGGATATACTTTCAGCTCTACAGCTTTTAAAAATATATTCTGTAGAACACTTGTAATAGACTTTAGGATGTGAGGATAGTTTTTTTTTCTGAGGAAAAAGTATTCAATAGTTCTACCAGCTTGGGATACGCTATGCACTCGTGGAGTTTATGATATTCATTAGCATAACAAAGACTCTCAAAATCCTACAGAAAAAAAAGCAAACCCAAATCCAAAACTGTTAGACTTTTCTTAATCCAGCCAAGGTTTCCCAAACCAAGGACCAAAAAGGTTAACTAAGTTACCAATTCAACTAGTTAGTGATAGAAGGTTTAAAAGTAGACTAACTAGGTTTTGCTGACACCCAGACACATAAAGCTTACTCCTTACTCCTTAAATCCACTGGAGAATTAAGCTTCGGTGAATACAAACACAGCCTCATGCAGAAGTAGAAGATATAAATAACTCCATCAGATATACTAGTGATGTCTCCATGAAACTTGTCCTAGCTCTTAGAGAGGCTTGGTATCCCGCACGTCTCCACTGTAGGAGGAGGTGACTGCCAAAAGAGCAGACTCTGAGAGAATGTTTCCTTGCTTCTCTGTTATTCCCACAATAGCTTTTCCTGGGTGCCAAGGCCAAGGGCTCTCAGACCACAGGCAAAAGGAGCTTGTGAATTAGATTCTAGGACATTTTGGTAACCATTGCACCGTTATCCTCCATGCAGACATTTTGGGCTTAGTGCTTGATAGAAAAATAAGTTGCTTTAAAATAATTTCAAAATAAAAATGAAAAAAGTATAAAGGCAGTATGGATCATGTGCATAATAGAAATCTGATTCCTGGATCACAATGCTTGTAAGCACATGCCTCTCCCAAATTCCAAAATGTAAATCACATCACACACATCTGACCAAGAGAGAAGAGGTTCCAGGAGGCGCATATTTTGAGAATGAAAACAAGGAGCTGTGAGTGTTACAAAGCACAGCTCACAGTCAGCTGGCTGGCCTGACACACCTTGATTTTTATTGTTCCCCCAGGCCTTCCTGCTTGCGTGGTGCAGAGCTCGGGGTGGTTGTGGACGTGTGCTGAAGCAGCTGCAGCCCCTAAGCTTCCCCAACCCGCCTTTGCTGATCTTGGAAGGAACTAAGATTAAGTAAAGAACTTAGTCTCTGCCACATGTTTATTACTGGGAAGATTCCCTCTCAGGGCAGAGAGGCAGGGTCACAGGTAAGACTTCTCACAGTCTCTCCTGGGGCTTTCCCCTCAGCACCATAGTTTCTCCTTCCTTTCGGTAGCAGCATTTCTAACAGTGCATGGGTTAAAAACAAATCCAAAAGGAACTATCCTCCCCACAATGTTTCACAGCCACTGAAGCCCTTAAAAGAAAGAAAATGAAACAAACCCAGCCATTACACGGAGTCATAAAGGGACTTGCCACCACATATACCCACCCCGATTCTATGGGAAGTTTCCACATTCGTGCATATTCTCAGGGGTTTGTGGTGTTCCCTAGAGCTTAGATGGAGGCAGGACTGTGCAGTCTCCTGTAAAAGGCTCTGGGGTTGCCTTTGTTGTGCTTGAGGAGCCGGAAAAAAGGCAATGTAGGAGTTCGGGTAATGGCATATGGTGATTGTACTCTTTCTTCCATGCCTTGTATTCAGTAGACATTTTCTGGCCTTTTTGGTTCAACTGTTGAGCCTCCACCCAGAGGCTTTCAAAGTAAAGCTATTAGACCAGTGGAAGTGGGTTGTGTGGATACTTTTGGGGACTACAAAAGATATCTTGTTTCTTTTAAAACACTGTGAAACAAGTATCCAAGGAATGGGATATATTTCAGCTTTTAACTATTATTCTGGACACCCTTATGGAAGAGCAAAATAATTGACAAATTAGGTTTCCAGCCCCAAATGTTAACATATTTGTTAATCAAGAAGTAAAAAATATTTTGCTCTTCTGTTCTCAAAACTGGGCTCCAATTATATTTGGTCTATAATTGATAAGATGTAATGGACAGTGAAAACAGAAATATTTAAGGTGTGTTCAACTCCCACGCTTTGTTAGATAATATATAATCGGGACAGAGTTATCCTGTGAAAGAAAATATGCGCACTGGATGCAGAGGGATATGCAGACCTATTTCTATTCTAGCAGTGGGTGAAATATTTACAACAGGCAGGGGTGTCCGGAAAACTCTCAAAGTCCAAACCACTCGCTATCTACACAAAACTTCTTCCCTTTAGTACTACACGAAAGATCTCCAGGAAGTTCTGATACCTATTCCCTATTCCAGGATGACATGACACTTCACTATATGTGGAACTCATTTGTTAGCTGTATGTGGGACTCATAGTCTTTACTGTAAGGAGTATACAAATTGTTTATGCTAAATTTGAATTAAAACTGACTCTTTGAAACAGTGAGGATTCCAGGCTTGTGATGGTAGAGGAGACCATATTTTTATTTCTGTTCTATTATCTAATGGCCTGAATTCATTTTTATCTATTTAATACCAAAACCAAAATGAAATCAACTTCCTTTAAAACTTTGACTTGCAGTTACCTGAAGAATTAAAAGGAAGATGTATTGGGGTTCCCAGTAGAAAGGATGGGTATTTCCCTGTCAACGCCGCACACCAGGGACTCCAGCTCAAACCCAGGAAGGCGACAAAAAAAGGTGTTGAGGGTGTGGATAAAGTTCCCCAATTCTTTTTCTTCTTTTTATCAGGCTGTAACTTTAAATGAATTTCTTTCTGGTCCAAAGCAGGAATAACTGCTAAGGATTCCAAATGAGTACTCAAACAATTTTATCGGGCCCAGTAATGGACCTATTTTTGATAAGCGAGCAAGGAAAGCTGATAGCCCTATTTCAAAGCAGCTGGCAGTCTGCCAGAGAGAGGCACCTCCCAGGAACTTTCAGGGAAACACTTGTAAAGTTCACTGATGGCTCGAGGTGGATGCCTTGATCCCGTACTTTGGACTCTTCATTGCTGTTCTAACAGGTGAGGCCCAACATGCAAATATTTGGTTTGACCCTTTCTTACTGTGAACACTGCAGCCCTTAGTATGATGTGAAGTATAGAATTCATGGCTATTTGCTCAGATATTATCAAAATAATTGTAAATTCTACTTGTTATTTCTCAAGGACCACTAGCCTGGCTGCCCTTTTGGAGAAGGAATTTGATAAAGGTAGGTGAGTAGAAACTTGTGAAAAGTGTTAGTCGCTCAGTTGTGTCCCCACTTACGACCCCATGGACTGTAGCTTGCCAGGCTCCTCTGTCCATGGGAATTTCCAAGCCAGGATACTGGAGCCGGTTGCTATTCCCTTCTTCAGGGGATCTTCCCCACCCAGGAATCAAAGCCTAGTCTCCTGCACTGTAGGCAGATTCTTTACCATTTGAACCACCAAGGAAGCCCATTAGGGGATGAAAAATAGCAATAGTACAGATGAATCTTAGGACTCAGCATTTACATTCAGACATAAAGTTAAAGCATGGAGCAGTCTTCCAGTGAATCTGATTTCACTCCAGCCTGGGAAAGGCAATAATGAGCTCAACAAGGTGTCTATCAAAGTGAACTTCCATACCAGTTTTTCCTCTCTACTTTTTGTCCATGATCATTCATGATGGTTCTTCACCACCTTCCTTGTTGCTTTCTATTGAATTTCATTTTGTAATTTTTTTTAACTCAATACCACACACCCACCCCCCTTTCTGTGAGTATAAATCTTGCCTCTCCTTATAAATTTCAAGCATCATCAGGGTGAAGGCATGGTTCAGCAAATAAAAAAAGCATGAACTGTGGAATTAGCCTAGCTACTTTCAAATTCCAGTTCTTTCATTTATTAACTATGAAAACATTGGGAAGGTATTAACTTCTCTGAGTCTTTAGTACTTTATCTGTCAGAGATAATATCTACTTTTCTCTTTGTTTTAAATATAAAATGAGAATGTCAAGCCCATGGCTCAGATCTAGTTTCTCAATTTGTTTCATTCCTTCTCTTGTATTTCTGTAATATACGCTTGCTCTGGCACCCTCTTCTTACACTTAGTATATAACAGACATTGAACCATGCTATATGTGTGTGTATGTGTATATATATATGCTTTTTTGAGGGTGGATTGGAAAGTTTAGAAATTATCAGTTTGTATCAGTTTGGAGAAACTCAATTCGTAAGAAGTCCCTGGATCAGGGATCAGGAGGATGTTATTTCTCTCTGAATCTTCTCAACATATTTGCCTTAGCTCCCTACTTTGCCTGTGTAGACACACCCTTAACTTTCTATCCACACTGGTATGCTTAAATCTAGAAACTGTTAAGAGGGAGGTGGAATGGAGAAAGAAGATAAAAAGGAGAAAATCAATGAGAAGAAAAATGAAGAACAAAGTTTTAAAAAGAAAACTGAATGAAATAAATTTAAAACAACAAAATTCCATTTCAGCAATGTGATACCAGTAGCATAGGTGAAGTCAAAGACTTGATCATAGACACGATCAAGTCTAGTGTAGGCTTGGGTGTTGAGTGACATCAGCAAATGTAGATTCCCCAGCGAGTTAAAAAGCTGAGGGATTTGGGAAGAAAGTTTAATAAAAGGAATCATCCCTGCAGTCTGAAAGTACAGACATGCATAGCTGAGTTAGATATTTAAAAGACTTGTTGAAATACAGAAGTTCATAAGCAGCAGTGTGGAAAAACAATGCCATTTGACTTACTAATTCCAATTTGGAGATCTGGTCTCATTTAGGAGATTTTTTAGAGAAGGAAATGGCAACCCACTCCAGTGTTCTTGCCTGGAGAATCCCAAGGACAGGGGAGCCTGGTAGGCTGCTGTCTATGGGGTCGCACAGAGTTGGACACGACTGAAGTGACTTAGCAGCAGCAGCAGGAGGAGATTTTTGCATGATATATGTGTGTGTATATATATATATTAGATAATATTTTAATATTGCTGTGTTTTTAGGTTTTAGGATCTTTTTATCGCCTCTATACATCATTCAGCTCTCGTTCCTCTCAAGGACCCACTGAAACACCATGAACATACTTTTAGAAAAATCTCAAAGTTAAATTTACTAAAAATTTGAGAACATTAGAAGTATAACTAAACTGCTCACTGAGAATTTCTTAAGACTGTACGAATACATTTCCCACCTCCCAAAACATTGGTTCTTACTAGCCCAGTTATTTTTTGAAGTGCTGAGAATACAGAGTCTGATGATGTGGATGGCAGGAGTACTAAGGTCCTTCTTTTAAATCAAAAAAAAAAAAAACGAACAAAAAAAGCCATGAGCCCATTAAACATGGTAGCACCCTGGTGGCTGCTACCACAGCAGAGCTGCATTTCCAGGGAAGTTGCAGAGGTGGTGTGGCTCACATTAGGCAAGGCACAGGCAAAGGCTGCTCAAGGAAGGAGAACTGGGATACTGCTTGTCAAACATTCAGAGTGAATATTCCTCTTGGTGAAGTCTCTCCTAGCTATTTCCACAATGTGACGCTTCTTTGGTTATGTGCTTCCAGGGCAATTTGCCCTTTCACGGCACTTAGCATATTGCAGTGATTACCTGTATAATGTCAGATCCCTGCAACATGATATCTGACATACAGTAGGGAGTTGAATGACTTGCCTGGTGGCACAGTGGTAAAGAAACCGCCTACAATGTGGGAGCTACAGAAGACATGGGTTTGATCCCTGGGTCAGAAAGATCCCCTGGAGGAGAGTATGGCAACCCACTTCAGTATTTTTGCCTGGAGAATTCTATGAACAGAGGAGCCTGGTGGGGTGCAGCTCATGGGGTCACAAACACGACTGAAACGACTTAGCACAGCCCGGCGGGGAGTTGAATGAATGAATTAAACAAACTAACCCTTTCTGAGCAGTCAAGTTTGGCTGCCCTAAGATCTAGGAGATCTCCCAGTTAACCTAAGCTATTAACAGCAACAGATACCTATTGTTTATTCAATAAAACAAACATACTGAGTTTTCCTAGTGCCACCTGATTTGTTTTTTATTGTATGTTATTTTTTTCTAAGACTTAATTCTCATGGCTGGCCTTTGATCTCTCAAAAATAAAATATTTTCATGAGAGATAATATGAGATCAATGCCTGTAAGGTCTTAAATTCTTAAGGTCAATCTATAAACTTTAAAGTCTATATAATACACTGATATTAGAAGCAAGATTTTGATAACTATTTCCCTACTTGTAGTTGAAATGGTATTTTTTAATAGTTATTTGAAGCTATCTAGATACTGGTTGGGTGTAAGATGAAGGAAATACTGTGTGAAAGTTTCATCGTTGGTGTACACTGTACTCAGGAGCTAGTTTAGACTGTGCTAGAGAAAAACAACAGACACATCATTTGTATATCATTTGAATTTGGTGTGTATGACACTTTGATCTGGTGTGCCCTGAAAAATCATAGACTGAGATGTACACTTTTATAGGAGAACATATCAGAATTAACACTGGATTAATGGTTTGGGGTCGGGGAGGAGGTGGAAGCCTTTTCTCTCTATCTCTAATCCGGTGCTTGTGAAATTAGTAAAAAAATTTATTCAAAACTTACAAGCTCAAAAAAAATAATTTAAACTACGTGAAAGCAAGTGTAAAGGTTGACACTGAATGGTAGCTATGGGTTTTGTCCCTGAGCCTGCTCTCCATTTAGGAATTGGAGGCATTTAAAGATAGCACTTGTACCTGGGTTCAAGCACTAGCCTGAAGTGCCTTCCCCAGCCTATTTCTACAGGGAGATGAGGGTCAGTGTTCCCTCTCTGTGCACAGTAGGGTCAAACCATGAACACATTTTCCTCCCCAGGAAATGGGCTTTGATTATGTTATGAAAACGAGTGCCAACATTTGTCTTTCACTTTCTCACTGGTTCTGAAAAGGCACAGAGTCCCACCAACAAGTGAATATTAAATTATAGACTTAATGACCTGTTTTGAATATTTAAGAGACAAACCCAAACTCTTAAGAGCTAGTAGCTGCCTGTCCAGGGAGTTCAGTGCACTAAAAGGGAAAAGTAAAAAATAGCTCTAAGCTGTTACAGTAATTTGGGAAATTATGTCAGAATCAAGTCTATGCCCAAGGTTCAGGTTTGTTTTTTCTTCCTATGCCTCTTTTATCTTAAACCTAACAAATGAGTAGATAGGTTTGTCCAGAGGCAATGACAAAGTGGGGGGAGAGAAGGAAGTGTAGAAAAGCTGGCAAGGAATCAGCAAAAGGGAAAGCAGAAAGGAAATCTGTAGTGAACAAGCTGAACCACTCACATTTTAAGTAGTAAAACTGAATATATGTTGACGTGAATATTGAAAAACCCAATGGAATCAAAGGTGCAAGGGTAACTCCTTTGTTCACATTTAAAGACTAATGAACTATTAGTTCGGAGAAGGCAATGGCACCCCACTCCAGTACTCTTGCCTGGAAAATCCCATGGATGGAGGAGCCTGGTAGGCTGCAGTCCATGGGGTTGCGAAGAGTCGGACACGACTGAGCGACTTCACTTTCACTTTTCATTTCCATGCATTGGAGAAGGAAATGGCAACCCACTCCAGTGTTCTTGCCTGGAGAATCCCAGGGACAGGGGAGCCTGGTGGGCTGCCGTCTATGGGGTCGCACAGAGTCGGACACGACTGAAGTAACTTAGCAGCAGCAATAGCAGAACTATTAGTTAAGAAGCAAACTGTCTCACATGCTCTCTGAACTCCTGCAGAATCTTAATTTAATTTCAGTTTTAGCTCTGGTTTAGTTTAGTAAATATTAATTGAGCATTTGCTGTCTTACAGAGACGGTCAGAAACTGGCTACCTCACATAAGCAATGAAAGAATTTCAGCATATTTGGGGAGATGACAAGTAAGCAGAAACTTCCACCATAATAAAACAGGATGCTGTAAGAGAAAAAGGTGTAATAGACATGAGGGCTAATTAAAAAAAAAAACAACTTTTTTTTGTGTTTAAATCTAATTTGAAGGATGTAAATGGCAAATGTAGGATGAACTGGGATTCTGGAAACAGCTAAGTGTAGTAGAAGATCCCAAAGGACTCCGCCCTTCTGTGACTGAGCAAATTATTTGGGAAAGACTCATGTTTAAAATACAGGCACTTTAATTTTAAAATACATCATACAGTAATTCTGAAGCTCAACCACTGTTACATATTAATTATCATGATTATATGCAGTTATTAGTTATTGAACTAATAGTATTTTGCCATGTTTACATAAAACTATGGAAAATACTTAGATCCAAGCAGAAGATCATAGAATGTCTTAACTTTATACACTGTGGGTTTATGAAACATATGTTTAGCCTTCCAAAATATCCAGATGTTTGGCTTTTCCAGGAAAAATTATTGCTTGTATTTCTCTCTTGTTCATTCAGATGCTTTGGCTTCACATAGATTCTGTTTTGTTGTCAAGATGTGATCAGAACTTTCTAAATTATTGTCTATGGTATTCAGCATTGTTTATGGCCACACTAGATCTGACATCACACTTTTAATAGTCGCTTCAGAGTTTTTAAGATTTTTGTATCATACAAAATTTGATGCCAGAGCTTTTACAGCAGATGTGTTCAATAAGAAAAAGCTGTACAAGAAATTCTCATCCATATAATTGGTCATCTCCCATCAATGTGCTTCTTCCTGATCCTGATCTCTGTCTCCTCCAGCCTCTAGAGTCAAAGCACTTTTTAGCAAGGTTGTGGCCATGCTGGCTGACTGCATCAGTAGTTAGGCATTACAGGTTCTGGCCTTGTCCTTAGGCTCACTTGTCACTTCCTCTCAGATTTTGGACTTGATTGGCCTCTCGCCAAACACCTCCAGCTGTGGCTCTTCCTCTCTTCCTCCCAGGAGACCTTGTCCCTGGATCCTCCCCCAGTGCTCCCGCCAGCCCCAGTGACAGCCCTGCTGCTTTCTGCTTTTCAAACCGAGTGTTCTCACATAAAATTTTATTTCTGGGGGTTTATCATTTAGTATTCTTAGGTTGCATGGGACATACACCCACATCCCTCAAATCTGTTAACTTCAATGGTTTCTCCCAAATTTCTTGAAGACTCATTTTGTCTGAAAAAAACCTTTTGGAGTTTCCCCTGTCCCCTCGATGTGACTCATCAATGGAATCTCCCTGTTTTTCCTTGCCTGAGTGTTAGAGTCTAGCATAAGCCCACCAGGAATTTCCATAACTTCTTGTTCACTCTGAGGCTTATGAAAATGTTGGACTTACTTCTGCATTTAAGGGATTGTGGAACAGCCAGAATTTAGGGTGGCTGTCATTAGAATGATTTCCAAACAAAACTCTAAATGAGGTCGCTCCCCCCTTGAGAGATCTTATTCACCACTTGCCCCCAACATCCGCAGCTCAGATCAGTAGGCCTTCCAAACGAGTTTCCCCCTTTCATCCTCTCCCCTCCACCACGTCTCCCATCAGTAACATTTCAGATCCTCTTAGCACTTTTATTAGTCCGCTGGGCCTCTTCCTGAAGGTCACATTAAGATGTTAATAGTGGTTTAGTGGGTTTCCCTGCCCAGGAGTCTTTAAAAAAACAAACATATAAACTTTTCAATGAGAAATGAAGCTAACTACCAGTGCTCTCCTTCTAAGCAGGGGAATTTTGTGCCTCTCGAAGGAGAGTGAATGTGAGGGTTTAGTGCTTTCCTATACTCATCCAATACCCCAGACACAACCCCCATGTTTACTTTAAAAAAAAAAAAAACTGGTTGTGCCAGATATTTTATTTGTGCTTCCAATGGCACTCTGAATCTGAACACTCAAATAATCCCCATGCCCAATTTAGAAGGCTTGAGTCTGTTCAGCCCTCTCTCTTCCCCCAGGACTCCCCAGACATCAATTTGAATTTCGAAGACACAGCCCTTGACCCTGCATTGCATAACTACCCTGGAGGGAGAGATGATCTCTCCCCTTCACATAACCTTGTTCTCTTCTAGAGAAACAGCTCTGCAAGATTAAATACACTTGAGGGAGAGTGACATTACTGAGGAGAGGATAGTTAATTGTTCCCTCAAAATCCAATGGGCAATGATCCAAAAACATTTGGGGAAATAGAAGTAACTCATTGCAAGCCAGCCAACCAGTGGCTTAAACTCTTTTACTTGGTGATTTCTTCTGAGTGTTTAGTTCAATTGCCTTAAGATCCATCTTGATATTAACAGGCTGTTTAGGATTTTAACAAGATTATTTGGAGACTCAAAACCTTTCTGAGCTCATGTAATAGATGAATTCTCTCAAGGTGGGCAAACTGTAAGTGGCCCCCAAAGAAGGTGCACATTCCCCTTGATTTATTGAGGTACACAGAGGAAATAATATAAGTAGATAGATAAATAGATCAATCTTTAAATACAGTATTTTAAAGAATTCTATTTTTTGTGAATGTTTTGTATTGTTCATAATCTATTAGTTGGTAGTACAGCTATGTAACTCATAAATAACATAGATATGTTGGGGTATGTTCTTTTTTTTTTTTTTAAACTACTAAGAAGGAGGGATTAAATAAAACAAGAGCACCTTGCACTTAATACCCAACCCTCTCCAGTCCATGTACTGTAATGAACTCTCCATGGAAGCATCTACCCAGGAAAATGAAGAGGTAGTCCTGCTTCACTCAAAATCCAAAATTTTTTTCTGAATTCCAGCCACCTCTAGAAGTGGAAGCTGGGTACAGCTGCTTGAGAGTCAGTTTAGATAAAGTTGAAGGCAGCTCCTGAAGGAAAACATTTATTTTTCAGGTCAGGGCACTTAGGTTTTGCATAATCCTTTAGTATCTTGACAGTCAGACGTCCCCACCAGATACACTTGCAAGGACTCACAAGGGAAGGCTTTGAGGGAGCCAGATGGATGGAATCAGTGAGGAGCATGGGTGTTCATGAGGATTACTTGTGGTCTGTTCTCTCTGGGGAAGGAGAATTAGAGCTGGTCTTTCTTTAGACAGCATAAAAGAGGACCCCCTGTGAGAGAAGAGATTTCCTGCTTTGATTTGTCACAGACAATGTAGGTTCTAGACATAATTCCTGCCTGTTTCTTCACAAGTTTGACCATCAAGGGACACAAGGTGCAGGGAAGGGAAGAAACAGAAGTTTTTCTTCTCCTGCTGCCTCAGCCTGTTTTCAGCTGCAGAGGAAAGAGCACACTCTGGTTTTGAAGGCCTGCATGGGCATGCGTGCTCAGCTGCTTCAGTCGTGTCTGACTCTGTGCAACCCTATGGACTGTAGCTCGCCAGGCTCTTTGGTCCATGGGATTCTCCAGGCAAGATACTGGAGTGGGTTACCATGCCCTCCTCCAGGGTCGCTTCCCCACACAAGGACTGAACCCTCGTCTCCTGCATCTCCCGCATTGCAGGTAGGTTCTTTACCCACTGAACCACCTGGTAGGCCCCAAAGACCTGCATATCTGCTTTTTTTTTTTTTTTCATATCTGCTTTTAAATCACTGCAGGGCTGCATCACTGCACAGCTCATGTGCTCTGTGGCTGTCAGAGTCTAGGTGACCCACAGCCTCTAGAGCTGTTCTCTGAATGGCTGTCTGACTACTGGTGCCTGCCAGCCTCTCAGTGCTATTAGTTACTTGGTGTGTGGTCTTGGATGAGTGGCTTATTGTACCTACTGGTAAATGGGATAATAATTCCTACCTCCCAGAGTTGAGTATATGTATGCCTTATAATTAATGTCTTTCTTTCTTCCCTGGTCAGTTTGATCTGTCCACCTGCACAGCATCCATTATTTATCTTTGTTCACATTAAGATGTTACTTTTTGGATATCACTATTCAGGAGCCTTCTGTGAAGCCCTTTCTAGTAACTTCCTCCTTTCTAGTTCCATGTCTTCCTCACCAGCATTTCACTAAGAATTGGTCATAAGGCACTAGGTGTGCAGGATTATAGCTGTCATATGAAAAACAAAGGAGGTGGGGACATGAGGTCTGCAGTAAATTTGAGATGTGCTGGGTCTGACAGGCAGGTCCAGGTTCCTCCAACAAGGTGAGTGCAGTGCAGGGGACATCACACTTCAGCGTTTCCCAAACTGTCTACTTTGATGCATAAAACTTTTATGCACAATCGTTCATGGGCCTGAAGTTTGGTGGCATTTACTTGAAGAAATATCAAATTCTTGCCGTAAAAACTTTAGAGATTTCCATTCTCTTAGTGTCTCAGGCCCAAAGATCTGCTGTTTCTGTAACATCTCTTGAAGGAAGACAGATGTTAAGTCTACAACTGATGTTAAGTTAACCAGAGTTAACCCTGGTTTTATTCATTAGTCCAACCTCACTCTAATTCCTTAATAAAAAAAAAACCACCTATGTAAGACCATATCTGTCATTCCCTTCCAGGCCTGGGAGAATTTTAAACATCTTCCCTTCTACATGATCACAGCTACATTTTCACTATCTTTAAGGCATAAAAGTAGAGAACAGTCCTTGGAGTTAGTTGAGAGATCAGTTTTCCTATTGCCTTCCATAAGCTCCTAGGATTTTATATATGTAGTGTGTAATTTTAACTATGCCTTTGATCACAAAATAGGTCCTAGTTCAAACCAAACAATTTCTAAAGACATGAAAACCAGAAAGAAAAATATAATACAAAAGTTTTTGCTATAGATATGCCCTAGTTTACTAGCAAAATGGAGAAATTACTGCATAATACATGCTGAAACCACAGAGGAAAGAAAGTATATTTGTGGTGTCTATCTCACATGTACTTCTATTCTAGAATATAAATGCTGATGTTGAGCAACTTAACCCTTTCTTTGTAATATTTGCTGATGGTTCCAGATGAGGACGATGTCTCTTATACAAGCATCAGTGAACAAGCCTGTCAAGACAAGCCCAGGGCTGGCATTATTTGCATTTGTTGATCAGCGACTCTGGAGAGCTGTAAAGACTCTGACCCAAACAGTGACTCAGAAAACCAGGGGCCCATGTCATTATGCTCTAGACTCGGCCTTGCAGCATTGCAGTCTTGTGACTCGACAGTCCTGCAGCTTGCTTGCCTGTCATTTTCATTGACTGATGGTGCTGAGTGAAACTCTCAACAATTCAGTGTTCACACCCCAGCTTCTCAGCTTTTCCTCCTGTAGTGCTTGCTTGATCAGAGGCCGAGGACAACAGTTTAATGATTCATAGGCTTTCTTGGCAAGTAATCATTTTCTCACAGTGCTCATATACTCTGGGAGAGGGGTAAGGAATGTTGATTTGCTTTTTAAAAAATTTTTTTAATTTAAACTTTCTATTAACATGAGGTTGACAGGGTTACTTTGTCTCCATTTGCAAGTCCTTCTAAAAAATATTTAAAAACATTTTTGTTTATGTAGCTTGGGACCCTTAAACGTATGTTATCCATTGAGAACAGAATATGATAATCCCATTACGTTCTTTATTTTTTAAGAAAAGAAAAATTATTTTGTAAGTTCCTTCCTTATTTTGGTACATGAGGACTAGGTATGCTTCATAAAAGTTTAAAGCAGAGAGGTCCCCCCACCACAACTCCATTTTATAGATGAGAAAACTGCCCCAGAGAAATTGTATGATATTTCTATTGCCATAGAACTGGTCAGTGGCAGAGATAGATCAGGGCTGAAATCAGCCAATTTGAGGCTACTGTCTTATCTGATGTTAGGCTTACTTGTACCTGTCATAAGAGAATCTAGATCTAAAGAAGTCTGTGACTTGCATAGTGTGTCATGTGAATTAGGGACAGGGATTGAGGCAGAAGCACAAAGCACAGAAATTGGTATCAGATGGGTCTCAATGTGAATCCTGGCCCTGGAACTGGGTGTGTTGGTTAATGTCTTGCTTAATTTTTCTGAGTGTGTTTTCTCATCTTTACAGATGAGAAAGGGATAGTTCATAGTACCTGCTATAAGGATAAGAGATAATGCACACAAAGCTCCTGGCACACAGTAGGTGCTCAATAAATGGAAGTTTATTGAGCTCTGGTTATTGTTACGACTAAGAGGCATTTGCCCTTCCTCTCTGCTGCTTCCTTTCAAAGCAGCGTTTGCTATGCTCCACACTCTTAGAGTTCTGCCTTGTCAGGTTCAGCATGGTTCAGCTCATTTTCTCAAGACACCAGTGATTTTTTTTTTTTCTTCATAATTTGCATCAGCATTGTCTCATTTCCCTGAAACTCTGTCACAAGTCAGGAGATTGTTGCAGAACATGATCTGAAACCTTACTCGTAAGGGAAAGTCCCTTCCAAAAGAGGCATTTCCCCTCCTCTTGAGTTTTACACTTCTCTTTCACATTGTGCAGGCAATTCCCCAGCCTGGTGGCTGACTGGACACAGAGAAGGGCCTGCCCCCGAGTGTCCTGTGCAGCTTGAGTACAGTGGGAGAGAAGGGTCTGGTCACGGTGGCCCCTGGTGACTTCATTGTGATCATCTCTGACACTGTGCCTCCAAATGCTTCCAGCTTTCTGCTTTCACCAGGTCTCACTCTTGAAACCCCCGATGGAAATTTAGAGGCTTCTGTGGTTCTGAGGGGTTACTGGGGCTTTGCATTTTCTGTTTCCTCACTTCCTTTATAGCTCTCAGGGATTTCCTAAGAAGACTCTTTTGTCCTAGTAGCCTAGTCTGGCTCCTCCCCGCTGGGATGGGGGAGCTGACACGTAGGTGCGTATCTTTTTTTTTTTTAACACCATTTCAAAAATATATTTGGGTCTTATAATGAAAAAGTATTCTCTGGTCATTTTTTTATTTTTATTTTTTCTAGTGCAAATAGTATGCACTTATTATGATAAAAAATAATCAATTTTATCAAATGGATTCATTCTTTTATACCAAATGTGTGTGTGTGTGTGTGTGTGTGTGTGTGTGTTTGTGTGTTTGTGTGTGTGCCAGTGCTCTATTTTCTAGGTATTTTGTCACCAGGAGATTTTTCAACTTGAGGATATGTTGCAACACAGATGAACTATCTGCAATATCTTTAAAAAAAAAAAAGTACAGATCTATGTTAATTCTTTAAAAATACTTTACATTAACTGTTCACATCATAAAGGAATTTTTCAAGAAGAGAAAATAGGACTCTAATCCCATCCTTTCTGCATAATAACTGATTTCACTTTCATTAACTTTCATTTTTTATTCATGTACTATTCATGTATTGTGTTTCCTTAGGACAGGCTTTAAAAATTTGTGTCATAAAAATAAAGCTAGCTATTTCCTAAAATTTACTGCAGTGGGCCTGGCCACTTTCCTGATTTCTTGTACCCTGTCTTTTTCGACCAATAGTATACCAAGTAAAGATGGAGCCAACGTTCTCTTGCCCTGGGGATTGATCCCCAGTGAGGTTACTGATTCAAACTCCATTTTTGGTAGTTTTCTTTTCCTTTTAAGACTGAGTAGAGACAGAAGTTCCAGTATTTTAAATTTTCATTTATTTAACAAATATCTATTGAATATTCTTAAGTATTGAGTACTACTATGTTGATTAGGACAAAAGGTGTAAACTCACTTTGACCTGCTCAAGACTAGAGTGAAAAGTTATGGAGGAGACTTACTGGTTGGCTTTTGTGATTTTGCAAGTGGCTCAGGTCCACTCTGAGTGGAAAGATAATTTCTGCTATCATGTCCCATTCATACTATGGAAAGAAGTGGATGTGGAGGTAATGAAATAAAATGAGAGAGCATTATAAGCCATGGGCTGGTGGTGGCACTGCGTTTGGATTTGGGGAAGGATAAAGTAATGGGCTCCAAGAATAATAGAATGAAGCTGAATCAATAACCATGGATTGGAGAGCCTAGCATCTGGAAGCAATAAACTAAGTGTATTTGTTTATTTACTTGTTTGTGGGAAGTATTTAAGCTAAATTAATTAAATTGATTCTCACTGAAAAGGAAAGACTATTCTAACAGGTTTACATGAAAACTGAAATTTATTCCACATGTAACTAAAAAAAATCCTAAGCTGGATTTGGCTTCAACTTTGGATGAAATTATGTCTTGCAACAAAAGTTGTCATTCTGTCTTCTCCAGATTTTCACCTAACTTTCTTGTTGGGTTTCCATGTTAGTCAGGTTTCCCAACTTGTTGGCAAAGATGATCATCACCCACTTGTAGCTTATGCTCAACAAGCTTTGTAGCCCCGATGGAAAATACATGCTTCTTAAATTTTGATTGGCCTGGCTTGGGTTACAGGCCCACCATGCAGCCAGGTGGGGTGATTAGCCCCATCTAAATCATATGGCAAAGTGGTCTTCTCCAAAGGGAAGGAATGAATTTTGTTATCAGCAGAAGTGATGCTGCATAGACAAACACCAAGAATTACCACTACACAGATCATTTAAGTATCTGAGTATCTGATGAAAGGATGAGCCTTCTATTTCTAGAAAATTGCTCATAAGCACTTCTCCACATTCAATAATTCTGCTTATAATTATTAGAGTTCACAGAGCTTCTGAATTTGCATATCTGTATGTACCCTAGAGTTCCATAAATCCTAGCTTCAAAAAACTCAATAGCATGAAATAATTGAGGGCAAGCACTAGGACTTTTTGTACATGATATCCACAGAACAATGTCAGAAGAATGAAATGAAATAACATATACAAAATACTTAGCATACTACCAATACAGCAGATCACAAAAAAATGCTATTTGATTGATTGATTGATTCATTCATTCAGTGTATTCAGGGCTCAGTATGAACAAGACTGTCTATGAAACAGGAGTTATCCTGCTCAGACCCTGAACTGAGAAGAATAAAGTAGCCAACTATACTTTTCAGCAAATCATCTCACATGGGAGGAATGAGGGAAAACTAATATGCAAATTGCAAGGAGACAGTGGTTATGTTCTGATTAGTTCCTACTGATTTGAATCCATGCATATATTTCAACTGTTGATATCAATATGGACAATACGAATGTTTACATAAATAGATTTGAAGCTTTACTTTTTTCCCATAAGGACCTAGTACTGAGTGCCAGTATAAGAAGATATTTTACTTCTTTCCCCATTAATTTTGATGAGCCTCAATCAAGCTACTTTCTTTTCTCCTATTCTTGCTCTTGTGAAAGATCTTTTTCTCTGTGTGTGTGTTTTTGTGTGTAGCTTTACTAACCATAGTTTTTGGGCTCTTGAAAAAGGAGATGTGGTACAGGGTACATTTGAACTAAACATTTGTTTATTTAGCAAGGGCTTCTGTTTAAGAAGGGGTGAGTTGGGTATGGGGTGGTGTGAGGAAGCAAGATGTTACCAGATGATTAAACACTTGCTGTGAACGTTACTTGATATGTTGAAAGAGTCTTTGCAGATATGTGTAAGTTAAACATCTTGAGATGGGGCATTTAGCGTGGATTATCCTCTTAGATCCAATGCAATCACAAGGGTGCTTATTGTTTTGTTTTTCTCCCTTTGGCTGCACATGCAGCATGTGGGATTTAGTTCTCTGACCAGGGGTTGAACCTGTTCCTCCTGAGAGGGTCAATTCCTAGGCAGGTTGATAAGAAGTCTGGGGGTCCCCAAGGAGAGAGGGGTCTGGAATTCTCAAGGAGGAGGAAAGGACAAACGTTTTTTTTCCTCTACATTCCTTAGTCTTAGTTGCATAAAACGTTTTTATCCTTAAGCCTGGAACTGATGATTACACAACAAACTCAGTTTAAACTCTGTACTAAGGATTATATAATAATGATGTATCCTGCTTTAGGACAGTATCTCCTTTCTGAAAACCTTCTGGCTAATCCTGTTATCTTAAAATGTAAATTATGGGAGTGGGTCTAGTAAGATCTTTACAACCTCCAGACATTCTTTTGATTCATTGTAATAACTAATTAAAAGGTATATAACTCCATTGCTAGCACTAGCAAAGGGGGTATTCCTTCTGCCCCCTTCTGATGTCTATGTCAGAAGCTTTCTCTATCCCTTTTATACTTAAATAAAACTCTATTACACAAAAGCTCTGAGCGATCAAGCCTCGTCTCTGGCCCTGGATTGAATTCTTCTCCTCTGGAGGCCAAGAATCCCAGCTGTCTTTTGTGGTTCATCAACAACCTTTCACTCCTGCAGTGAAAGTGCAGAGTGTTAACCACTGGACTGCCAGGGACATCCCACAGGGGTCCTTATAAGAAATGGCAGGAGGTCAGAGTGAATAGTAGGAAATGTGGTGATGGAAAAGAAGGTTGGAGTGATGCTCTTTGAAGATGGGGCCTCAAGCCAAGGAGTACTGGCAGCCACTAGAAGCTAAGGAAGATAAAGAAATAGATACCTTCTGAAACTTCCAAAGGAACATGACCCTGATAAGACTTTGATGTAGAGTTGTGTTCTCCAGAACTGTTAAAGAATAAATTTGTGTTAGATCACTGTGATCGTTACAGCAACAATAGGAAACTAACACACATTTCTCCTAGGAAAGGAAAGAAAATTCCAGTAGACATTTAATCCAGTATATTAATATGTGTGTTTTTTTGCCTGCTATATACATATAGTAACTGCTTTTTCAGGTGCCAGTTACCAATATTTTCTTATCAGTTCTACTAAAAAATATGTATGATACTAAATTGAGTAGTGAATTTAAGGAAAGAATGGACAGTGCGTAAGGACACGTGCTTAGGGAATCAAGGGAGCTTGCTATGACAGGGCTTGATGTCTCTGTGTTGGTTAGAAAGGCTATGCCAGGCTGTGGTGAACAACCCCAAATCCTGGAGTGACAGAAGCTTCTTTCTTGTTTGTGCCAAGTCTGCTGCATGAACAGGTGACCTGACAGGGAGTTCCCTTCCATGTGGTGGTTCAATGTGTCACATTGTCATATTAACCTTTGCTTACACGCTAGCCAAGGCTGGGCCCGAGAATGCTAGAGGTTTTCATGCCAGCAATTAAATGCTTCTGCCTGAAAGTGACACTCATTGGCCAAAGGAAGCCATGTGGCTACATCTATGTAATTTCAAGGAAGTGGGAAAGTGTAATAATACTCCTCTGTGCCAATGGAGGAAACCTAGGGATACAGGGAATCAACTTATATGTCTAGTCTATGACCACAACTTTGTAGAGTATTTTAAATAATTTTGGAATTTGCATATGTCCTTCAAATATATAGCGATAGATACATGCTCAAATCTGAGTTATCTATCTTCTTTCTTAGAAGTGTTTTAAGTTCTGAATTTTCTCAGTATTGTCACAGATCCAGATTTCAGTTTAATAGTTAACGCTAAGAAATTGAATACTATAATTAATAAGCATTAACAAATGAAGTTGATTGTTAATATTATATTCTTTTAAAAGGCTTAAAAAAGCACAAAACTAAACAAAATGAGTATAAGTAATCTAATAATGAAAAGAGAACCCAGGTGGTGCTGAATTAAGTATTTAGTAACATTTGTAAAGAAATGGAAAATCATACCTAATTATTTGATTGTGCCTACCTTTTCTCAGTTGGAAAGCCTTTGGCAAGCAGTGCATTTCTATAGGCATTTCATGGTGATTTAATATCAATTAACATATACTTGCAGCAAACTGTTGATAGTAAGTTTCTAAATTCACAGGCTTGACATTTTGCAGTGTAATTGGGCATACGAAGGAGATTTCCAGGTTGCTGCTAATAGCACCTCAGAAAGATGAAAAGTGGATTTTAATCCTTTGCCAAGGAGGCCAGCGAATCCCCTTGCTGCAATTTAGGATATATTGCATCCAGAAATAGACAAAAGAATTGTTTATTCATTTATTTGTTTTTCCTTCTTACAAACTAACTAGTGTTCCAAGTTCAGTTCGGTTCAGTCGCTCAGTCGTGTCTGACTCTGTGACCCCATGGACTGCAGAACGCCAGGCTTCCCTGTCCATCACCAACTCCCGGAGCTTACTTAAACTCATGGCCATCGAGTTGGTGATGCCATCCAACCATCTCATCCTCTGTCGTCCCCATCTCCTCCTGTCTTCAATCTTTCCAAGCATCAGGGTCTTTTCCAATAAGTCAGTTCTTCGCCTCAGGTGGCCAAAGTATTGGAGTTTCAGCTTCAACATCAGTCCTTCCAATGAATATTCAGGGCTGATTTCCTTTAGGATGGACTAGTTAGATCTCCTTGCAGTCCAAAGGACTCTCAAGAATCTTCTCCAAAACCACAGTTCAAAAGCATCAATTCTTCAGCGCTCAGCTTTCTTTATAGTCCAACTCTCACACCCATACATGACTACTGGAAAAACTGTAGCTGTGATTAGATGGACCTTTGTTGGCAAAGTAATGTCTCTGCTTTTAATATGCTGTCTAGGTTGGTCAAGCTTGCTCTTTGGAAGAAAAGTTAGACCAACTAGTGTCCCCAGCACACAGTAATTAGGCCCCATGTTCCTGACAAGGGCATTCTGCTTAAAGTGGCCTTTTTTTTTTTTTTTTTTAAATGCCTCTTGGTGGAGTTATTATCTAATTCAGACCCTTTTTTTCCCCTTGGAAAGGAATCAACATGTTCTACAGGCCCTGCCAGCCAAGACCTTTAGTAGTTTGCTTGTTTGTTTATTAACTTTGTTTTAATCACCTTCTTAAAAACATTCTCCCTAACTCCCTCAGGGCAAGATGTGGATTTGTTTACACCTCAGTCTTTAACTTCAATGTGTGGTTACTAATCACTAAATCATTGAATATATTTCAACTTTTCTTAGGTTGCTCAGTGTCTACTTGGAGAGGAGTCAAACCCAGAGTCCCTTTGAAATTAACAGGAGTGCCAGGTAGTCTGAAAGTCAAATAAGAAACAGGTTCCCTTTGATGTAGAATCAGACAAGTATGAGTGACCATTATTATTATGTATTTAATGAGCATAGAAAAACTGATCTATAGCCTTCGAGAGTGTACTAGAAGTCTGGAATATTCTTACTGTTGGCTCTATCTCAGATCAGTCAAAAAGTCAAATGGAACAGCAGCTTCAGGGTATTAAATTAGAGGTTTCTAGACTCATGCTCTGGGTAGACCTCATGATGAACCGGAATCTGCTCTCACCGGATCCTACAACCATTCATACCCAGCTCCTCTGTATAGTTCCTACCTCTACTTCACTTAATAAGGAAGTTGCCTCTTCTTGACAACTGAAACCACCAGTAAGGGTGGGAAAAGCTGTTCCTGGCTTGAAATACAAGATGAGAAATAATTTTCTCATCAGTGTATCTCCCTCGCATTGAGGAAGTGATTTCGTATGAGTTATTATGCAAGATGCTCATCAGCAAATACTATCTGAGCACTAACTATGTGCCAGGCATTGGGCCAGGTGCTGAGGATTAAGCTTCAAACAAAATGGAATCTCTGCCCTCCTGGAAGTGACTAGTGTGAAATTTGGAACAAAAAATAGCCAAGAACAACACCATATGATAAATGAGATAAAGGGGGAGCACATGGACTCTGGGAATACCAAGGAGGGGCACATAACCTGTACTGAGGGACTGGGAAAGGCTTCTTGGGCAAGGAGGAGATAAAACGAAGGATAAACAGGAGTTGGGGAAAAACTGGGGACTAGACTTCGAAGACAGTGTGACAGGCTGAGGAATGAGCACAAGCCAAGACTCGAAAATGAGAGGGAGCATTTGAGGTAGCAAAGATCTTTAGGTGGAATAGAAAGGTTAGAGTTGGGGCTAGCATGGCAGGCATGAGGTAGCATAGGCATTTGTAAGCCAAACTAAGGAATTTTGCTGCGTCTACAAGAATGAAATTTATTGAAAGATTTTTAGGCACAGGGTGACATGATCAAATTTATATTTTAGAAGGATCACTCTGGTTTCAGCTTCAAATGACCTGAAAGACTTAAAACCACACATCTGTGGAGAGACCAGTTAGAACAGGACTTCATTAGTGTGACTGATGGGCTTCCCTGATGGCTCAGCAGATAAAGAATCCACCTGCAATGCAGGAAACACAGGAGATGTGTGTTTGATCCTTGGGTTGGGAAGATCCCCTGGAGGAGGAAAATGGCAACCCATTCCAGTATTCTTGCCTGAAAAATCCCATGGCCAGAGGAGCCTGGTGTTCTATGGTCCAAAGGGTCACAAAGAGTTGGAAACAACTGAACACAGTGTGATGTGAGTGATGCTGTTGCCTGATTGAGCCTAAGGACCAGATGGTTGTTTAGACACTAAGTCGTGTCCAACTCTTGTGACACCATGGACAGTAGCCTGCCAGGCTCCTCTGTCCATGGGATTCTCTAGGCAAGAATACTGGAGTGGCTTGCCATTTCCTTCTCCAGGGGTCTTCCCAACCCAGGAATCAAACCCAGGTCTTCTGCATTGCAGATTCTTTACCAACTGAGCTATGAGGGAAGCCTAAGGACCCGAAGGTAGTAAGCATGACAGCCATTAAAGACTGGTGGTTAGCTAGGGCAGAAGGTCTGGTTTAGGGAACTGGCTCGATGCTGATGCCATTTTCAGAGATCAGAAACAGGAGTAAGAGCAGGTTGAAGAGGGAAGCTGAGGAATGTGGTTTGGTCATACAGGGTTTGAGGTGCCCTGTGAAGATGTCCAGTAGTGCACTTGATTACATAGGTCCGGTGCTCAGAGGAGAGAGCTGGTCTGCAGATAAACTGGCAGTCACCAGCTTGTAGCTGGTAATAGAAAATGTTACCTGGAGTGATTTCTAAGATCAGCAAGTAGGCACAATGCCAAGGAGTACCCACAACTGAGAGATAAACCCCAGGCAGGAACCCACAGAAGAGACTGAGATAGGAAAGAAAGCCAAGGAGTGCTGATTCTACAGAATCATGACTCAAAGGAAGACCAAGATGAAACTAAACACAGGCCCAGTTCTTAATACATTTTAATATAAGAAATCAGGAAAGGTCAAGAAATGTTAGGAACTGGGACTAATGAAAATGAAAAAATACTTTTGCTTTAATATCTATAGGAGGGAAAGGGGGCAGAGAGAGAGCGTGTGTGTGGTTGTTTGGGATTCAGGGAAGGAAACGGGGAATGTGGGAAATATTGTCAGCAGATATTACTTGTGTTCCCTTAACTCAGTCATATATGGAATGCTTATTCTCTTAACATACATTTAGAGCCTACATATAGAGCCGTTTTCCTGTGGCAGTGGATGATACACAAGAAGTACGAGTTATATCTGCTCCCTGAATCTTGTGATCTTATCAGGGAAGCAACACCTGTATCATAACATCAGTAGTGGAGGCAGCATATGATGAGTACCAGGGGCTTATATAGAAAATAAGGTCTGTAAGAATTTGGAAGAGGGAGATATTAATTTTCACCATGTGTGTGGAACAAAAAGATAAGACACAGGGCCAGGCATCTAATGTTTGAACTGACAAAAATTTTTACAGGTTTTGAATTGTTAGAAAGCTACCTACAAGGAAGATAGGCTCCTAGATTTACTCTCCTCCATGTCCCTTTCTGAACTCACCAGGGTTAATGCTCCATTTTTTCAGAAGTGCCTCTGGCTTCTGAAAGCAACATTCATCAGGGGAGGAACAATTAGTCTTTGTCTCTCATTAGTAATAGAATCAACAGCTCAGGGAGGAAAAGCCAGCAGTGACTTTTCAGTCACCCCTTCAACCCCCTAGGTTGTTCTGAGAAATTCCCAAATATCTTGTAGGAAGAACATGCAATATATTTAGCAACAAGTTCCTCCTTGCCCTGAAGTATGCCAGAAACATACACTTTGAAAGCTCATGGAAAATACAGAGAACTTGTGGGTTTTGTTACTTGGCAACTGAGATCTGAGCTGTTAAAATAAGAAATTTGCATTATTTTACAATTTCAAAAATGCAACCCATGTTATTTTCCTTTCTAGAAGGGGAAACGTAATGTAGAGTCAATATCCTATTATTTCAAAAATCCACTTTTGTTGGATTGACTTTCCTGTGATTATATCCTTGTCATCCAAGTTAGATACCTCATAGGCTGGTGGTTTCCAGGTAAAGCTCAAGTCTGGCTAGAATTCCTAGAAATGCCATGGGAAAACCAAGTCAATATTCAGAGAATGAGGATCATTTTATCAGAGGAGTAGGAATGCTGTCTTGCATGTTGTGTTGGTGGGAGAAGACACTGAAGAGACAGAGATCAGAGCTATCATCCTGAGATTATAGGGGAGACTCTTGCATCTGCTCCCCTACTGGGAGTTACACCTTCCTTCTTGCTGCCCGGTCCCACCTCTCTTACTGCTGCCCTTACACTTTGGTTGTCCTTTACTCCATGACCAACACAGGAGAAAGTATCAGTGTGGCGCCCATACTTCCAAAATCACACCTTGAAACTAGTATTCTAACAAGAGTAAATGAATGATGAGGAAAATGGACAAAATATTTGACATAATTTTTTGGAGAAAGTGAAATGGAGGATGCCTTTCTATATGGATTAGACTTGGTTGAATGCCCAACTTTGGGTCATCTGAAACTCTAAGGTGTATTAAATATGTTGAGCACTTCTGGATTCAAGGGTACATCTTAATACATCTCTTCTCCCATCCGGTGTTGTAATGAAAGTTTTGGTATTGTTGAAGAAGAGATCCTGCAATCAGATTGCACATCAGTGAGTCAATAAGAGGGGAACTCCTGGGGAAAATATTCTCTTTTTAAGCTGGAGTTACAGCTAATCGCAACCTGGTTCTCTGGCAGGGGTAATTCTTTTGAGTTTAGAAAATGGAGAAGCTAAGTAATGATATTGAGATTTTGGTGTTAAATATTTCACAAGGAAATGGTCAATTCTGCCTTTACCGAGAACATCATAGAAAGCATTTTGTTCTGTATTACTTTATAACAATACTATAGTAAATTCATGAGGATGTACTTTTACTGTATTGACACATAGGCTAAAATATAAGCTTTGTTATTATTTTCACTGATATAGCCCCAACTACCCAGAAGAGTTTCTGGTGCATAATAGATTGGCTATAAATATTTGTTGAATAAATAGATTCTGAGTATATTATGTATAGATAGTATAAAATTGAGTATTTTTTCTAATATTTCATGGAATTAAATTCTCCTCGGAATGGACTGTATTTCTAGACAAAACTCTCAAATTATGGCCTTTGTAAATCACAAATTCTGAAATATTAGGTAATTTTTTTTGGTCTGTTAACTGAAAGAAGTTTAACCATGTTCAATGAAATGTTATCTTTTCAATCTGCTGCTAAGTCACTTCAGTTGTGTCCGACTCTGTGTGACCCCATAGATGGCAGCCCACCAGGCTCCCCCATCCCTGGGATTCTCCAGGCAAGAACACTGGAGTGGGTTGCCATTTCCTTCTCCAATGCATGAAAGTGAAAAGTGAAAGTGAAGTCACTCAGTCGTGTCCAACCCTCAGCGACCCCATGGACTGCAGCCCTCCAGGCTCCTCCGTCCATGGGATTTTCCAGGCAGAAGTACTGGAGTGGGGTGCCATTGCCTTCTCCAATCTTTTCAATCTAAAAGCCACTAGATTATTTCTCAAGCAGTTTTCACTTATAACATTCCATGATTTTTATAAAAACATACCCACTAGTTCTACTTGACACATATTTTATACCTTTGGAGAATGGTTTGGGAAATTCTAATCGAGCAGTGCCAACTCATGTTTGGTGGGTTGTCCAGGGCATCACCGCATATAGAAGAAATATGATTGACCTCTGAAGACTTTAGCTGACTATCTGTTCAGACAATCAATTAATGTGAACATACTGTTCATTAATCATCTTCCAAGCATTGTACTGGTGCTGTTGCATTGAGCATATAGTTGAGAAGACAGACAAAAAACAGTAACTAATCATCACAGGTTGTGAAAAATTACCATCACAAAAAGAAATGGAGCCAAAGTAGAAGGTGAGCTATTTTGATAGGGAGGTCAGAAAAGGCCTTTCTGAAAAGGTCTCATCTGACAGATGAGAAGGATCAGCCGTATTCGGGAGGAAGGGGCAAGCATTTCAGGCAGAGAATACAGCATAAGCAAGTGAATCACACATTTAGAACTTCTTGTATTTTCAGATAGAATGATATGATGCCCAAGATTTGCTTTAAAATAGTTCAAGGGAAGGCTGGGGAAGGGGAGTATGTAGATAGAGAGCATTGGCCATATAGGGATGACCATTGACACGAGGTAACTTGTACGTAAAGATTTATTATCCTATGCTCTCTTCTTGGGTATGTTTGTACTGTTTGACAATAAGATTTTTTTGAACTTCTTTTGTGTGTAGGTTGAGCTATTGTCTCATTTTGTTAGTTTCAGAAATAGGACCCTCTTTCATCATCCACTGTTTTTAAGAAAATTGGAACCACAGGTCTGAAGAGAGTCATGTTAGAAACATTTGACAGGGGGAGTTCAGTCATTTCTATAGCCCTTAGTACAGACCAATCTCTGTTCCAGAGGAGAAAGGTTTTCATATATTTTTATGAAGCGAGAGAAAAATAATATTTAAGAAAGTTTGGCTAAATTCTGCTGTTAAAATTCAACTTTTGGGAAGTATAATTTACATGAAATAAAGCTCACATATTTTAAATACACAGGTTGATGACACTGTGGAACTGTATCCTGATCCAAGTATAGAACACCTCCACCTCTCCAGGAAGTTCCCCTTTACCTTCATGCTCAAGTCTCCCCTTCCTCACTTTAGAAAACCACTGATTTGATTTTTATTATTATCTATTTATTTTGGTTGTTCTATAATTTCATAGACTGTAACCATACACCACGACTTTGTGCCATCTCCTTTCACTCAGAATACTGTCCGTGTGATTCATTCCTGCAGTGACGTATAGCAGTCATTCATCCTTACTGAGTAGGATACTCCATTGTATGGCTGTGCCACAATTTATCCACTTGCTGCGGACATCAGGTTGACTCCTGGTTTGGACTACTGTAAACAACACTGCGTACAAGTCTTTTGTGTGCATATATGTTTTCATTTCTCTTGAGTAGATATTTAAAGAGTGGAATTGCTGGGTCAAATAGTAAGTGTATTTTTAACCTTGTAAGAAACTTCCAAACTGTTCTTCGAGGTAGTTGCATCATTTTAACACTCTTACCAGAAATGTATGAGAGTCCCTTTTGCTCCCCATCTTTGGCAGTATTTCATCTCGCCAGTCTTTGATTTTAGCCACTCTAGTGGATATGAAATAATGTCACAAAGTGGTTTTAATTTACATTGCTCAAATGACTACGGTTGAACATCTTTTCATGTGCTTATTGGATATTCATATATATTTTTGTGAATATATATGAATATTGGATATTCATATATATTAAAGCCTATTGACCTTTATGATAAGTAGCATTATTTGTCTTTTATTGAGGTGAAAAGTGCTTTTCATATTCTGGATATACTCCATTAGTAGTTATATGTGTAGCAAATACTTTTTTCTCAGTCTGCCTCTTTGCTTTCTTGATGTTTTCTTTTAAGGAGAGCAGGAGGATTTAATTCTAATTAAATCCAATTTAATTTATTTTATTTTATTTCTAGTGCTATTTCTGGCCTAACAAATATCTTTGCCTACCCACAAGGCCATCAAGTATGTTTGGGTTTATTTCTGAACTCTCAGTGTTATTTCATCATTTTAATTGCTGTAGCTTCATACTGAGTCTTAGAATTAAGTAGTGTAAGTTCTTCAATTCTGTTTGTCTTTTACAAAATAATTTTTTTCCTTAGATCCTTTGCATTTCCAAACACATGTTTAGAACCAGCTTGTCATTTTCTTAAAAAAAAAAAAAAAACTTTCTGGGGATTTAAATTTGGTAAGACAATACTGAGTTTTTCAATCCATGATCATGGCATATATTTCCATTATTTGATTCTTTAAAAATGTCCCTGGCAATACTTATTGCTTTCTGCATAAAGATCATGGACAGCTTTTGTTAAATTTTTATTTCTGTTTTATTTCATTTGATCCCGCTGTACATGGTATTCTTTTAAAATCTTATTTTCCCCCATTTTTGCTTCTCAATTTCGTTTTTTAAATTTTTATTTCTAATTGGAGGATAATTGCTTTACAATAGCTTTATTATTTTGAGATGAATATATTTGCAAGCTTAATAAACCATGTCACTAGATTTTTCACGAATTATTTCTCACAAAACATGATTAAACTTACTCAATTTTATAGCAAAAAATTGAGATACCACGAGGTAAAATAATTTAAACAAGCTGTGCAATGCACACAGTCCTTCTCAGTTTTTTACCGGGCCTCTCTTAGATGGAAGAGAGTTGGAGAGATGTCACTGTGTTCCTATATACTGGAAATGGGAAAGCGATAACTTTCTCCTTTATACTGATAATGTCCCGAGAAGGGAACAAAACTTGAGGATGCCTGGAGGAAAAAGGAGCGAGCATTGTCTTGATTGTCCAGAGAACACGCACTAAGTGTGCTCCATTGTGTTTTTTACAACAGTCACCTTACACAGAGCCCACCTGGGGAGTCATTGTTCTTCCCCAGAAAGATCCCGATTCTCTGGGCTTAAGTCTGAGCATGTGA
Source organism: Bos indicus (assembly GCF_029378745.1). Taxonomy (NCBI): domain Eukaryota; kingdom Metazoa; phylum Chordata; class Mammalia; order Artiodactyla; family Bovidae; genus Bos; species Bos indicus. Next base: position 37,060,854 of record NC_091768.1, read on the forward strand.
CTTTCTAGTTGAGTATGTTTATTTATTTATTTATTTTTTTGAGTTGACCAATTATTTCTATATGGGCTTCCCAGGTGGCTCAGGGGTATTGAATTTGCAGAAGATGCAACTTCAATCCCTGGGTTGGGAAGATCCCCTGGAGAAGGAACTGGCAACTTATTCCAGTATTCTTGCCTGGAAAAATCCCATGGACAGAGGAGCCTGGCAGGCTACAGTCCTTGGGGTCCCGAAGAGTCAGACATGGTTTAGCAACTAAACAACAACAAAACTAGTTCTATAGGGGACTTATAGTGATTTTTATTTTCTTCTCTAAAATTAAGATGGTACATTTTCTTGCTTTGATGTTTTGTAGACCTTTTTTCAAGGATCAAATGTTAAGGCTCACAAAAACCCTTTGTAAACAGCAAGGCTTTAGCAGAATGTCAAATTTCAAATCTTTTAAAATGGAGCCCTTTTTTAATGTCTAGGCGGAGAAATTTAATTACTAGTGACAACTGATTGTTGCTGTTGTTGTTTCTAAATTTGGCACAGGAAGATGTGACAGAACAGGGCCTTAACATACACTGAATAAATAAGCATAATTATCATCCCTTTGCAAATAAGAAAACTGAGGTTCAAAGAGATCAACTTGCTCAAGGTTCTTCCATGGTTAAAACTTTGCCTTGTCTACAGAGCAAGTTGTCTAACTGAGAAGCTGAGTGTTGGAAGGGTAGCATGGGGATACTTGAATAGGGGATGCAAGGCAGTTTAGAGCTCAGCTGAGGGCCACTTGGTTTGCTCCCTACTTTTCTTTGTACCACCATCCCTGGGCACCACGTCCATTTAGAGTCTCAAAGGGTTAAGGCAGTCCAAACTCTTTAACACGAATGGAATCACACATCCCAGATTATTATTGAGGTGTTTGCATAGATTTCAGTTTATTTACAGTGTCTGTACTGAAATTTATCTTTGGAAGTTGCAGTCAAATAATGTTTCTTAAGTCTCTCAATGTATTAGACTGGTAGTAAATGCTGGGTAGGACGTCCATGATATAGCCACTAACCTCCAAAAGCCTTTTCTCTAGATATAGGCACAAGACATATCCTGGGCAGATAATTCCCAGCAATATATAGGTAGTGCTTTAGGATACATAGAATATTATGCTCCAGGATACAGATGGAGTTGAGAGCATGAAGGGGATTCTGCTGGTAGCTGGAATCTCACTTGGGCTTTGAATTGGAAGAAAACAGGGAAGATGTATCTCCTGATATGGAATGTGAGGGGATTGGGAGTATGTGTTCTCTGCTTGAAGAACCTGAGGAGGCGCATGTGGTAGGAGATGTGTCTATCGTGT